>NC_143557.1:48896500-49224500 GCF_054136105.1 Typopeltis vanoorti | reverse complement strand
AGCATGACAGGTATTGTGTGGGTTAGTGTGGGCCTTCCATATTGATCCTAGAATTTCATGGAGGTGCCTAAATAATAATGTCTTATTGTAATGAATTGCAAGCAATAGGTATCCTATAATGTTGAGCATATATCAAGGATGTGTATATTACCTTAGACTATTGAGTCATTGCACAGACCTCTTTCAACCTTGATTGATGTTTCACCATTCCCCACATGAAAAAATATGACCTACTGTTGAGCAAATTCCAGTGCAGCTTGCCATGTTTAGCTTCCTACTGATGAGATCTCAGTTAAAGTCAGAATCTGTCTGAAAGCAGCTCTTTCCGTAATGTAAGGCAATGTATGTATTTTAGACTAATACCATCTGCTTTCATTATGCAGTTGGACATGAAGATACTTCTTAGAAACTTGTTTTCTTATAAACTATGGATAAAAATAAGAACAAGAACATAATGTCCTGCTTAGCATTATTATGTAATATCTTATTATTGTATTATTCTAAAAAAAGTAATTACTTTGTTCATATTACACTTCTCAATGCTCTCTGCTGCTCTTATGCTAGGACATGTAGATATCATGTTTATAAGAGATTTCATTTAAAATAAGCTAGCTGGTTTCATAGAGAAATGACAGGACTTTTCCTCCTAGAAACAGGTGTTCATCCTGCAAAAAAAAAAAAGGCAAGCCAACAACATAATGCAGGTACTTAATAGATGTAATAAGGACTCATATCTTTAGTTATTTGGACAAAATTATAATAAAGCTGGAAAAACTGTTTGCTCCTATGAAGTAAAATATATGATTATGTGACCACACACATTACTGACTCATACTAATTTGCTTTGTTAGAAAGTAAATTCTGTGTTATCTTTTCATAATTATTTCTTCTCAATGTTACTTATTTCTATACCTTGATACCCAAGAGTATAGATTATTTCCCTGTTTTGCCCTTTCTTTCTCACTGTTTTTGTTGTGAATGTTTGCCTATCTACTTAAATATTTGACAAGAAATATATTCTTGTTGTAATCCTTTACTTAAGCATGAGAAAAAAAAAAGTTTGCACATCAAGTGTTTTAATTCACTAGACTAATACTTAACTGCTGATATCCAACTAGCAAGATGCGAGTTAAAATCCCACCATAGGCACAGTTGTTTGTGAATTGAATGTCTTTAAGGTGGGAGACTGCTTAGCTAGCAATGTCTAGTTTTTTTTTTTTTTTTTTTTTCTTAAATGTGAATCTAACCCTCAAAGGCTATAAACATTATTTTTTATATCCTATGCACACACAAAAAGTCACAAGACTTGTAGCATATCAGTGGCCAAAAAACGTTTTCAAATTGGTGGGCTGAGGGTTAGATAATTCAGAAACCCTACTGTTTGTAATGAGCCAATCAACCTGCCTCTAGTGCAGCGTTTCCCAAACTTTTCCTACGATGGAACACTTCACAAATCCTGAAATTTTCACTGAACACCTTGGTTATTTTGTAATGTATTAATTAATAGTTAATTTAGCTGATTTTTAATTATTAATTAATAATTAAACATAAACATCATTAAATTAATTTGTGCTGATTTTCATTGACACATCCCATTTTGATCACCAAAAATGTATAATATAAGTACTTACGAGTGAATGCAGACTTTTTCTCCTGTCTGCTGGTAGTTTCCCCTTCCTTTTGTTTATCCTGGAGATCACATTGTAGGCTGGTGGTGGATGACTCACTATCTGTTGCATCACAAACACCTTCAATAAGAAATTTCTTAATGCCAAAATTAAACAAAGTCCCTTGTCTCTTATTCATATTAAAATTTAAGTCTGCAGGCCTATTACTTTTAAAAAATCATGGCACTACGGTTTCAAAACTTTCACCCTACAATACGAACTTGCGAAGAAAGTATTCAGTATTACTAGATATTAGAACAGGATACAGACTACCTTAATCTTCAATTTTAGTGGAAAAAATTTTCTTTATACTTCCTTGCTGATCGGTCACTAACATTTGCAACACGGATGTTATTTCTTTCAGTTTTGAGAGAGGATATGCTGCCCCATTGTTATAATCTGCTTGGAGGCAATTTTTATGACCGGTAATAAACAGCGGTATTCTCTTTCCCGATTGTTGAAAGATTTCGATGTGTGAAAATTAACAATAATTCATGAATATTTCCATGTTTAAAAATATGCCACTTGGTCACTGACATTTGCTACACAGATGTCATTTCCTTCAGTTTGGAGAACAGAGGATATACGCCGCCCATTGTTATAATCCGCTTGCAGGTAATTTTTATGACTGGTCATAAATAGCGGTATTCCCTTTCCAAATGTTGAAAGATTTCGATGTGTGGAAAAATTAACGATAATTCATGAATACTTCCACGTTTAAAAATACACGGCTTGGTCACTAACGTTTGCTACACAGATGTTATTAGGCGTTCTGGGTCTGATTGTTTCGACGTATTCACGAATATTATTCTCCTCAGAATATTTCCACTATAAAATATTTATTCATGAAAAATCCTTAGAAAACTAAAATGATAAATTCCAGGAGAACGTCTTGCAGAACACTGGTGTTCTGTGGAACACAGTTTGGGAAACCCTTCTCTAGTGAGTAGGGTGGTTGGCTCAGTGAGCAAAAAATTCATCTACCACTTAAAATCATTTACGTTCATTTCCACAACATGGAATTTACCGTGTTATTAGTGTATTTTGTCTGTGCAGCAATTTAGCTTGTGTGTGTGTGTGTGTTCTCTTTTCATAATTATTTCTTCCCAATGTTACTTATTTCTACACCTTGATACCCAAGAGTACAGATTATTTCCCTGCCTCACCCTTTCTTTCTCACTGTTTTTGTTGTGAATGTTTGCCTATCTACTTAATTATTATACGATATCTCCATAGAGTCTAGAGACGCATCATGGGAGATCCACACTAATGTTTATACACACAAAACCTATCATATCTGTCCTTAAACTTAAACTTAATTTTAAAATAAACCGGAATTAGTTGTGAATGCAACTGTTAGTTGCATTCACAACTAATTCTGGCAATCCATTCCACTCGTTCACCAATTATTATTATATAATATCTATGGGGTCCAGAGACTCATTCAAAAACTTAAACTCGGTGACAGAGGCAGATTCCTTTATAATTATGTTAATTATTCTCTCTCTCTTTTCTAAGTAGCTACGTCTACTATTTCATACCTCACTGCAAAATCTCATAATATTAGTTAAGAAACTGTGATTTCTATAAGATTATATTTTAAACTATAAGCTGCATATTAATAAGCATATATATTTTGAGACAATGTATTATTATTTTTTATGTGTTGATCCCATAAATGAGAGAGAGTGAGAGACCTATAAGACAAATCAGTGCCATGTGTGGGATGCTGATAAGGCCTGAGATAGAAGTTTATTTTTTATTATTTGTTTTGAAGAGCTGCAGGTTGTAGTTGTTTGGGAATACTTCATGAGGAAGGCTGTTTCAGAGGAAAGAGCCGGATGGAATAAAAGAGGAAAAGGAGAATCAGGTTTGTTGTGTTTCAGTTGCATAGTAAAAGGATGCTGAGCAGCTGCTGCTCTTGTATTAACAGGTACAACAGAAAGTGGAGGAATGATAGTTGGACAGCGCTTCAAGGATTTTAAGGGAAATTTTAGGTGCACCACCTGAAACATGTGAGAAATATTCTATGCAGGAGCAGATGTGGGATTTGTATGTAGTTAAGAGTTGGTTAGGTGTAAAATAGTCTCTTAAATGAAAGAGAATACCTGGTTTTTTGAATGCTAAGGTTGATGTGATGTGTTTATGCCAGGAGAGATTGGAGGTAAATGTTAGGCCTGCCTTTTGCAAGAGAAAAGGCAGGACTGTGCTTTAGTGGCATTGAACATGACAAGGTTTTTCTTGCCCCATTGAAGGATATTATGTAGATGAGTGTTTAAGACATTGGTTGTGGATGATCTTTGTAGCCTGGGATGTCAGAGTACTGCATGGTATAGAATGAGTAGGATGAGTGGAGAGTACTACTGTCAGCAAGCTGTGGATAGGATTAGTGGTGATTGTGAGTAGGTCATTTATGAACAGGAGAAAGAGATTAGGTGATAGGAGAGAGCTCGAAGAGAGGAAGCAATCTACAATGATCAGAGAGAAAGGTGGCTACCCAATTACAGAGAGTGGCAGGGAGACCAAAAGATGTCAATTTGTCAAGCCAGCCACGATGCTACACATGATCGAAAGCTTTTGGAAATGTCGAGGGTGACGGTTCAAGTTTCTCCGAACCTTTCCATGGGAAGGGTCCAGTGGTGGATGATGTAAGGTCAGCTGTGGATTTTAAATGGCAGAATCCATACTAGTTACTATACTATACTAATTAATTGGTGTGACTCTAAATAGTGGAGGAGTCAACTATTGACGACTTTATTATTTTGGAGAGGACTGAGGTGAGATTTGCAAGCATAGCTGACTGAGTGGATAGCACATCATCTCCCTTCTCTCCTATCAACAGGGCTACTGGTTCAAATCCTGCCATAAGCATGGATGTTTGTGAATGTCTTCATTTTTTTTTTTTTTTTATGTTGCTCCTGCCCATGAAAGGTTATTTGCAACCTATATTACATTTCATGCCATGAGTGGGCTAAAAAATTTTTTTTCTATTTTTATCAATTTTATATATTTTTTGTATTTTTAATTTATTTTTGCATAGTCCAGTAAGTAGGATGTTAGTCTCACATGGAATGTCTCTAAGTTGGAGATGAAATGCACTACCTGGGAAGGGTCCAGTTGTGGATGATGTAAGGTCAGCTGTGGATCTTAAATGGCAGAATCCACTGATTTTAAGACTACTGCCCTACTTATGACTTGAAAAAGTTCCATATTTGGTCTCTAAAACATGAATTCAGGATTATGAGAAAATAAAAATAAAGCGTATAATTAAAAAAGAAAAAAAATTTGCTCCCATGGTTCACGTCCTATAGGTTTACAGCCCTTCTTGGTTGGGAGTCACTAAAAAAAAAGAAGGAAAAAATGCTAATATATTTATTGGGTTGGATACGAAACAAGGCAGTTCAGTTTCTACAGCAAAACTTAGTTGGTGATCCAAGAACAAAACTCCCCCCCCCCTAAATGTAACATTGATTTCATTCAACAAGACCGAATTTTAAATTATAATAAAGATGGAAGCATCTCGTACTATGCATTTTCTTTCTTTATAGCATTTTTGGATTGCTTTAAATTCTGTTGTATATTTTGAAACTTCAGTATCGAGGTTGATTGCAATAATCATTTCTTGAAATGTGATCAACACTGCTCAACTGCAGATGTTGACACTACTTCAAGCTTTAGTGTGGCTACATTTCAATGCTCAGAAAGTTTTTGTCTATTTTATAAATTTTGAGCATCTCATGTAAATTTTTATGAAAACAGTTATGTATTCATTGAATATTACAACCAGCATTAGAGATGCTCTTCTCCATCTTGAAAGAAAGATCTGTGTAGATTCCAGTGGTGTAGCTAGAGCTTCTGCCACCTGGGGCGGTCCATGAGTTTGCCGCTCCTCTCAATACACACTAAAAACACTACAAAAACTGAAAACGATGTATAGGGAAATAAATTAAAACACTGTTTATTTTTGAAGTAAAACTTTAATTTCAACATTCTAAAATGTTGAAAACATTTTAGAATGAATGACATTGGCAAAGTCTATTTCATAATAATGTAGGTAATTCTTAATCAATTTTCTTTAGAAAAACTCTTCTCAACTAGCAACACTTACAGCAGTTATGAGGAAAATTCGCAGCAGTATTGCAATATTTGGAACTGAGTTCTCAAGACCGTATTTTAGAATTAACTGTAAATGTTCAAAAAGGTTCAAAGTGCTGCCCGGGGCAGACCGCCCCCTTCTAGCTACGCCACTGGTAGATTCACTTATTGAAATATATTAAAATGAAAAATAAAATAAATAAAAAAAATCCAGTAAATTGTTTAATGGTTCTTTGCTGTATTCACCAGATGGGATTCTTTCAAATGACATGCTATTTGTGTTTTATAAAACTTACAAATAATGCATCTCTTTATCCACTGTAATTAACTATAATTAAGCAGTGTATCTTCAGTATTCTCATGTGGAGATACTGTTGTTCCAGATGTGAGAATGGAGGTAGATGAATTGGAAGTGCTTATGATATTGCACAACTTTAATGCAAATATTACTGTGGTATTAGATTGTATATGTATTCATCAAGGTATTACAAGAATGTGTAACAGAACTGGCAGCTCCTCTTAACAAGCTATTTAATTTAAACCTTACTTTTGGGAAGGTGCTAAGGGGATGAAAAGATGACAAAATAGTTCCATTGCATAAAGGAGGCTCCAAAACAGAGGCAGCAAATTATTGGGAATAATGGTTAAGGTATTAGATGAGTTAGTAAAAGGCAGAATTCAAGACTGGTGGACAGGAATCTGATACCCTATAATGGGTAGCATGATTTTGTGATGGTAGATCTTTTTTTAGTGATTTTCTCACTTTTTATGGTAATGACAGTTCAGTTGGATAAAGGAAATGGCTACGGTGATACTGCTGGACTTTGCTAAAGCATTTGACAGGATACCACATGAAACTTTGTTACATAAATTGGAGCAAATGGAGATAGATTGTGAATTGGATAATAAGGTGGCTGATGGACAGACCAGAGAGTAGCATATGAGGGAACATCAGGAGAAGATTGGTGAGTACCACAGAGATCAGCATTTGATCTACTGCAGTTGAATTTATAGGGAAATGTTCAGTTGTCATCACTGATGCAAAGCTAGAAAAGCAATTGTCAGTAAACTTAAATGTTGGTGACTTAAATAAGCAGGATCATCACCAGATTAGATTGCACCCTGAAGCAAACAATTAAATATTGTCTCTGATGGATATAAGACAAAAATATAAAAAAATCTACAATTGCTATTTTGTTTTTATTACAAGAGAAACATTAATGCAAAAGGATTACATAACAATATTAAATAAATATTTGCTCTATGGGGATATCACACAATAAAGATGTTTATAAGCTCTTCTAAATTCAAATTATAAGCTATGTCTGCCTCTATCGATATAGTTGCTACACCAACCAGTCTTTCTTGGGTCATTGCTGTTCACAAATAAATTTTAATCAGTTTAAGCTTGGAAAACTTCTTTCCACACTTGCTACGCTAACAGTTCCTGTTAATGTAGCAACGGCGCCTATCGCAATATGGCTGAACGAGTGCCCTTATTAAGCATCGCCATGAGACAGGCTGCCTCTATGCTGCACCCTGTCGACAGTACTGTAAATAAGGCATAGGTTAATGGCTTCCAGCTTAATTATTATAATTAACATCAGACCTGCATAGAATCAAATGACTCATCACCGGAGGTCAATAGTCTTATGACTATTGACCTCCTATGATGAATCATTTGATTCCAATCATGCCTTAAACTCATTTACATTTTCAGGCAGTGCATTCCACTTGCTAGTCAATCTCCATTAAGAACCTGCTCCTCGCTCACTTGTTCATACACTTTGGGATGAAGAGATTACAAGTTGTGATGTCTTCATCTCTTCATTTGTTTCTACAACCACCAATAACTCCCTTCCACATTTACTTTTATACAACAACTGGAAATAACAAGATATTTGCTGATGATGCGAAGCTGAGAAGAATGATGGTCAGTGATGATACAGATATTGCATATGACTTAGGCTGGCAGTAAGGGCAAAATATAACAGCTGCCAGTTTAATGTGACAAAGTGTTAGGTAATGAACTTTGGCAAAAAGAGATCACAAGCTACTTACTACATTTATGGAACTGAACTGCAGGAAATTGATGCAGCTATTTATTTGGAGATGATAATGGAGTTCAAGTTCAGAAGATATATTGCAAAGGTGGTCAAAATAGCACATAAGATTACTATTACTCAAAACACTATTAAGCAAGAATAGGGAGGACTGCTGGTGGAGATAATTCAGTGGTATGTGGAGTGTTCCCTGTGATTAAAAATTGACTGTGCAGTGGAAATGATAGAAACATATAAGTTGACACTGAAGACTTTACATGGCAAGAAGAGATCTCCCTTGGAAATTGTGTAAAAATGTGGTTAGCAAAGGTGTTAGAACTGTTAAGAATGTGTTGCCAGGCCAGAGATGGCTGTGAGTGCTTCTTCAGTGAATGGGTTTAAGGAGAGGTATGATGAATATTATGTGAATAATGGTTAGTGCAGGCTTGAAATAATAATTTCATCGTAGCATAATCGTGAAATTTAGGGCTAATAGCATAATCTTTTGTAAGGTTTACACCCAGTGCATCAAATGATTTGATGCACAGTTAATTAAAACTTCTGTGGGTTGATTGAAAGTTTTCACCTTCTTGTGTCACTTCAAGGTTCTTAATTTGTATTTTCATTTTCAGAATTTACAGTGATGCATAATATAGAGTTAATATTTAAAGTCGATAAATGCAAGTCAAATTTGGTATAAACCAAAAAAAAAAAAAAAAAAAACTTAATTGATCTACTGTTCCCACCCCCCTCCTAAAATTGATCTCATACACAAGAGGTCAAAGAACCTATAATCATATCAATGCCATGTGGGGGGTGTAGGTGACAGGTTATGATTTAGAAACTGAGGGATGCACAAAAAAAAAAAAGACCTCATATATTTTGGAGATGCTAGAGATTTGAAACGAACAAAAAGAACAGATTAATACTTCTGTTTGACTCTAGAATTTCCATACTTCATATCATACTCAAATTTAGAAAATAAGAGTAGTTTCTCACTCTTTAAATCTTCTACCACTTGCTCCACCATTTTGGCCACATATTGAAATATGAACAGATGAACTTTCTGCTTGTAGTGTGTTCATGGAAAGGTTTTATATCTAACCCATGAATGAAAGGTTGCAAGACTTGTTTCAACAAGTGGACAGGAAGAAAAAAAAGAAAAAGAAAAAAAAAAGAGGAATCCATCCATAGTGAAAGTATAGTGCCATAGGGTATTTATATATAAGTGGAAAATCTGAGGAGAGGAAGCTTTCTGCTATGGCCTGTAGTGAATGATCAGAGAGGAAGTTGGTGATTCAGTTGCAAAGAGTAGAAAGCAGACTTCTTTTTTTTTTTTTTGAACAGCTGAAGGTTGTCTTTGCAGAAGACAGGGTGAGGAAGGCTGTTCCAAAGAATAGAGTTAGATGGAGTGGAAGAGGTTGGTTTGAGCTGGGCTGTGAATGCCCATTGACCAGCAGCTGCTCTTTATCTTATAGTTTTGGAAAGTAGATGAAATATAATGGCCAGTTCAGCAGAGCATTGTCCCTGAAAGTACTTATACAGGAGCAAGAGACATAAGGCAGAAACTGTGAGAGAAGGATTAGAGCGGATCTGTGAGAGAAGAATCTTCATTTAACTGGGGTGCACTATCCCAAATGTGTGAGCAGTATTCCATGGTTGGATGGACAGGATTTAACAGACACACATACAGGGAGATAGAAGTAGTGTCTTGATTAGAAGAGTATACTTTTTTTTTTTTGTGTGTGTCTGTAGAAATGTGTTTGTGGCAGGAAAAGCTAGAGATGTAAGTCAGCTGAAAAAGGGAAATCTGATCATGGGATATCTGGATATTATTGAAAGAAAGGAGAAGTGATGTTTGATCTTTCTTGTGGGAAATTAGACTGGACTAAAGGTTGTCCTCACCCCACTGAAGTAGACTAAGGTGGTCAAAGTTTAGAGATTATTGATTATTGTGTATCTTGAAGCTTCTGATAATGGATGCTACAAACTTTGTCAAATGAAAAAGAGGAATGGAGTGTACTATCATCAGTGAAGCTATAGATAGGATTTGAAGTCATTGAGAGTAGTTTGTTATATGAGTGAAAGTACAGTGCCATTGGGTACTCATGTATCAGTGGAAAATCTGAGGAGAGGAAGCTTGAGATTCAGTTGCAAAGAGTAGAAAACAGACCATACAATGGTAGTTTTCTGAGCAGGTTCTCTATGCTAGACATGGTCAAATGCCTTAAGAAATATGAAGAGCAGCCACATCAGTTTCTCCAAACATTTCCCCTGGCAAAGTCTAAAAGTGGATAGTGAAGGCTAGAGGATCAGCTGTGGATTGAAAGATTAGTGAAATCCAATATTGCCAGTCTAATTAACTGGCTTACTTCCAGTTGGTATAGTAGTTTTCCGTTGATGACCTTCTCCATAGATTTTGAGAGTAGTTTGTTGGCTGAATTATCATCCTTTTTTGCAGTAGACTGAATGTAGACTTATTTCCATGCAGAAGGGTAGATACCAGTTGTGTAGGAAAGATTGAAAAAACAATATGAATGTGTTTATGAAATTCACTAATTGAAGAGAAGGAATTAAACAATCTTGTTAGAGATTTGAATTTATCTCAACAACATTCTGAAATACATGGATCTTATCTTCAACATTTGAATTCATTAGCTCCAGGAACAAAATTTTTGTTTTTAGAATCGAAACAAAATTCTAGCTATTTCATATTTTAAGATAAAATTAAATTTGTTACTGCTATCATCATAGGCAAACCGTTTTATAGAAATTAATACATGCCGTGAATTGTTTTCAGACTCTTCCAAAACGTTAAAGCAATTTTGGCCACCAGTAATGAGTAGCCTTCCATGTCTCTAGGATACAGTATTTTGCAAGCATTCTAGTTAGATATGCAAGGAAGATTTACAAAACATTGCTGCTTTTTTATGCTTCTGGAACAGCAGGACTATGATAGAACATTTTCAAGAAAATAGGACTTTTCTGAAATGATTTTACACCAAAGGCTGAAAAAGAAAACATAAAGCTCATAAACTCCCCTCTCCTTTGAAATATTTCTGCTATTGTTGCACATTAAACTTCATCTCATAAAAAAACTCTAAGACATTGCACAAAAATGGACCTTGATTTCAGCACCTAATTGCAAGATTTCCAAAAAAAATTCAGAAACAAAACTTAAGGAAAGTATATTTGTTCGACCTCAAAGTAGAAAAAAAAATTTTAATTAAAAAAACAATCTCACTAATATAGAACTAGAATTCTAGAAATAATCCAGAGCTAATGTTGAAAATGTTTTGGACAACAGTAAAGTTAAATCATAAAGAAATTAGTTGCACTTCTTTCATTCTTGCATACACTTCTTTCCTTGAAAACCTTGGTGCAGCAAAATGAATTGTTTCAGAAGGATGGAGCTATGATACCATTAAAATTGAAATGCTAGTATGATGGGGAAATATGTGTTTCATTAGAGAACATTGTGAAGTTAACTTTATATATTTTTAGCAATTTTTATTTTCTTCATTATCATAAGCATATGTTAAAATATGCTGGCATGGCTGGCCAAGTGGTTAGCATATCCGCCTGTCTGCTCAAGAGGCTGCGGGTTCGAATACCGTTTTTAGGTAGGAGATGATTTTCATCGATCGCTGTGAGACCCACTCCTCACTTATTTGGAGGCCAGAAGTGGCTTGAAAATTTTCCATTTTTTGTCTCTAGAACAGAGTTTCCAGACTATGTAAAAAATAAATTTAAAAAAATACAAAAATAATAAAAAATAGAAAAGAATCATTAGCCCACCCACGGTACTAATGTACTACAGGTTTACAAATAAACCTTTGTGAGGTAGAAACCATATTAAAATAATACATTTTGGCCATTTATATGTGCTTTACGAAATAGAATTTTTTAAAATTAATTTTTTAATCATTGTATAATGCTTAGCTCAGTGTATTTTGGCCTTATTTTGTGGAGTGCAGTCAAATTTCATTCTTCTTTTTTAAGGCTTTTGCAGTTGTTTACTGCCATTTTATTTCTCATCATGGTGTATGTAAGATAAAATTTTCAGTGTTTTCTCTTGTACTTTTGAAATAAATAACCATATTTGGATGTTAAAGGCTAATGAATTCTTCAATAGTTCATTATTTAACATTAATAGCTGTTGAAAAGTTATCACGAGACTTCCACAGGGAATTCTACATAATTTGAAATGAACGTACAGCAGTATCATACATGGTGCAGTCCATAATGGCATCATGATTGGATTTGCACTAAAAATTGCAATAGAAAGAACATGTATCGTAATTGAATTTGCATAGCTGCAGTTCATTATTGTTGTAAGTTTCCAGCTATAATCAGTCTTACTATGCTATAGAATTTAGATGAATAAAATTACTTATTCATTAATGCAATATATAATTATAATACATCGGACTTACTTTATTTATCACATTGCTTTGCATAATAACGTTGGCATTGCCATATAATTATGTCGGGTAGTTATTTGAAGAGTCGTCAAACCTAGGAAAAACAAAACCTTTTAGAGCATTGACATTTATTCTGATATGTATCACATTTTCATAATTTCTGAACCTAATAAGAATGTTACCAGAATATGTAATTACAGTATATTGTTTATGAAATTATATTGTTTATTTAGCGCCTCCGTAGCGCAATTGGAAGAACGACGGTACATTGCGCCCTTCGATTGGAATAGGCCTAAGCTCGATTCTCCTCGCGAAGGGAGGAATCTTTATCTAGACGATTTTCAATCGAAGGTGAGTTAGCCAATCTCATACGGAGGTAGCAGGGTTTTTTCTCCCGGAAAAACGATACAAATATACGCGTATATATATATAATACACGCATATAATAAACAAACAAGCATAACTCAGACGTTTATAATTGCCATAGCATTAGTGGAATTGAGATTAGGTGCATTCCTTATCAGATGTTGAGTACAAGATTTTCTACCCAGTTAAGATTTCTTGCTAAGTATTATAACAGCTGCAACCAACCCCGTTTTAATCAGTACACTGGTTTTCGTAATTTACGTTTGCAATTTTAAAAACTATAAGATAAATCCAAATCTGTTCAGCATTTTTTTTTTAATGTACTTAATGATTTTCAGAATTTAAGTAATATCAGGGTTCTAATCTGAAGATTTTTTTTTCTAAGAAAACACTTTTCTTTTCTTTTTTTTTTTAATATAATTCTCGCCAACGAAAGATTGTAAATCTGCAATATATTGTACCGTGGGTAAGGTAAGGATTTTTAAAATTTTATTTTTTTACCTAGTCTGGAAACTGATCTAGAGACCAAACATGAAACTTTTTTTTTCCCTAGCCATCTTCGGGTCTCCAATAAGCCGGACGACGTTTTCACACTGGGCAATGAAATTCATTTACTCTCTAGAGCAGTAGTCGGCAACCTTTTTAATATGAAGGGCGCCATGACGCTCGCGGGCGCTGCGTTGCCGACTCCTCCTGATTTAAATAATTAAACTTAAAATTACAATTGGCATGAATGGTTTTGAAATGTCTTGATATATATTATTTTTTTTAGAAATAGCCGCACTATTATTGCAAAATAAACAAATACATTTGCCATTATGATTGATAAAGCAAGGCGATCGTATCTGATCTGACAGATACATGCTAATTGTTGACATGAATATTCTTTTTGTATTCAATTTTTTATTTTTTATGCTATTTTATATTCATTCATATGTGACAAAAATATGTTGTAAAAGCGAGGTAAATAAAATGTTAAAATTTGAAATCTCATTTTTCTTAAAAACAACTAATCATAGAATTTCTAAGCCTGAAAAATGCCTGTGTCATGAGCCCTCCGTAATTTCCAAATTTTACATTGCGCTCTTCATATTAAAAAGGTTGCTGACCTCTGCAAGATGTGCTTTACATTTATGGAAAATACTAAGGAAAGAGGTCTGGAACTTGCTCCACCTTTACTACGAGTTGCCCATAAGGCACTACTTCCGCTGAAACTTTTAGCTTCTATATATTCGGCACGAAACTCTTGTAATTTCTATATTCGGCTATGAAATAATGTTGGATTCAATATTCACTTAATTTGTATCATCATGTATTATATTTGCAATGTTTTTTTCTTTATGTTTTCTTGCATTTTAGCACATACTAGTAATGAATGTATCTCTCAGATATATATTGCGATCTACGCTGCAAAATTACTGCTGCGAGCTCCAAAGCAGTTTACAATAATTTCTCTGAGGGCGCACTAAAAATTCACCGCGGGCGCTGCGTTGTCGACCTCTGCTCTAGAGACATTCACAAACATCTTACTCATTGTGTAATTTGAACCTGTAGGTTGAAGAGCGGTTACCCTAGCTACTCAGCCAACCAAGCTGGACTTTCCTTCTTTGTAAAGTGATGTCATTCTAAATAATATCTCCCCCACCCCACCCGAAAGTGTTTTTGATGATCTGAAGATAAGTTGACTATGAAGGTGACAGGGATTTTCATCCTCCCAAACCCCTGGATGAGTCTCATTTCAGCATCTCATCTAAAAATCTGTCATATGAATCTAAAATAAATACCTACAGAATGCTAATTAGACCAGTCGTATTATATAGTGCAGAGACATGGAATATAACAAAAACTGATGATCAATTACAACTCTTCGAAAACAAAATCTTAAGAAAAATATTTGGTTCAGTTAAAGATCCTATGATGACAGATGAATAGAGAAGGCGAACGAATAAAGAACTCTATGAACTTTATAAGAAGCCACTAATAGTAAATGTAATCAGAGCTAGTCGCATGAGATGGTTAGGTCACCTGGAAAGAATGGAGGAAAACAGGCTAGTGAGGAGAACCTTTTTACATCACTCAAATGGAAGACGTCCTAGGGGAAGACTCCGCATCAGCTGGATGAATAACATTGAAATGGACATGAAAGAGCCGAGCTTGCGAAACTGGAAGGAGTTGGTTAAGGATAGGAAAAAATGGAGAACTGTGGTGCTTGCAGCTAGGTACCTTAAGAAGAAGAAGAAACCCCTGGATGATATGCTGTTAACAGATATAATAGTCGGCCTTAGAGCCTTATTAGTAAAGTTAGTAAAGCCAAACGATATGAACGCCATAATCATATTCACAAAGAACAATACAGTATATAGGTATAAAAAATAAATGTCAACTAATCAGTTATTATTTCCTGCGCTAAAACTTGAATTCTTATATATTGACCAATACCAAACCCTGCAGCCGAAGTTCGGTATGGTCCGTACTGCTTGCGTAAAGAATTTCATATTTTTCAGCAAATTTTCCACAATATTTTCTTATGTTGATATTTGTTAGTGATTCCCATTTTGCTTAAGAAAAAAAAATTGTGCAATAAATACTAGCTTTCCTTAATAAAAATGCGGAACAAAGTAATTAACACACTTCAGTATTTTAATTCTTTCCTGATCATAATATCTCGCTTTTCTTTATGGAAATTGATGTCTGACCCGCTGTATTTGAATGAAAGAAAAGTGGTTCCAAGTATACTTAAGATTGGTCATTTCTGCTGGATATATCAGTTCATTCTTTAATGGCTCATTTGCTTAAGCCTTACTCGTTCTATGTAGTAATCGTTAGGAATAAAAAAACACAAAAAAAGTGAAAATATAAATATGTCTAATTCCTGCATCAGTTATGACAATTGTAGTTATAAACCTCCTTTCATTCAGTATCATCGTGAACGAATTCTAGGGACCATAAATCACTTGACATCTACTAGCAGCCAAAGAAAACAACCAACAAATGAAGCTACTTCAGACGAATTATTTTCACTGACTGTAATTGACGAGTTTGATAGAGTACGAAACTTAAAAGTGGACGAATTCCAACTCGGCTGGAAGAGACTAATGCACCCATGTTGTTTTCTAGTTGTTCTCAAGATACATCTCTCCGCTATAGATCTTCAAATAATATTGTTAATATTTGTTTGTTATATTTTTTCACATTTCTAGGTAAGGCAATGTGCTGTTATAGCTCTTAGTTTACAGATATGCGATTACAAATAAATTAATTTCGTTAATGGTTCTAATTCCAATATGTTTTCCTCTCAATGTACATTCATTTGCGAATGCCGCGTGATATTCCCCCCAGTTCCAAAGAAATTTGTCTTTGTGAGATGCTATTATTAGTCACGGTAAAGAAAATGAGGAGTGTATTTAAACGATTCTTTTTCATTGAAAACTAGTATGAATCAAGCTGATTTATTTCAGACCACTTTAGCCATATTCAAAACGTAACGTATTTAATATAAAAGTATTCTGCATGAAACAGTGCATCTAAATTGCATTATTTCGTGTATCCAATCTAAAAAAGCAAATAAAAACGCATCTACGTCAGTTTAACTTAGCAAGTTATACTCCTTTCCCCAATTCTAAATTAAGGTTCATAACAGTTTGGAACTGGGCAATCAGATCAGCTTGTATATCAGTGTAATTAACAAATATAATAACATCAGCGATAGCTCATCGTATTCAGGATAAACCGGAATGATTATCAGTGATTCTGGTCAGATGAGTCTATATCAAAATACAGTACACTTTTACACATCTCGCGCACTGAAGAATCAGCGCTACTGCATAACCGATTTTCTCCTGGTAGGTTTACAATGCTTATTGAACTTCCACCTCAGAAAGGAAAACCAGATGGGTGGTTGTTATAAGATATATCAGTGGTGGGCATAAACATAGAAAATATCCTTATTATCTCCACAAAAATGTGAGATATATACTAAGATGGTATTTTCTTATTGCCAGTGTATTTGAATCTGCTAGTATTCACCGAAAATAAAATTTAAAAAAATTAAAAATAAAAAAAATAAAACAGCACGTGTAAAATAGCTTGGTTTTGTTTCTAAGACGAAGTTTTGGTCGTCATCATTTCTAGTTTTTGCATAAATAGGAAGACTTTCACGCTATTTTGTATCCATCAAGCATTTCTAAGAACGTCTGTTGGCTACAAATAGTACTTCTGCACTGTTCCATATCGCAAGTAATATACTTTGTTTTCATAAATAAGTTAAAACTTTTTATTGAGAAGTTGATTGCTGATTTTACCTGGAGAAGAGATTGTTAATGATGGAAAGTAGCTATTCTGCATACGCAATGTTGCAATACAGCCTTCGTAGCCCAGTCGGTATAGATGAAGCCCTTTGGTTGGAAAGACATGGGTTCGATTCCATGTCGTGAGGAACCTTTATCTGGTCTCTTTCAACTAAAGGTGAGTTAGCCGGTCTCATACCGAGGTAGAGGGTGAAACCCGAGTTTCATCCCCGGAAACTCGGGTTTTGCAACCTTCAGAACAGGCAGACCGGTCCCGTGAACACACATGGATCTAAGAACATGACTATCTCAACACTGATATATGTTGCCCCATTTTAAATTAAATATTTGTAAATCGGCATATTTTTAACATGGGGTTAGGGGAAACTCCTTGAAAGCATGCTTTTTATAATAGATGCCTGCTTTCCTTCTAGTCCAGTAGTTCCCACACGCTAGGCTATGACACGTCACAGACGGATTGCGAGAACTGGTAGGGAAAAAGGAAATAACATTCTTTGACAGGAAATTCTTGGCCAACTACTCTCCTTTTCTGAGCAAACTGAAAATAGTTTACACTTCCGGAAGAGATTAAGTTTAATTTCAGCGAACCATACTAATATTTTATTGATTAAGTACATTTCACAATGAATGTTGTTATGAGTATGCATCTTTAGTAATTTTGCGTCAGTAGAGAAGCATTGGTACCAAGTAGTGAAACAATTTTTGGATATGGTAGTTTTTGGAAGCTGTTTTAAAGATTTTCCAAAAACTTCCATGCAAATGTGAATTAAAACAGACAAAGTAGCTAGAGAACACAATACATATGCTGGCATCATAACTTTAGTTGGTTCCGCTGTAATTCTAACTAGTCCATATCTTTGCAATAAAATATTTAGCTAATCTACTGCCAAAAAGCTGCGCGATCCCTTTGTTGAACAGTACAATTCACGGGATTTCTAAGCTGAGGATATAGACGCACAACCTACTAGGAGAAAATATCAATACTTTTTAGTACGAGTGAAAGACTTATCAGATAATACTAAATAGTTTAATATGTAATGTGTTTCACAAAGTGCTTCCACACACATTTTGGCCTCAAATTTCAGACATTTCTTTGCAATCCTGTGAGTTGGTTAGCATTAGGGCCGAATCAACTAAGACAATAAGGTCAGTATATTATGTCCGATAATTGTGTGTATTCTCCAGTCGGTTTACTTGTTTTGAGAGTTGAAAAAACCTGGAGCTTATTGAATGAAAAACCTGCAAAACCTCTATACTATGGTTTTGATCTTTGCAATGTTTGATGCAAAGATCAAAATTCTCGATGTTTGATTGCCATGCTAGGAATCACCTTATAACGTTTTTGATTTTTGACAGTCTTCTGACTCAATACTCATTGCTGTATTTATTTTTTTTTAATTTTGCGTTTTGGGAAAGAAGAGAGAGATCCAATAAAGCTAGCCGAAACTGCTACCAAAATATTCTTAGCTTCTCAACTATGTAATCTCGACAATACATGCTTTTTTGTGTTGCAAGTATTTTAAAATTCAAAAACAGAGATACTGTTAAAAACTTGCCTTTCTCTCACATCAGTTCATTCAACATTTCATATGTACTAGCTCTCCCTGTTCATTGCTTTATTTAATTCTACTAGAGGTAGGTTGCCTTTTTTTTTTTTTTTTTTTTTTTTTTGACATTTATCAAAATTGAAATTACAAAAAAAATACTTATATCACGAAAAGAAAAATATTCACGTTCTCTGTTTTTTTAAATAAAATATTTTTAATTTCTTGCTACGTTCATTAAAATGATCAAGAAGTTAGATCAAAATTCGGTTTGTTTTATCTGTTTCGGTTTCCTTAAACACTGAGTGTGGAAACAGGACGTAGTTTCTGGGTAGCCGTGAAATTGTATTGCTTTTCTAAAATACAGTATATTATTATCGTGAACCTAGAATTAACCGGCCTAGTTGGCCGAGTATTTAGCTTATCTGCTCTTTAACCAAGAGGCTGTGGGTTCTAATCCCCGCCTCTGTGGGCATGGATGTTTGTAATTGTCCTACTAACTCTGTGTGGAAAAGACATCTGCGACCGTACCGATTCTAGCAGAAGGTTTCACTCTCAAAATCCTATGAGATGCGGGAGTGACGTCTTCCAGTGACATCAGATGTAAATAACTAAGTTAGAATTGCTGACTAGAACAGTAACCCCTTACGTGGTCATATCGCAACCTTGGTAAGTTAACTGAAAATATTTTCACGGTTTGCCAAAAATTGTGTACCCCCATGCTCCCAGATATAAGCAAAGGAACTCTGAATTAGTTAAAAACTTATCCATCTTTATTTTCTTGGAAGTTTTCAGAAAGATATCTAAGCGCCACCATAAGAATTCAGTAAAAGCTTACCTCGAAAGTGAACGCTGAATCCAAGGAAAGTTACATGCACTTGACACTGTCGTATCTTTCTAGTGGTGAATTTGCATCAGTTAACATCCAACTCACTTAACGCATATGTGCTGACCCCAACATTCAGTAAGGCAAACATCTCGATCCAAGAAAAGTTTCATGCACTCGGCAATTTCCCTCCACATCCGGTCAGTATCGTGTAAAGACCCAGTCAATGCAAACCAGTTTTAGGATATAAATATAAACCGAGATGCCGAGAATTATGCTTAGGTGCAGACTTCCTCCTCAGTTTATCAGGTCATCCGTTTGCCTTTCTTTTTTAAGAGCAAACAGACAACTATATTGAATCGAGTACTGTATGCGTTTACTTTCTCCTTTATGATCTTTTGCCAGCAATAATACAAACATTTCCTTAATGACTCTTTGACTCCAGGAGAGTTACTGTAATAGTAATTCCAATTGCATATTCTTTCGACTTCAAGTAATAATGCGGAAGAGAATCTTCTGGCTGCCTCGAAATAGTCCTAGGCATTCGAAACTAGTAAATTTCGATAATTTTAAATGCATTGAACTATTTTGACGCAGTCAGAAGATTCCCTTCCGTAGTATTTGGTTCGAACCTACATCCAGTAAATATGGCATTTTATAGCATACCTGATTCCTGCAATGTGAAAATACATTTTTTCCTTTGAAAAAAAAAAAAAAAAAAAAAAAGGAAAATGTGTATTAGGCAAAACGTGGGGAGATTGTGGATGTCAATTCCGTTGAGCACTGCCCATAAAAAGTGCCCTAGAGAAAGGACAGAAGCAAGCTATTAGGTGAATCGGTAAAAGTTGAATTCATTTAGCTGAATTGCCCTCATCAGAATATAATCAAGAATTGTTAATGAAGTTTTTGGTGCTCTATACCAAATGTGGGAACAGTATTTTAAAGCAAGGTGAATTTGTGCGATGTTAGCTGTTGTTCATGAGAGAGAGAGCCTAGAAACGTACAAAGCTGTAAATGTTTTTTTTTTTTTTCTTTTCGAAATGGTGTGTGTGTGGGGGGGGGGGGGGGGGGGGGAAGTGGGAAGTAAGAGATGTGAAGGAGTATCTTTTTGATTACACGAGGAAGGACATGTAGTGATTTTCGGCTTTAATAAAATTCTGATAAAAAAAAAAAACAACAACCCACAGTTCAAAATATCTCGGTCCATTGAACCGCAAAACGTTTATATAGGAATTAACTAACTGTTATGCAGTAGATATTTTGTCCATTGCTAAGTTCATTGTTAATCGTCCTCAGCGCTCCAAAACCGGTTATTTCAGAAATGGCCACTGAGGTGGACGAAAGTAATCATTCGTCGAATAAACTGATATAGCTATGCCTGATCTTTCTTGGCCAGAGAAGCCATGCTGGCCATTTCTTCATTTCTTGAATTTCTCACTAGCAGCATCTTGAATGATTTTATGGATGCTGTCATGTTAATTTCTTGAATTCGCAAAACATTACGAGAGTGTGCTCGCTCGTACGTGCCTGATTTGTTTTTCCGTTTTTTTAAACGGAATTAAATAAGACTTGTATTAGGATGATATCCCATTTGGTGTGCCCAAATAACACATTTTTTGGCGATGTTGTAACATTATTAAGCGTAATCTGATAAAAACTGATCCAAAACAGTGGATCGATCTTAAAAAAAAAATTAAAAAAAAAAACACGTCTGCAATTAGACATGTCTTCAGTCAGTTAGTTGTATCCCTAATCCCCAATTTCGTATTGGGAGGCCAGTAATGTTTTGATCATATAACACAATGACGCTGTAAATATCCTTATTTCTCTATATAATCACGATTGTTTATTAAAATGCAGCTGATATTTTTGTTATTATATAAATTTTATAGCTGATTTTTTATTTTCTTAAAGTAGCGTTCTAGTAGTTATTATGAACTATATATTATCTTAATTCATTTTCTGAGGTATGAATTACTCAAAAATAATAGGATGATTTCATCACTCAGCATAACGACCCATCATATTACTACCATCTAGCTTGCTTATTGGAGGTGTGAAGTAGCAGAACAGAATGTTTGGACTTCAGGGTTTCTGACTTATGTAACTTTCGGCCTACGCTCTGTAATAGTAGATTGTAGGTTTCTAATCTTTCTTAGGTAGGATTGCTAATAAATTAATTATTATTGAATTCCGTTACTGACTCTTAGGCTCATCCCCAGTACGAATGTGCCATAGGCTTAGAAAATTTTGCTGTGGAATCCACATAAATTAATTGAAATGCACTTTTCAATTAATTTAAGATAATTATTATTTCTAAAATTATAACAGTTAATCAATAATAATGTTTTCGCCTGTGATAAACGCTGTGGATATTACCCGTCGAACATGGTTTGAATTCTGTTTGCTGTTTTCGTTAGTTCTTTGTTTGCAGTACTGCCATCCCATTTCTGCAAGGTTTTATTATTATGTGATATACCTTGAAAGGCTCATCTCAGGGCTCCGCATCACAACCAACCATTTATACTACATAATCCGCCATCTGTATACTATGCCATCAGACGTCCACTAATTTTGTTTGTTAATAGCATGTGTGTTCTCTGGCCGATTTGCCTGGATGTGGAGTGGAAAACCTACAATTTCCTGGCAAAACAAAGAACTTTTCATTCCCACGCGAGATTGGTTAACTCATCTTCGGTTGAAAAAGTCCATATAAAGATTTCCTGTCATCATAATAAGAATCAGACAAGTCTTGACTAGTCGAAGAGCGCATTGTCCCGTCGTTCTTCCAACTGCGCTAAAAGGACTTCAGGCATCCTTTTGAGCTACGCATACTTTTTTTGTCAAGTCATTCCTTTTTTTTTTTTGTAAATACACACACCATTTTCAGCTTTGTAAATGTCTGGATTCACTTTATACCCAACAAAAAATCAGTTAGTAACATAGGACTAAAAAATATCAAAATATTGTTTATAATATAAATTTTAAATATCTTTTTATTCACAAATTTGCTGTTTATAGAACCATTTCTGTTTTGCAGTCCAAGGTCTGAAGCACTTACAGCCAGGCAAAACCACCTCTTCATGTGCTGTCACAAATTTTCATGACGAAACGCGGAGTACATATTTTCTGTTTATATTCTCATTTGAGAACCTTTCACAGCACTGTTTACTGTCACTTCACCTGGTTGCGATTGCTCCCATACAACGAGATCTCCCTGTGAACTTGACTAAATTTTATTGCCAGTTTCGTTTAAATTGGATGATTTTGGTACGTTAACATTATTTTTACAACTGTTAAATGCAGTAACACTGTAAGATTTTTCAGTTATACGTGTTATAAAACATGAATCCACTATCATCTTTTCATTCTTCAAAGAAATTTTTTTAGTTCACTTTTGGGAAATCTGTTGCTAGTTTTTAAAAGCTAGATTAGTAACACTTTTAAAAAAGCCTCGAGTGCTTTTTCTTATCTCAACCATATTCGGCATTTTTTGCCGTCTTGCCAATTAATGAGAATGGTGTTTGCCATGCCAAATAATACGACAACAACTTTAAAATTAATTATATTTTTAAAAAAAATTTTGCTTGTGTTAATTTTCAAAGATTATATTCATATTCACGTTTTCATTTCACATCACTAATTTAATAATTTAGCGCTTCAAGAACAAATTTCAGAATATTACTATTTTTATTTTACTTTCTCCTCCACTCCTTAGGCAATGTATTTAAAATACAACTTTGCTTCAGCCATTTCTGATAGTTTGTCTTTTTTCTTTTTTTTTTTATGTAGATGTGCGAATGATTCGATTCTCTTTTCTTAAATGGTTGCATTCAAACTTCACGTGGCTTGCTTTCGTTAAGTTGCGTTTTGATGAAAATTTATTACATATAATCAGCTTTTCCCTAAATTTTATGAAAAGTCGTAAATCACGAAATCTTGCCTGTATAGCCCAAACCCTATAGGTTGTGTGATCGAATGCCACTGTGATATGGCTATTTGTGAAATTCTTATGTGAGACTATCCAATTATTGGAAGCCTGAAGTATGCTTATTCTACCCTCCCCTCCACGTGTTATTTTTTATATCAGAACCTGTAGCACGTTGGTGACGTGTATGGGAAGTATTTAAGAACAACAAGGAACCAGTTAATGTTTCTTTGAACATCTAAAGGGGCGTAGTCCTTTGGAGAAAATGGTATGAAGAAAGACTTCCGAAGAACAGAGGGAAATGGAATGAAAAATGAATGAGAAGTTGATTCGGTAAGGTGGAAAGTAACGGATGTTGACTAGCAGTTATTCGTTCTTTTGCTTAAGGGAAAGAAGAAAATTGATGGCAGCCAGTTCAATAGAAGAACATAAAAATATGTATAGAATAAGTATAAGGCAGAAATAGAACGTCCGTAAGAAAACGATTGGGAGTGAGTGTACTGACAGAGGGATTATCAATTAACCAGTTGCTCACATGAAGCATTTTTAGGCTTTTGGCACACCATTCCAAATGTGAGAACAGCAACCTAAGCTTGGATGCACTTGGAATTTATATAGTGTTAAAATTATTCAGGTGAAGTACTGTCTTGAGTGGAAAAGACACCTAATTTTTTGGAGGTCGAAGAAACTATGGATGTGATGTGCTTCCTCTCAGGAAAGACTATCGGTGTGCAAGATAGCCCAAGAAAATAGATCTTATATTGCCTGGAGATCTAAGTATTACCAAAAGTAAGGTGATGTGAAATGTTATCTTTCTCGCTCAAAATGAGATAGAAATGTATTTTGGTAGTATCGAAGTTGACAAGGTTGTCCTCATCCCATTGGAATATAGCTAGGCATAGGTGCAATACGTTTACAACCTTTCATGAATGGAATTATAAGATACTCTAGATTTTGCCTTTACGGTATAAGTTCCAGTTGTAATTTTTTTTATGACATCCGGCTCATTTTGCACATGCTCTCATAGTTTCCAAGCATTTCATCTGAGCTGCACTTTCTATGACGGTGTTTCGAACCTGCACACGTTGGACCGTACCATTTTTATATTATTGATAAACTCTCAGACATTAACGGTATTAGGTCCGTTGCATATGCTACTGATGTAGTGAAAATGGTAATTTAAAACGAAATATTGGCATTAAATACGTATAAATGCAGTTCTTCAGTTCCCATATGTGATTCCTACAGAATCGCATACGAGCTATTTCGAATTATCTACCCTATATTTATAAAATGATAAGCCTTTTTATGTCACGTTTTTTGAAACGTTTTGAAACTCACGGGCTTCCTTGAGTGTCGAGTCATCAGAATTCAAGGAGAACCGGCCTACCAGTCCGGAATTCGAGGGATTGGGCGCCGTAGGCGCCAGGGGGGATGAAGCCCCCTTTCGAGTCATCAGAATTCAAGGAGAACCGGCCTACCAGTCCAGAACTCGGGGGGGGGGGACCCTTTCGATTCATCAGAATTCAAGGAGAACCGGCCTACTAGTCCGGAACACGGGGGGGGCGTAGGCGCCAGGGGGGTCCCTCCTAGTATGAAATATAAAATTACATGAAGTGTAAGTTATAATGAAGGGGAGAAAAAAAAACGATAAACAGAATATAATGAAAAACTGATTTTCGTTTTTATTTTCAAAACAGTGACGTAATATTTAAAATTTCCAACCATCTTTGGTTTCGTGGATAGTGCTCTTGCGTTTCAAACAGTAGATCGTGGTTCGAATTCTACAAACCTGTAGTGGTAAACACGAAAAACCACTATAGATCCGGTAAAACTTTTTTCTCGATAGGTGTGATTTGAAAAAGTTCCATGCTTGTTCTCTTTGAGTAGAGGAAGATTATTCTTTCAATTCAGAACATAGTGAACTACTTGTACAGTTAATCCTCCCCCATCTGTTGCAGCATATAAAAGGGACAGTGGATTGGTTACCATTATTAACGTTGCATTTTACAGTTTGAAACTTCACTGAAATACAATTCAGGTTGGAACTATTCTTCTCTTTCTCGCTCTCGTAATTAATGTACATTATTATCATCATTGTTTTCAAGGAGAACCGGCCTACTAGTCCGGAACACGGGGGGGGCGTAGGCGCCAGGGGGGTCCCTCCTAGTATGAAATATAAAATTACATGAAGTGTAAGTTATAATGAAGGGGAGAAAAAAAAACGATAAACAGAATATAATGAAAAACTGATTTTCGTTTTTATTTTCAAAACAGTGACGTAATATTTAAAATTTCCGACCATCTTGGTTTCGTGGATAGTGCTCTTGCGTTTCAAACAGTAGATCGTGGTTCGAATTCTACAAACCTGTAGTGGTAAACACGAAAAACCACTTATAGATCCGGTAAAACTTTTTTCTCGATAGGTGTGATTTGAAAAAGTTCCATGCTTGTTCTCTTTGAGTAGAGGAAGATTATTCTTTCAATTCAGAACATAGTGAACTACCTTGTACAGTTAATCCTCCCCCATCTGTTGCAGCATATAAAAGGGACAGTGGATTGGTTACCATTATTAACGTTGCATTTTACAGTTTGAAACTTCACTGAAATACAATTCAGGTTGGAACTATTCTTCTCTTTCTCGCTCTCGTAATTAATGTACATTATTATCATCATTGTTTTCAGACTGTGGAAAAAATAACAGTTCAATAATATCCCTAACAAAAACATTACTGAGCTAGTTTCTTTAAGCATTCGTTATCCAATAAATTGACCATTTTGCTCTCCCAGCAGAGAACTTTCGCTTTTGAATATTCTGTAAGAAGCTATCTCTTTAGAAACCAAATACTTAGCGATAAAGAAATAATGCCCATGAAATAAAGGTTAAGTGCAGTTTTATATTTATTCAGAAGTCCATTATCGCGAATTGCAAAGTGGTAGCCTTAATCTAAACCTGCTTGAATCGCGCATCTATCAAAAACGTTTTAGAATTCGCAACAGTGTGATTGAGTTCGTAGTGCATTGATATATAATATATTAATATTAATGAGCTGAGAGTCTGTGAAATCTTTGTCTTAGAAGAGGGAATACTGATAAATAATCCGTGATAGTTGAATAGCTCGCCTTTCGAAAAATAAATAACATGAAATGAGTAACATGATTATGTTTTTATTCCTTGTAATGTATTATTTTGTCATGAAATTACACCTATCAGTCTACTCTTTATTTTCGATATTTCAAACTGTGATTGAAAAGCATGTTCCTGTTGACTGACATACCAGTTTCTAACAAGAGTATGAAATCTTATTTTATTTATTTATTGTTGCCAAGAGTATTAGTATATGCGCGAAAAAGGATCTCTTAAGTTGAATTAATCAGTTTCTCAATAACGGCGTTACTATTTTCTTCAACAGCAGAGAAATATATTCAAAGCTTTCGCCATATACAGTACTTCATATGTCTATAATATGCTGTTGTATTGCTATAGACTCCCCATTCTTGATAATGAAATTTCTGCGGTAAAGTTGCGGTCAGGACCAGTCTCAAGTCAAGCGATTGGTTTGATTTCCGCGCTCAAAGTGACGTGGAAACTGTCTGTCGCACTCATCGGAGGAGTCATCACAGCTACAGTTTTCAGAACTCAGGTCCACACGCTGTAATTGAATTCAGTAGACTTATTTGAAGTATCCATTTCATCTCGTCTATTTAAAATTTCTTTCTAAGGTAAATATCCTTGAACAGCAATGATATATAATCCAAATTAGACTGGCTTTTAATCCTCACCCGGAGTAAATATTAAAGCAAAAATTGTTTTTCCCAAATTTTAACTTGCTCGCATATCGGGTCAGCTATGGAAATGAAGCACAAAACGAAGCTCCTGGTACAAAAGCCTTAGCTTAGCTTAGCTGCTGCTGCTTCTTTTTTTTTTTTTTTAGCAAATTATTTCTTCAGCCTTCTCCTTTCCACCAAATGTGCTTTACTCTGTCGCTTTCTAAATATATATATATATATATATGTATAAAGCTGATACTATTTAGTCTTCGTTTGCCATCATTATATGCCCTCTGAAGTAAATGGGCCACAGGCGACTAACTGTGCCACCTCGACATGTTGAATACTTGAAGGTCACTGCACTGACTCACAGTTGCTGGACTTTTTTTGAAAACTAGATTTTAAGAAATTGAAACAGGTATATTTTTTAACGGATTTTATTTTCCCGAGGAGCACGTCACTCTTTGATTTTTGCTAATGTGAATTTAAACGCAAATCATGAGTTTATTTCTGATATTCCTGTATAAACCAGTACACCATTAAACTTAAGGAAACAGTCGTTACCATAGAATATTTGGTCTAATTATTATTGTTGAGTTATTCATATTTTACAGTAATTCATTAAATACTTTCTTCTAATTGAGTATTGACAAAGATCACCCAAAATGAACGCATTTATAAACTAAAACAGGTTTTGAAGGTGATCCATTCAGTTTTTGCTTGTTTTGTCAGTGAATTAGACAAAAGTTTGAAAATGCAGCTACCTACACATCGTTTAGCAAATTGGAAACCGTCTTTAAGTTTAGATCGGAAGTCATCATGGGAGCTTGCTTGCCAGGGCAGCTGTCTAGTGTCTGTACTTACAATAGCCGACTACTGGACCATGATAATTTTGGTGCAATTTGCATCATTTGCTTGCTGATGGGGAGGGAGAGGGAGACCATTAAGGCCACGTGATATTATGCATCGTAACGGTGCTTAGCAATGCCATAGCGTTTAAACCATTTGTTTTCGGGAAATTACAAGAAGCGTAGAGACTTCCCTCACTGAGATTATCATAGGCAGGAAAACGAATGCCCCTGGGTGGACAGTAGAAAGTTTGTTTTTGTGAAGGGAGAAAACGTTATTATATACGAGGGTATCATAACGAAGATATATTATAACGTACGCGCACACACACACAAAAAAAAAAAAAAAAACCTCTAACTACTCTGAATTCTTTCTAAACCTGCTCACAAATTGGAACCTATTCGTATTAGTAGTTCTGGGAAAAACTGGCTCATTTTTCGAGTACTGATTCCGCCTCTTCTCAGTGGTAAAAACAGACTAATTGAAATATATGGCAAATTATGAATGCACTCTTATTTCCTGGACTTCTTATTACCGAGTCAGATCTCCGCGGTTTTGCTGATGAGATTACCCATCTCAATTTTTTTTTACTCGCACAGCATTGTCATTGAAATTGGAGTCTTGGAATTAAAACGAACTAAGACAATATGGTTGCCTTCGTTTGTATTCATTTCGTTACTTTGAACTCCATTTCAAAGTGAATTTCCTCTCAGTTACAAGCTCCGCCATGACTTTATCTATGTTTTTAGTGGCATAGACATTATTTTTCGATGCGCATTTTCCTCATTTTTTTTTTAAAAAAAATGTTTTTTTAAATGCGAGTCCCAGCTTAAGAAAGGTTGTAAACCCATCGCACATTAGTACCTTTGGGTGAACAAGAACTTAGCGAGGCCAAACATAGAGCTTTTTTTCAGGATATTGCAGGCCACCAATAAGTAGGTTGGTAGTCTCACGCTGGCAATGAGATTCGTCTCCCATTTATAGATATTCACAAACATCCATGTTCATCCTTGTGACGCTCAAAGTATTCGAACCCACAGCCTTGTTGGTTGGAGGAGGCGGGTACGCTATCCACTCACCCAATTGAGTATTATTATATATTATAGTAGAACTGTTTATTTTACACTTCCATTTGCTTAGTTGCATTTGAAGTTCAGCAAATGAAAATGTGCAGCACAGCGAAACAATAACAACTAGAATTGCTACCGAAGTGAAGCATTTGTCTTTAGAATGTCTTGAATTTCTTGCCAACGGCTTAGTTCCTCTGTATTCTGTCCTGCAGTACAGGCAGAAAAAGTATGCTGACTCAGTTCTGTCCTCTGTTTCGTTCATTTCGGAGTCATTGAGAAGAATCAGATATTGCCCCTTACGGTAGCACATTAAACAATTGTGAATGGAATCATCCAGACCATCTGCTTTCTTCTGACTCGTTGCGAATGCGCGCACGCGCGCACACAGTAATACATTGGCAAACTTCCTGTTTAACGCGAGCACAGATCTTCATCACTGCTCATTAACCATTTCGGTTCGCCTTATTAAAAGCCGTCATTTGTTTCTTAGGCCGTCACGATGCTCGCGGGCAATCTTGCGGGATGGATCGTTATGGAAATTTACAGATCGATAAACGGGCGTCTTAACTCCGAGGGGTCACTGCGATATTGTTCAAGTTTATTGTCGCGAAAGAGAATAAAAGATGTAAGGAAACCTGTAAGCTTCTGTGCTACTGGCACCGTCCGCCTGATGTCTGGAGTGCGTCACGTGGATTGAGAGGAAGGACGGTGAATAAGGATTTTTTTTGTTGTTGTTGTTGTTTTACTTTTTAAAGCGAAAACACACGGAGATAACCAGTTAAAATTGAATACTACTACTTAATCTCGTCAATCTTGAGCACGGTATTAATAACGGTTGCCTGAAACACTGGAGAGCACTATGGCGAATAGAGCCTATAGGTTTCCGTTTAGAAATGTTGGTAATTTATGCATTTCCTAATAAACTGAACTGCACGGTCACTTGCATTATTTGGTTTTGAAACATTGGTTCTGTTCCTGTGTAGTACGAGAAAAACGTGACATTTCAGCTAAAAGCCGGTATCCAGTCTCATACAAAGGTGGCAGGATTATTATTATTTTTTCCCCCACTACATAACAAATTGGTAAGAGAATACACACATAGCTTACAGAAACCACGCGCACCCCACGTTTTTTGATGTAATCTAAACAGCCATGTTTAAAATCAACAGTCGTAAAATTGTCTTTCGTATACATGTGTACGCTTAAAGGCGCGGAGCCAGAACCCCCCCCCCCCCCCCACACACACACTTCTGTCTTCAAGTCCATTCAATATAGCCACTTTTATTTTTATTTATTTTTTTTTTCAGGAGGATAAAGACAGCACACTGCAGCCTTCTAATAGAATAGCTCTCGTCATAATCAGCATTAGTTCAAAAATAATCCGAAAATTCGGAATCAGCATATCTTAAGTAATGAAATTGCTTTTTCGAGACCTCATTTATTCATGATGAATATATCTTTGAAAATAGACTTCACTATAAAGCACAATTTATAAGAATTGAGCTCTATATGTCAGTTATTTGCATCATGAGAAATATATTTTCGTCATTCATATTAAATTGAATAACAACACACCTTCAACTGAAAGAAAAGCCCTTATAATTATGTGCCTCGCATTCTAGGACCACTTGAACCAGTACTTTTCTTGGCAAAATTAGAAGAGATGAAGATCGAAAATAAAAGATAAAATGTGAGGAAAAAAAAAAAGATTAAGAAGCGAGATTAATGGGCTGAAAGAGCTATTTAGAAAGTCAGTATGTATAAAAATTGTTATTAGAGATTAAGCCACTTAGAAGTAGCTAATAAAAACATGGTACGTTAAAAAGGAAGGAACGGGTAGAATACAGTGCCTCAAAAGTCGCGGAACATAATACATATTATAGGAGAAGCAGCAAGTGTCTTTGAAAATTGATTAATTTACCTTCAAGACGTAAATAAATATTATTTTAATTGCATTACCTTGTTTATTTTTAAGGGAAAAGGACATGCTATAGGCAGCATGTTCAGCCCTTCCTTGTACTTGTTTTGTCTTTTATTTTCGTTGCATTGCTGATGCGTTTTCCAAGAAAGCATGGTGAAAGTGCATGTTTTGTGTCCAGAAGTTCAACAGAAATCTATGAAAGATGTTGAATTGCCAGTTTTAGTTTCTAAATAATGCTCAAAGACCGCAGTTTCTGAAATTTTTGCCCTTCTGAAAATATCTTTCAAGGAACTGTGTATGTTTTGTTGTTCTAAAACCTAAAGAAGTTCAGTTTGAAGATAAATTAGGAAGTCGTTGCTTACGAAGAACTAACGGTTTCTATTCTTGAATCTATGAAAATTTAATACTTTTGGAATATCTCTATGAATTAAACGTGCATAGAAGATGGTTTTAAAATGATAGTAATGATGGATTTAGCATCCATATGAGAATCTCCACAAATGAAGGTCATCTGTTTGGGTTTTGCTTTTCGTTTACAGTTAATCTTAACCAAATTTCTGTACACAGCTCTTTAAAATACACATTCTCTTGCAACAGATAAATTAAAATACTTATTTACTTTTCATCTCTCACTCCTCCCACTGCGTGAACTATTTTTTGTTTTCCCTTTACTGATTTCTTGTGAATTTATTTTTATTAATTACTAAAAAGAGAAAAATAAGAGGAATCTAATATTAGATCCACTATTAGAAACACATTTGCAATTGATAATTCTTTCAAGCATGTCATCTGCATAGTACTATTACAATTTTCATATAGACACTATTATGATTACCAGGGTTCCCCATTCCTCCCGGAATCTTCAGCAGAGTGTTTGCAAATGTATTGTCACTGCTCATCAGACTCTTCTATATGTGTACGAGAGTTTGATTGGTATGACTCAATAAAGCTAATCACTGCGATATTCAGCATTTATTCCTGACTGGTTTTGAATGAATTATTGAACGATGGAGCTGAGAGGTAAGATTCGTTAAATGCTATGTTAAACAATATACAATACTTTTACTACACTTTTGAATGCGTATTACATGGATTTTAGAAGCATACTGTAGTTAAAATGTCACGTGGACAGCTACAATTACGGTTATCAACTAATCCACTAAGCACCACTCTAGTTCAGTGCTACTACGGACGTAATATTATACTCAAATTCTTTTCTAAAAAAACTGCTGGAAATACGATCTGATTAATTCGTTAAACTGACAAGTTCGCATCGGTTTTCCTGTTCTCCATTTGTCCGACTCGATGCAAGTTCACCTATTGTTTGGTAAAATCATCAATAATCGATATGTAACATGCCGTTTATTTATCGTGCTCTTTGTGAAGTATTAATCTGTCGTAATGTGTCGAGTATTGTACTTATTGGCCAGGTATTTCTGCAAAAGTGTGATTGCTATACCTACTCCTTGGCTGTCACGTTACTATTAGAATACTGCAGAAGCTAGTTAGTATATTCAGAGAAATTCCTACAAAGTTACGTTTAAGTTCACAAGAAATTAATGTACACTGATTAAGAAGAAAAGAGTGAGGAGAGAGACTTTCCGCTATGTAATGTCCTTTGTAAGAATTCAGTACTGACTTCATCCCCACTCTAGTTTCTGAACAGTCGCTTGCATATAAAAACAAACGCTATCAGAATAGCTAATTAGCTAGTACAAATGAGCAGCCAATTAAGATGAAATATCTGAATTTTAAAAGAGCAACCAGAATATATAAGAAAAAGAATTAAAAACAAATAATGCATTGTTAAAAAAGGAAAGAGTATGAAAGTGAAAGAGGAAAAGTCTAGTGAAAGTGTTTAAAAAAAAATCTCTTTGGAATCCATTTACCTGCCGAAATGTTACCAACCAGTCTTGCCTAAGCGGGCAGGACTGGTTGGTAACATTTCTCGGAAACGAGGAAGAGGCCTCGGTTTGGTGTGCCGCTGCCTTACACAACCACCGCTCACAACGTCGGTTCGGCGTATTCCCGCAATTCAAGAGGGCATGTCACCTCCGGCGGGGAAGGGCCGGGTTTGTGTTCCTAAAGCCCGCCCACAATATTGTGAATCGCGCCGTCATTGGTCAGCGTTGGGGTATTATCCCCCTTAGTAAAACGGAGGGAGTCGATGTCAGCGGGCAGTACATATATTCGGGGGATAAGAACCCGAGATGGCGGTGTGGGTTGGAAGAACTATTTGGGCGTAAAGACACAAATTATATCATGTACTGGTACGGGGAAGCATGCATCCCAAATGTGTAGTGCTCCTGAAAGCGTGAGCCGATTTTTTTTAGGCCACCTAGCGGTAGAATGCATTCCTTGTCAGTCACTGGCACTTCGATAGTGAAACGTCACTGTGGTTTCTTATCCACTTTCATATTTACATAAGCCTTTACTACAGAAACTGAGCAATAAGTTTTCTTCGTGTTATGATTCGGGTTTCTAACTGAATTTTTTTAGTTTCCTTAATTAATGGCTACCAAATTCTTAAGTTAAATGATATGGACAAAATCCACGAGAAACAAAAATAGTCTGTCGAGCGATTTTTGTATGAGTTTAACAGTTTACTTAAAATTAATTTAACTTTTTGATAAAGTAGACTAGGTTTTCTGCGGCATTCATTGTCAATCGGGGACGTTTCGTTTTTAAGAAAAACGAAATTGTATTAGAGTAAGATCATTACGGACTTTGCAGTTTCACAGTAGTTTTCAATATTAAAAATATTTCCAAAATACTTTTCCAAGTGTTGAGAGTATGTTACAGAGTGGTTGATGTTAGTATTTGAATATTATATATGTTTGAATCTTTTATATACATACGTTCTAGACCTCGCGAACGAATACTCAATTAAGTCAAGACCATTAGACGATATCTGAGTCTAATCGCTTGACATCATGGAAGTGCGACATCTCCCAAATTTACAAACAAAACTTTATACATAAATTAAGAGAAAATAAATAAATAAAGGGATGGCGAATCCCGAGCTAGCATGTTCACGCTAGTTTGAAAGCTTCGGCACAGTTAGTGCATTAGTAACATAAAAAATAAGAATGAAAAAAATAAATAAATAAATCATAAAAACTACAAATGTCCAACACCTACACCCTGTCTATAAAAAGTATCAAACGACGTAAAAAGTATAAGTAATCTCACTTTATTGATAACAGCTTACTCTAGCTTCGAAGTCAGGGATTAGATCGCATTATCATCTGTCATTACTATCATTATTTTAATAAATTCATTTTATAAATATAAATTTCTTCTTTCCTTCCATCTCATTTTATACCAGTGTTAAATGTAATATATTAATTATGCTGCTATACCACTCGCTCACTCAAATATGCAACTGAAATAATGTTATGTCATTTAAGCACACCAATTATAATGATATTATCTGCAGGGAGAAATTATTTAAAGAAAAAAAACAAAAATATTTTTGTCAATCGATCATTGTGAAGTGGGAGGCAGAAGTCTCATGTACAACAATTATGTACTGATTAATATACTGTGCAATCAGAATGTCTAAATGGTTTCATATTATAAAAGCTATTTCTGGTGATCGATGTTGAGTGCACACAACTGAAATTACCAGTGCAATTCATTGAATTACAGGTTAAGATGAAGTTTACTTGCTGGTAATAATGTAAGTCAAAGTATCTTAAAAACTGCACGAAATCTACTATTCTGACGAATTTGTTAAATTCGTCAGAATAGTAGATTTCGTGTAATTTGTAGTATTGAATTATATAGTATTACAGGAGTAAACATGTCAATAAAACTTGCAGTTTGGCTGAGGCATCATCATGCATTAATGTGCGTACGCCAATTTAATTAGTAACAGTATTCGTATTTTTCGTGGACATGGTTGACCAGTTGGGTGACGTCTCTACTTTCCAGTTTACATATACGGATAAAAAATAAACCTACCTCAGCAAGGATATTTGTATGTCTTTACAGATGATTTTCATTGCCTGTGTGAAGTCACCACCCTCCTTGTTGAGAACCTGAAGTAGCTTAAAAAAGTTCCATGTTTGGCTTCTGGAGTAGGATTTCCGGATTATTTAATCTTTGGCCCACCCATGCTACTGAATGGACTATAAATTTGCAACCTTTCATGGGAGGGTGATGCACATAAAAACGATAACATGAATACATTACAGAATATACAGAAGTAGTCCTGGTAACATCATATTCAAGAATAGGGATGATGAATACTGTAATATCAAAATACCACCACTGCGCAAAGGGCACATCAGAAGAACAATACTGTACTTTGACTTGGACTTCTCACATAAAGCGAAGCCCATTAAATATAATAGACCCAGTGTTAAATAAATAAATTTATTTTCGAAACCTTGATGGAAGCTCTACATGTAGGAGAAGCTCACAAGAAATCTAATGATATACACATGACATTTGAATTATTTTTTTATTTTAATCGAACATCTCCTGCACCTCTTGGAAGAAGAGAAAACGAAGGGGAAACTCTAGCATATATTAGATTTAACGAGAAGCTATATCAAAGTGGATTTCTTCTCACATTGACATATGTATACACAAGAGAGCTGCCTGGTAACAATAAAGATTTTCAGCTGACTCCGAAGATAATTAAAACAGACCAAAATATCAGTCTGATTTACTTAACTAAAAGACAACGCAAGACGCTACTCCCGAGGGAAAAGAAAGCTAAGAAGAAAAGACACTGAGACGGAGATCGATCATATCGAAGGAAGAGGCAGCTGCTTACTCAGGCTGGCGGCAGCATCTTACATCGCGTGTTTTGTGTGGTAATTAGGGGTGGAATAATAAAGACATGCTGGGCTACTAATGAACCGTGTATCACTTTCACTTAGGACTAAGATACGGTGTCTTACAGCTGCAGCCTTGTAAAGGGAAGGGGGGAAAAAAGAACCATAAAGACTATAACGCATGGTTTAGCACGTGATTTTCTGCATGTACTAATGTCCATGTTCCACTTAGAATTAAGTCATTTTGTTAAAGGATTCCCTGCGAATGTGTTGTTATGTGAATACCTAATTAAAAATACCTCAGCAGGTAAAGATTGTTTTCTACATATTTGCAGTCATCATTCCCCCCCTTCTTCCAATCTTGGAACATAAATTGTGGCACAGTCACCCAGCTTAAATTGTGTCACATTTGTTTCTCTAATATACGTGTGGTTACACGCATTATTTCAACTCCGACCTCGATACAAATTAGATTAATTAATGTAATCCTTTTTCATAAAGTGGAGAGTAAGTTAATAAGACGTCATCGGGTCAGAATCACTTAAAAATTATCAGTATTCGTTTCTTTTGTACACAAGCTACAATTTTTGCAGACTAGGATGTGACGAAAAATATGGATAATTTCAGCTTGCCTCCTCTCTTCCTGAATAAGTATTTTTAACTTCGCTACATCTTTCATTATATCATCATCAGGGTTCTTGATATGTACTTTCAACGGATGTACAGGACACTGACAGCGCTACATGCTTAACTTTAGATTATTATTAAACTCCTATCAACAATTTTCTTTCAAATTAATTTGTATTTGCCAGAACTTCAATATTTTCAAATCTTTTAGTCTTCTAATATGTTAATTTTCAAGGAATAGGGAGGAATATAGATCAAGGAGTATAGAGAGAAATGGAAAGAACATCTATCTAGGATAGAAAGATATCGGCTACCAAAAGAGGTGGATAGATATAGATCAAAGGGAAAGAGAGATAGAGGAAGACTGGCTACAAAATGGAAAGACCAGTGAAGTTTGAACAGGCAAATGCCTAATCCTTGAAAAGAAGAAGTTATTTTAATCTTCTAAGGGACCCCCTAACTGCATTAATCCGCATAGTGACCATATCAGCTCTGTTCACACATTTTGAATACCAACAATGTCAAGTGTTCTTTTCTATCATTTTTAATATACTTAATGATGCCATCTGTTCACAACTAATTTTTCTCAAAGCTTTTCATATGTCTTTCATATCTTTCATTCCTGTTTTATTTTTAATTCAACTTCATTCCGTAAGTCAAAATTGGTTTGAACACTGACTTGTATAATGCTAATTAGTATTTTTACTATTTTTTAAGAATTCCATATGAATTTATTCTTCTGACTCCTCACCATACCAGCTTTGTGTATTTTATTATGCATTTCCATACTTAATATAGTAATTTCATTAAAAATTGCCTAAATAGCTGAAGTAATTTTCTTATTTTGTAGGTTTCTCCGCTGAGAATGCTGATGTTTTTCATGTTCCTGTCTATTTTCATAATTTCTTTCTTTCTTTTTTTCTCAGCTGATTTTCATCCTAAATTTGTTTCAGTAATTATTCATTTTAGCTAAAAAGTCCTAAAGGCTTGTATTAAATTTACTGAAGAGGGCAACATCGTCTGCATAAAGTAAAGCCCTGAGCTGAATATCTTCGTCATTATTTTCTCATTTTAACAACTTTTCAAACTAATTATTCAGAGCATCTATCTAAATCTTTCGTTTTAATAGTCATACAATTATATGTAATTAGATTAAGTAGAAAGTAATTTTATTTTTAAATTAATAATTAAATTATTACGGATTGCTTTATAAACATTGTTAAAAGTGGTGAAATTGACTGTTTTTTTTGGAAGAGTTGGATTTTAAACTTTCCAAAAATACACCTGGTTTATCTTTTGTTTCAGAATGTTTGGTATATGAAGGAAATGACAGATCACGAAATTTGGGAAATGGGCATAAAAAAAAAAAATCTTGATTTTTGATTGGTAAACACTTGCTAGTCTTAGGTTTCTCTTCGCCTTTAGATAATACAATAGAGTTTCCGTGACTATCGGTACATTATGGGTGCGAGTTTGTGCCATATACTATTACTAACAAAAAAAAAAAAAATTGTAATCATTTCTGTTACGTCAGAATTAGCATTTCTTTAACAATTACAGTGAGCAGAATAGAGAACAGAAGTGAGCCTTCAGTCAAACTACACAGAGTAATGGAAAGCAGAGATTGCTGGTTGACAGGCTATGCCTCTTACAGCAAACCTAAACTGGCTCTGTGCACAAGCCAACTGCGACAAATGAGGGTGGTAATAGGTCACGGTTCACTAAACAAGCACCTAACAGTAATAAAAGGTAGAGATGATCCAATTTGTAATCAGTGCAGGCAAGAAGCAGGATACATTTTCTCGTTATTTGTGCCCCTGTCTAGTATATTTAGGATCTAAGATCTTTGAGGCACATTCTGGTAACCTCATTAATAGATATATTTCATTTAGAAACCGATTGTTGTTTATAATAGCTTTGGAAAGGTTCTCACATGTGTTAACAAATATCAAGCTTCACGTTTATGCATATTTTATAGAATTACACAAGGAGAGTAGCAAACGGTGAAAATCATCTACCACCTAAGAATAGTAATACAATTTATTCTACGCGGTATGTGATTTTCTAGTGTGTGTGCGTGTGAAGCCAACACTGCTTTATTGGAGGCCTGAAGAGGCTTGAAAGTTCAGTGTTTGGCGCAAAAAACGTTTCTAGATTATTCAGTCCCTTTGGCTCGCTCATGGTTTTAAATGGGTTATTCGTCTGCAACCTTTCTCGGATAGGATCGACATAAAAAGATCGACATGCAACTTACTTTAAACGACGGAATTTGTTTTCTGCAATCTATTGAAATAGAAAATATGTTCATCTTTGCTTCGAAGATAGAAATTCTCTGAAAAATAAGGCACATCCATCTACTTGAAGTGGTTTTCGAAACAAACAAATAAAAAAACACACCTAATATTGCTTCTGTAATTACTTGGAAGTGGGCGAAGTAAAAATTATTGTAATTGCTCATACTCAGTAAAAACTATTTGATATGATTGGCGCATTTCTACAGATTACTTTTTTTTTTGCAAAATCAGATGAAATCTGAAAAAGATTTAATCAAAAATCTTTGATGAAATAAATTCTAGCATCCTAGAATTTATTCTAATATTGAAAAATCAATGACCTAGAACTAGATTAAACACGATGCATCAAAACCTATTCTTTGTCTTTTCGTGAATCATCATACAGTTACCTATAAGAATACCAACATAAATATAAATAATATAATAAATAAATATAAAAAATAATATAATAAATATAAATTATAGTCATTGTTCACTCACATTTCGAATAAAAACAGAAATGTATTTAAGAGTTACGAAGCGAATGGAGAAGTAGGATTTGATAGTCTACTAGTAATTTACAAGTTATAATTTTCTTAACTATATAGTTGTGATATGTTTACTGTTTCGTCCATCGTATTATAAACGCTTTGAAAGGATGTGAGCAGATTTTGAGACTTTAGATATTTTAGGCAAGAAGGATAAAAAAAAAAATTCCATCACGCTAAAGGCAAACAGATGTTTGTAGTGGGAAAGACGTTTTGCCGTTCTACTACGACTTGAACTAACTATATCGTAATGTAGTATTTAGGATATAAAGTGTATCACTTTATATCCTAAAAATCTCGTATGTTCAAATCTTCGGATATTGAGAAAACGAGCAGTATGCTTGTATTCAGTAACGAAATGTGTTCTTATGAAATGTGTTTTTTTTTTAGTTTGGTTTGACTGGAATTATGGAAGACGCCTTAGTTTCCATAATTTGAAGTATAATAATGTCTTATATTAGGTATATTACACAGACATAACAAAACTGTATATTATCCAATATATTATGGCCGTTATTTACGTATATTTATTTATTTTGCTTCTGGCTTATTTTGTAAGTTGAAAAATCAGATTTCCGGGACGATGTCTTTTAGGAAATATCACTTCTTATGGAAAATATCAGTTTTCTTTTTAAGATGAAGCAGGTAAATTAGGAAATATATAGCTAAAATTCATTGATACTATACGATTCTGTTAAAATGTCTGAGGCATTTTAATTTCCCTTTCTTACAGTCCCTTAAATTTTTTACATTTTCCCGAAATTCTTATGGACAAGTTTAGCCGGATAGGAAACGATTGTGTTGAAATCGGTAGAAATTGGCGATCTTTATCCGTGGAAAAGCTAGCCGCTTTTTTGGCCTTATTATTACTCAAATGCTCTGGATGTTTATTGAATTGGATTTGTTGCCCCCCTCCTTTTTTTTTTTTGCCTTGAAGAATATTGAATACTTCTTCGGGATTGAATACTATTCAATCCGGAACAGAAGTCTAAAATAGGTGGAAACTGGATTTGAAACTTACTTTTTTTTTTCCCATGAGGCAATTTCGTGACTAAGCAAACAAGTCAGGAAAATATGTTATAATCCCCCCCCCCCTTATTTTTCATCGAAAAATACAGGGAATAACTGTAGATAGAAAACAATAATCGCTTCAGCATCTATAACGAAAATGTTTCATAGTTTATTTAGCGGTTAATGAATAGCAAGAGAATAGCTTTTAAAATTCAGCTTATTGCATGTGTTTTGGTTGGTTTGCCTGTTCTCTGAGATAACAAACTCCAGTTTGCGGAAGTATATATTTACATATAAACTCCTACTAATTCCGTCTGAGACAACCGAAATCTTTCCAACAATGCGATGAGTTGTTTGACTTCATGGAGTCTGATAATAATAAACTCATGAGCATGGAACATTCTCGTGTTTCTGACTGAGAACATTAGATAAATTACATTATTCTACAATACAAAAAACTTTTATAACATTTGCACATATAAAGTGTATATAACTAATTATGAATAATATTTAATGCCATGAAATTGAAAGTATTGCTGGTAATAAAAAAATAACTATGGTATTCTTAAACGTTCGTGGTTTTGACACACAGAAGAGAGATAGAAATCATAATATATATTACGTTAAACTGAAGTAGTTGAACAACAGATTAGTCTTGCTGGATAGGTTTAAAATTAGATCTCTATTTGGAATTAGTACATTATTTTGAATTGCTATGTAATTAAATCATTTAACTCGCTTTTAGTGTAATGCCTCTCTCGACTGCTTGATTTTGTGTGCGGATATAAGATAAAGGAACTTTTTTTTTTTTTTTTTTTTCTTTGCCCGTTTTAATTGGATTTTCAAAGGGCTTGGCTTGGAAATAAGGCCTCTGTAGGCCGCGTTATATTTTTATCACTCGTTAATAACCGGGATAGTAGCAGAAGGCGCACATGGTTGCTAAATTTTTCTTCAAATTTAAATATATATATATATCTTCACGCCTTGGATTACATGATTATTAAAATGCATGCAATCTACTTCTCTCTGAAATGACCGGGTTTTTTTACATTTTTATTATATTAATACAGTAATACCTTAACACGTGTTGCTGCATGAAGAACAAGTATGGAATAATATTTATTTCAGATATTTCATTTCTATTATAATTTTAAAAAAAAAAGGGTTTCATTTTTGTTATTTAACAGAAAATTCGTAATATTTTTTGCTCTTCTCTATCATCCCTTTCTTCTCTGGACGCAGCTGAACATGACGACCACTAAGTCGAAGCTAAAATAAAATGGTGATTACTGCACAGCAGTGTCTAAGGGAAGGGAACTCTTCATAGATTTAGTTGTAAAGGACCGCAGTTTCTCCTCCTGGATGAAACCCATCGTCCGATTTTTATTACTGATTGATATTATTAACATAACTGGTTGTTGCATGCATTAGCCAAGGGGAGGAGCGGGGAGATTTCCTTACGCAAAGAATGTAACTATACGTTTCTGAATGTAGTCTATGTTGCTCACTTGATTAACCTAAAAGGTGAAGGTTCAAGTTTTTAGCCTGTTACTGATCAAAGTTATCCAGCTGCTAACTTCCCTTTTTACTTGACTGTTAACGATAGCCCACTGCGATGCTCATGTATCTTATCAGCTGATCGTTGAGTAAAGGTTATTCTGGTTTGCATCATGGGAGATGGTCTACATATATATATATATATACACATACACACACACACACACACACACACACACAGTCAAATATCTCAGCCATATACACATAAATCCATGTCTAACCCTCAAGAAAGTCAGTATAAGTATACAAACTTTATTGACTTGTGAGAGAGGGGTACATCGGTAGCTTATCAAATGACATAAATCTATAACGGCTGACTGTGCAAATACATGAAAATTAGGAAAACATAAACGTTTTCGAATAGAAAGTTTTTTTGTTTTTTTTTCATTAAATCTCAGTGTGTGTGTGTGGGGGGGGGGGGAAGAAATTCCAGAATATCAGTTGTAAATATGCTTAAGATGGTGCAAAACTACTGCATATTTAGCAAAGCAAAGTTAAAAACCGAATTTTGCCTCATTATTTAAATGACACGCACACACACCGAAGTCTTCGAATTAAATGAAATCTGAAACATGCATAACAGCCAGAGGAAACACGGCGGTTCCTCGAATTCAAGCTTTACTTTAAGAGTAATAGTGACTGTAATAACCAGTGATGGGAACTACAGTAACCTGCATAACTGACATCAACTACACGTGGAACATCATCTGTACCTTTCCAACAGAGACAACGTTAATCGGTTTTATACGTTGGTCGTTGGAGTTTTTCATCCTTAAAGAGACAGTCTAACTGAGAATGCAATTGACAAGATAAAACGCTTTGTACGTGGGTTTTCTGTCAATTGCATCTGCCCTTAGCAATTTAATAAAAGAGAATACAAATTCTCCCCCCCCCCACGCACAAACAATCGTTCCCTAAACTGTGTTATGTTAATACATTACAGGGATAATTATGCAAAGATTAATGCATCAAAATTAATAATAAAATGATTATATTAATAACATAACTGTAAAACCGATTACATTTGTCATTTATGTAATTTAAGAATAATGTTTGGCCTTGTTTATTAGTGCAACGTTTCTCATGACGAGATGTTCTTGATTTACAGTTCGCAGTGTTGTGCATTGCCTAACTAGAATTGACATTTGTTATTAATATTACTTTTAAAATAGTAATGCGACAGTTTTATTTTATTAGTCCAAAACTTGAAATAATATTAACCATCTGAGTTTATTCAAGGGAGTAAAATTTATATAAAAAAGTGACTTGCACTAATTTTGTTGTATAAAAACTGCGTAGTCCGAAATAATATACAACAAAATTAGTGCAAGTCACTTTTTTATATAACTGCTTTCCTTTCAATTTGTGGCACTTAATTTGTACTCTCTCATATATTATGTTGCCCAAAGTATTGCGACACGCACAGGTGGAAGCGCACGAACAAACCGAGACTATGCAGATATCGTTCTAGGAATATGTGGTATGCCGAACAGCAGTTAACGACTTCGAACATAATAAATAACAAGAGTACATTCTCAGTGATAGTATGGTGAAAACTAGACTGAGGGTGATTGGAAACGCATACTTTGAAGTGATGCAGCTTACTATGGACTGTTTTCGTCGGTTAGTAGAACCCGAATGTTGACGGCAGCGTAGAACATGCTGCGAGCAAGATTGCATTGTTTCAACTGTAAAGAATGGTGGTAGCAATTTAATGGTATGGAATCGGTCCACAAGTTTTGTCGTTACTACCATGAACGCAGAGATGTACCGCAATCTGTATAACCCTTCGTTTAGGGAATTTACGATTAGGGGTTATCTGTTTTAGCAAGACATTTTTGTTTTCTGTCGACCCTGCGCATGAATGGTGCCAAACCATTCGTACAACAGCCGCCCGTACTCTTCGTAGGTTAATAAGAAAGAAGGAACCTGTATGCTTTTGTTTTTATTTTTAAACGGAAGAAGTAATAGTAGTCCTTTGGGGAAGTGTGAGAAGATGACTGTTTCCATGGAACGAGTGTAGACGGAAAAATAGGAGGAAATATTGGTTGCCTAGATTTGATGACCAACAGTTGATTGTCTGTTTACAGACTTAGAGTGGAAGAATGAAGTTAGCTATTCAGCAGAACGGCTGAAATGAAAATACTAATGGAAAGGCATAAAGCGAAAACAGGACATCTGCGAGAAAGCGATTGGGAGTGAATGAGATTAACCGTTTTTCGGAAGCTATTTTTTTTTTTTTTTTTTTGGTGCTTCATTTCATATGTGAAAACGCTATTCACAGTATTGGGCAGATTTGGGATTTATATTAATTATATATGTTAATTATTAATTTATATTAATGTTTGTACAGGTGAGAAATGAATGTCTTGAACAAAAGAGGACGGTTTTTTTTTCTTTTTTGAAGTCTCTGGAAGAGCTTAAGAGAGAGCCCTTCCATGAACAATGGAAGTTAACTTTCATGAAATTTATAAGAATAACATGGAAGCCTACTGCGTAGATCAAATGTAGGATAGAATTGATATTATATTATTAAAAAAGGCAATATTGTATTTCTCGGACGTTTCAGTACTTTTGGCAAGCATTGTATTGTCTGACAAAAACAGAAATTTTAACTTCAATATCTGTTTAATTTAAATGACATTCGTGAATAAATGTCAGCGAGATGCTGCAAACACTGTACATATTATCAGCAGATTGTGCAATTGAACTTATTTGTATATTACTTCTCATTTCTTATCGGAGGTTTGGGAGTCGAATATTGAGAGTTAAGGATTTGCTGTTAGTTCTTGGCAGTTACAAGATGAAGAAATAATGGTGAGGATAGTGGAAGATTGGCATTATATATTAATTGAAATCAGTATTATATCTGAGGTCCTGATGCTGGTCTCTCTTAGTTTGTATTCCAAGATTTTCTACCAGAAAACCCAATTTCCAGGGTGGAAAAAAAAAAAACCAAAAAAAAAAAAAAAAAAAACCATGCTACCTTTATATATACCAGTTAAGATAATCTTTTCCTCGTCTCCAAAGATCAGTTGAGTTGAAAGCATTAATGAAAGATAAACGCAGCCTAAGGAGGAGGAAAATAAATAATATATTGATTAATAAACATTCATTAACATTATTTCATTCGGGGTAGACTTCCAAGTCGAAGATGAAAGGATTGTTTTCTTAAACATTATACGAAGAGCTAGCGAAGTAAAAATGAAGGAACGTGAATCAAAGTGGCAGGGATTGTCATTGAGTTTAAGGACTAAACAATTAACTACTGTCATTAAAATAATTATTCTAACTATGAAAACTGACTAGGAAATAGATTACCAATATTGAAAAGTGCTACGAAATTTGACATGAAAATGTTCATTCAATATATAAAATAAATCATTAAGGGACTTACGGGGAGTGAGTTAAATACACTATTACTATTTATCTTGATAAGAATGTAGTTGAATGCATGAATTGACCATTTTCGATGAAATAAAACATTCATTTCTTTCCTTTTGCAGGGAAGAAATTTATCTTTCGAATGCAATTACAAGAATAGCAGAACCACTCGTGCACAGAATTTAAGAGATCCCACTGTTTATTGAAACAAACTGTCTATAAACTGCGAGGCGTTCTAAATGCCTAATGAACACGGCTTTCAATAAATAATGTAAGCTATAAGAGATAAAAGTACTGCATTAAAAGAGCAACTTATGAGGAAAAATCGGCCATATAAACCCAGGCGAAGCTGTGGAGGTATTATTCATTTGCATAAGAAAAAAAAAGTAAATAAGGTACTGCTTACTTGAAAACAATGCACCATCACTTATAGATAAATAATCAGATACTGCTACAGAAGTTTTTTTTATAGATCAATATATAGAAGAGCAGAGAAGAATAATTCTCTGGTTTTTACTGTAGCTCAAAATAAATACGATTATGAATTTTTAAATATGCGTTGTTAGTTGGACTCCTCTTTTGATGGTGGGGCAAAAATAAAGATAAAGATAAAAGCCGAAACATTGGTGGTAGAATAAAAGCCTTGAAGATGGCATTCGCTAAAGTGAAAAAGCCAGTAGATAAAATATAGATGGAGGAAAGCTGTTTCAAAGCAGATAATTAATGAATATCAATTGTGTAACATATATTATAAAGTATTCAATGTCAGTTAAGAGGTTCGAGTAATTTACCTGAGAATAACTAACCCCCCCCCCCTTCTTTGTTTTTCTCTGGGTTTTCTCTTTAGAGACATATTAAGTTATTGCTTTAATTAAAAGTTGTCTAGTATACTGCTTTCAGTCATGAGGAATTTTGGATAGTTTATACATATATAGTAATTCCATACATGAGAGGTTGTTCAACGTATAGTACACTAGTGCTGTGGATAGGAGAAAGAAAAAACTTGTTACCATTGAATTTGAATTATAAACACTTAGTCAAGATTTATTCTAATATATAAGCATTTTTTAAAGTACTGTAACGTTTTTATATATGATTATTCTGGTAGTATAAATATAGGAGAAAACTTCGATGAGTGTGAGATAAAACATATTTATATAAGGATGAATTTAAGTCTTTATAGATTATAAGGATACTATTAATCAGTTGATTTTAAGCCAGATTAGATAGAAACCTAAAAATTTCGAAGTTTACCAGAGAGTTTATAAGAATATAATTCGGTGTAGGAATTGTCTTGGATTGGCCTCTTATGAGACACCACAATTCGAAGCAGCTATCAGGCCAATAAAACCTGAAAGCAATAATAAAAGGCGACTATATGGGCTTTTTAGCAGAGTCTATATCTTTTAAGTAGTACCAATCCATGGCAATTCCTATGCTGAAGGTTATATTCTCATCAGCTATCTGGCGAATTTTGAAGTTTCGATCTTATATGACTACAGCATCAACGGATTAATAATATTCTTATAATTAGTGGTGGTGAGCTCTGGAAATTTTAACAAAGGGCTCGCATCGTCGAGCAAAAAAAAAAAAAAAAAAAAAAAAAGAAAGAAAAAGAAAAAACCGTATTTCACACAAAAACTTTTATTAATACAACTTGCGTGCAAATTCCAATCAAAAAGTATGAGAGGAGAATCAACCTCTAAAGGCTATCATTTTTAAACAAATATTTCATGATCTAAACATGAAATATTTGCACACAATCAACTGTGCTAACTTATCTTACGTAAGAAAATCATTTTTAACTATCAAAATATAATAAGAATGAAATGTTTTATAATCTTTTATGAAACATTTAATTGGCTACTGGTTTTACCATACGATTTGCTACCAGAAAGGAGAAGGGTAAAGATAGCGCATGCGCTTATTTTCGTTTAATATGTTTCAAAAAAAAATTTTTTTTTTTTTTGAAAAAAAAAAAAGTAAACAAGAACAAGGGGCTCGCAAATTTGAGAAAAATTTAACAAAGGGCTCGCGCGTGCCCCTTATAGCTCACCACTGCTTATAATCCACAATTTACTATGCGAGATTGAGGCCTCTTTGGTTCTTTATTTTAATAATGCGGCCTATAATTTTCACTGATGAGTAATACTTTCTTCAATTGGTATCTTTCGCGACTATTTTCAAACGCTCTCTCTGTGTGTGTGTGTGTGTGTGTGTGTGTGTGTGTGTGTGTGTGTGTGTGTGTGTGTGTGTGTGTGTGAAATATCTTGATTGTGTTGAAGGACAATAACCTACTACTGTTGGTGTTGGGATGGTTCATTAATTCGAAAAGTGAAAGAACGAATAGATTCTTTTATTCTACTCATTCTTTAAACTGGTCAGACTCACTTTGAAGAACAGTCGCTCATCTTACTGTAAGTAATCTAACACCGGCATTGAAATAAAATAAAATAAAAAAAAGATATATAGGATTCTTGTTGAACAGTTCTTTACTTACACTATAAAGGAGATGGAGGTGATGTCATTAAGATACATAACTGTTCTTAGTTAAATATAATGCTTTGTTAAGTCGAAGAAGTAAAGCAAACTTGTTAGCAGAAGTTTAATTTGTGAATGGCCTTAAAATATTTAGTAGTGATAGTTATTAATCTGTCCTAGTAAGGCCGGCTCTCGCTGCCAAAACAGTACTTCATATTTTCAAGTGGAATTCAGCAGTTTATTAAGATGGTGAATATATAGCACATTCAGTTAAAAGTCAAGTTTATAGTCTATATAAATTAAAAATTGTTAGGTAACTGCAAGTTATCAGATGTACATCGTAGTTGGTTTACATTTGATACTTGATAACTCTGAATTCGCTTATCCTCTCTTCTTTCTTAATGTAACGCGAATCTATTTAATATACAGCATATTATCTGACTGAAATGAAAATTGATACTATCTATACATACATAACTAAGGTGTAGTTAGTGCCACATGCTAATTGTATTTATGTGAGTGAAATAAAATTATTTATTGCAATTATTTTAAAACAAAATATCTTTGAAGTGGTCTTGCAGGCTTAGTCGTAGAGTAAGGACAGTGGACTAGCGACAGTTTGCATTTCTTGTACTAATGGATGTTACAGCTAAATAGCAGTTTGCCACGTGGTAATATTTTCATACTTATAAAGCTGCAAAATTATGATTTACCGATGTGCAGTACACATTTGAGAGAATTCACAATGAATGAAAATGAACTCTGAGAGCTTACAGTGCTGCAAGTTTGAAACGTCATTCCAGCATGCTATCAGAGATCCTGTTTTAGTTATGAAAAAAAAAATATATATATATAGACTGTGGAAGACTGTAGTGATGCATGCATCACTGCAGTCTTCCACAGCTAATCAAATTTTCCTCGCTGTTCTCCTTTTAGTGCGAGCATCTGGAAAAGATTTTCGAAGCAGTTTCGATTTTCAAGACTGGCCAACAACTTGACTGTTTTGTTGAATGAATGATTAACAGATTGGATTTTTTTTATGTGACGTCCACCCACGAAAGCTTGTAAACTACTATTGGTGTCCGCTGTTAGCACATAGCCTTGATTACTGCAGACTCTTCATCTGTTATCGAGATATTGAAGAAGATAAATGAGTAAATCAACTACTTATTATTACATTGTTAGCATAGCATTAATTAATATTCGAAGTGCAAAATCACTCCGTTTAATGTTTGTATGCAAAACCAATAATAGTTAAACCGAGCTCTTTTGAAATAACATTGAACTCTATATGTACAACGGAAGATGACGCAGTTTCGATAAATATGTGTCAGGGGCTTTCGACCTGTGTGCTCCGCGGAACACTGGGGATGTGCAAAGAGTCTTAGTGGCTCCGCTGATGTTCGATTCGATTTATAGTGCGAAGTGACGTCTGTTTAATTTGTATTTTATATGAGTATACTTTTTTAGCATTTGAGCACAAAAAGTATACATTTTTAATAATGGACTTAGGTTTTTTAACTATAGATATGATTATAATTCAGTATGAGGTTTAAGCCCCAATTTGGGAAGAAAGTGTATCCGCATAAGAAGAAGAAAGCTGTTTACACATTCAAACCTGCAGCCATTGCAACTTCCTCTCCCGGAGTTACTCTTGCATCCATTGAAGGTCAAGGATTATACTTAAATTCAGAATTTTGATCTTAAGAGGATTTCTTTGCTTCTGTTTCTAAGAAACGTATTATTACACAGTACACTATCAAATTTGTTTCTTTTTGACCTGCAAAACACGAATCAAGTTTTGATTCTAAGGTTTTGCTGTCAGATTCATCGTTCCCAATCTGCAATTTCGGAATTACATTGGCTGTGCTGTGGCGTCTGTTGCTTCTCTACAGCTATGAAATAAGAAAGCAATTAACCACTCAGGTTCCTGGAATATTGCGGTTCTATACTTAATAACTTTGTAGGAGGGGGGAAAGCGAACGTCTCTTTTCCAACTAAAGGCTATACGAGACATGCTTCTCTACTTTGCATAATAACATCTTGTATTTTCCAGAATCGTTTGTTTAAAAACAAACGACCTTGGTGCCCTCCAAAGAAAAAACGTAATAAAATAATTTTTAATAGCATTTTATATATATATATATATATATATATATATATATATATCGATTTTTTTTTTCAGAAGACCATAAAGGTAGGTGAATTGTTTTAAAAAATGACTGGAGTTTAAACAAGTTTGACTATACATAATCTCTTCTTAATATGCTGGGCTCAGTGAGCTGTCATGACCAAGTTACTAACTTAGCTTCAAAGAAACCTAATTAATGCTTGCAGTAGTTTCTTTTAATGCTCTCTGCATACTGTACTGTATCTTCTACTAATGCCCCTGTTCTTTTGTTTGTTCGCGAGATGGAAAAGCTCAAGTGTCTGGGTGGAAGAGTATACAAAATACTATGAGATTGGCTTGGCTAACTCCATTTAAAGAACCCTTAAACGAGATTCGAACCCGGATATTTCCATTCAGAAGGGCATTGCTGTTACCGACTAAGTATGGAGTTGAAGGTAGAAAATCTTGCCTCATGTTCCAAATGGTAAATGTGCATTTTTGACCTTTGTAAAGCCTGTTGATCACAACTTTTGTCCAACTCTGTTTTCGCGTCGTTCATGTTTGGACGGTTTTTTCCATTCCTGTTTTGATTGTCTGTTACAGCGAACAGAAGAAGCTTGACCAGCAAACCTTTCAGCTGGTGAGCAAGTATAAAAACTTCTGCTGTTTTGTTAACATCTTCCCCTTTATATCAGTATTTTCTTTCGTTGATTATCCATTCTATCCATAGTTTTCTTGATGACATTAATGTTATTCCTCTTTCTCGTTTGAAAAGTTTTGCAGTACATAACTTCGTTGAAAATTCTCAGTATTAACGTTTCACGAGCTTCTATTATTAGCGCTGTAAATGATGTTCAGACAACACGGTCATTCTTATTTTTCCGAAAACTAATTTCTTATGAATAAGCATGCTTAGATATCCTTACCTGTGCTTTCGGTAAGAATGTCTCTTTCCCGGTTAATATTAACCTTATTTCCAGATCTGTCATAGCCCATTTAGCATTTGGCTTCATAATCACAAGAGGTGATAAAATTATTCACAGTTTTCTGAAGTTTATAAGACTTCTTCACATGAAACACTGCACCGGAGATGGAAGAATGGACATATCGGGGAATTCTTTACCAGAAATGTTCTGTGCGTATCATATGAATCATTATTGAGGCATCCTGTTAAAATTCAGCTCAGAAACGTTCCATTCTTTGGATTTAGAGATTTCTAAAAACAGCAGTGTAAGAAGAACAGTATTTTCAGACTTACAGTATTTTCCTTTATGAACGAATGTTTTCCCCACCTCTTTCCCTCCCTCCCTCTCTCTCGCGCACACACACATACAAATGTGTGCTCAAGTTATATCGTTGAGCGCTAGGAAATGATATTATTTATTTTTAATACAAGGAAAACGCTTGCAGAAAATTGACGTAATTATGTCCAGCAGTTTTAAGGGATGATCGCTTAACAGGTCATGTTTTTGTTGAGCTTTTGATTCGAATTACAGCCAAAGCAATTAATACTATTAAGCTAATGTATTATGTCTGTAAATTACACGTATTCTCCAGCCGGTTTGTTTGGTTCGTTAGATGATAAACCCTGCCACTTCTCTATGCAATAGGTTAACTCGTCTTTCGTTTTTAAAGCCCATCAAGTTCCTTTGATAGACGAGATTCGAACTGGGATTTTCTAGCCAGAGATCAAAATAATAAGTCGTCCTTGCAGCTGCACCATGGAGATGCTTTTCTGGGAAGTGCTATATCACACGGAGATAGTTCTACATAAGAGGAATATGGGATTAAAATGCATCCTACAGAATTATAGAACGCCAGCGCAAAATTCTTATGCAGTTTGTAACTCTTCGGTTGAAAAAAAAACCTAGAATTCAAGCATAGAGCTTTTCAATTGAAAGAGCGTAGTAACTGGTCTCATACGAAAGTGAGCGTTTTTAACCTCTAAACAAACTCGCCAGAGAATACACGCACTTAAAATAATCACATGATGGCCTCCATAGACCTTAATGTCTCAGTCATAATTCCAGTCAAATCCAAGCAGTTTTGGGAATGGCTTAACAACATATTCAGTGGACGATAGTTGGGACAAGGATTTGATATGATTTGAAGATTAGACTCAGCGCCGTCTTGAAGGAAGGAGCCAAGGTTTCTGTTTAGTGAGGAGTAATTAGAGACTTAAGTATTAAATATTTAGAAACTGATGAGCATGATGATGATAGAGTGCTTTTGTTTTCCTCCAGAGCGCCTCCGTAACTCAGTCTTCAGGGCCACGTAATGTTTGTCCGATTGGAAAAATTCGAATCCTGTCTTGATGTCTATACGTTTGCAACGCTTTATGGAGGATTGTCTCTTTCTACTTACATTACATGTAATAGGCCCATTTTAAGACGCTTATTTAAACAAAGACATTCTGGCACTTATCCTGAAACATGAAATTTCCAACTTTTGCATTTTAAGCACTCGAAGAAAATGGAAAAAAATAAAAAATATAAGTTTTACGTGAATGATTTAAGAACGAGACATCGGATTTTGTACTTTTTTTAATGAATAACAATTTCAATGATTTTAATATGAAATGTTAAAAATCTTATTAAAAGCTATTCATTGCCCGTTGCGGCTGAATTTTGCATGAGAATTAGTATTTGCCCATCATCAATAGAAAGGATTCTCTCTTCTTACACGGACATGCACTTTCATGGTATATAATATGATTAAGGAAGTGCACTAAGAAATGAAAAATATAATATGTAAAAGTATGTAACAGAAAAATGTTGATTTCATAGCTAAGTGCAGTAAAGATTAGACAGACAAAGAGGCGCTCGAGATCTTAGTCATAAAACTTTGGATCAACTATTTTGCCCAATTGGTAGTAGTTGATATTCATCAACTACTACCAATTGGGCAAAATTCAGATGTTTACATATCTGTATGTAAACATCTGAATCTAGATTTCTATAGTTTTTGGGTATTTCACCTTATTTCTAGTCTTCTCTGCTGTTCTTAGAAACGGGCTTCATCTATTGACGTGTTCCAAAAATTAGGTTTTAATACCCATTGGCTAGTATAGTAAAAATGCTAGCGTTTTGTTTGTCGGATTTGTTAAAAAAAGTAATAAGGAACGCAACCTCACTGTATAAGCTACCTCTACTCAGGAGACAAGTGGTGAAATTTAAAGCTTGAAACGCTTTTCAAAATACTAATTAACATTTCTTAATATCTCTAAAATAATTTAAAATCTAATTATATGATAATAATAATAATACGTTCCATCCAGATAATGTCTTTATTATTAAGTGTAAATAGATAAGGATTTTGTAATTTCACTTGCTTTTTATTCCTTTAATTTTCAAGTAGTGCATTGGCATTCACGTATTAAGTTTATCACGCAAGAAGCTACGCAATTTTTAATGCAAATGATACCGCAGCGCTTCATAAAAAGATAATTTTTTTTGAGAATTAACACAACTAAAAGACACGAAGTATTACATCACGGAAAAACACTACTTATTGCACCTTACGAGATTACAGAAAACAGGGGAAAGAAAGGGGGAGAAGACACACGAATGATATATTGTATATTATAAATAACTTTAAAAGAAAACAGCGCCACCATACAGGAATAGCCGCGAGCATTTCTTCAGATGTTTCACCAGCGCCATTTGCTGCACGCGACAATAAAAAGCTTTTCACCGAACGTTTTAGTGCTATTTCGGTTGATGGTTTAATATTGCACGAAGGAAAAGAAATTACGCAGAAGTCGGTTTTTTAAAAGTAAAAATTTGCCATTATTTCCGGTTTTCTTGTTATTTTGTTCTTCAAGTGCATCAAAATAAATTATAGTAAAAAGCATTAATGATATCATCCTCCCCCCAGAAGAGCCATTAATTTCGACATCGTAAATGGCAAAAGAACACAGGAGGAAAGTAGCTAATGGACGAGTTGTCATTAGAAAAAGGAACAAAAATGGGGGATAGTTAATGATGCGATATATTTTGTACGAACAAAATTATTATTCCCAAGTAACCTCGAAAGTGGAAATCTTAAAAAAAAATATATTTAAAATTCCTCCATTTTTACCTTTTGAATAAAAAAAAAAAAAAGTAATTGTAAGGTTTGGTTTCTTAAATTAATATATACTTTAGCTAGATAATTGGTTTGCTCTTGCTTTCCTTAATTATTTGCTTCTACAATATGTATGATTAAATACGATATTAAACAAAACAGTGCAGGAAGTATGGAAGTAAAAATAAACCAGTTTCCGAGATACAGTAATTTATTACTTATTGCAAAAAGAAATGTTCCAATATTACTACTGGTTATCAGTACGTACAAATACATATAAATGAATTGTTGAATAGTTCCCTAACATAATTATTGGTTATCTACAAGCCAGTGTACGCGCATGACAACCGTCGCCATCTGATTAGAAAATCAAAGATGGCAATGGTTCAAAAATAAGTCGAGTGTGTATTTTATGGTACTAATGGCATAATTCTCGAAGGTGGCATAATTGTTTTTGCCTTAGGACTATTTTTGTGCATCGTTTTTGTCCCCCCCCCTCTCATTTATACTGTTTAATATGGTGAAAATAGATATTTGGTAAAGAAACAAAACTGTCTTTATGAATTAGGCTATTCTCTATCTGCATTCCTTCGTAAGACTAAGAGAGTAAACAAGTCCACTGTGTCAAGGTTTGTGATAAGATGGAGGGGGGGGGGGTGAACTGACACATTTAGCCTAAGAGAACGAGATCTGAAACTAAGCCATATTGTAGTGTTATGCAAACTGAGAACAGGCTCGTGTTATCGGTGCATTTGCCGCTTCATCAGCAAATCGCTTCTGAATTGTTAATGAATATAAATAAAGCATGCAGACTTGTTAAGAAACCTCTGGCGATTCAGATTCAATGCCAAATTACGTTAGCAGGGGTTAGCGAACATTAGATAGTCACTGGAAGATCAAGTAATTTTTAGCATTGATTCCAAGATTACCATGGGTTTACGAGGTGAAATTTCAAAATCTAGTGGAAGACATAAAACTGCAGTTATTTTACTGAATGCTTGCTTTTAGGGAGAAATAATGCAAGCTAAACATTTCTATTGAAGGTGCTTTGTTGTCCAGGATGATTCCCTGCTTATGGGCTGCCTAAAGTGATATGGAAAAGTACCATGATCGTTCTCCAAAACAGGTTCCAGATTATGTAGTTCTGCACAGTAAATATTAAATCAGAGTGTGTATAATTTTAAAAATATCGTATTTATACATTAATTTTAAGTCTTGCTTGTTTGAGCTTAATTTGCATTTAAGGTTCTACTATTATTCATTGCGGATATACGCATTCTGAATTCTCAAAACGCATGATTGTGTCGATAGTCAAGCATACGCACTAAATCTTTTGAGTAGATGAACATTGGGTTTGAAAAATATTTGTACTTAAATGTTAGCATTCTTTCGTGGAAATCCTATATTTAAATGCCGAAGTGCTGTTATCACTTCATGCCATTTTCCACATATTTATAGTTTTGATATAAATAATAAATATTTCATTTCAGTTAAATTTACTCAAATGATGTAACTACTAAAAATAATTGCCATTTTATGGTAATTAATACATGGATATATATATATATATATATATATATATATATATATAATTGGTAATAATAGAAAAAATTGTTAGCCCACGTACAGTATAAAGTGTGTAGGTTTGCAAATAATCTTTCATGGGGAGCAATATTATATATGAAAGAAGTTATTATCCCTCTTTATAAGGCTTGGATATCTGGATTATTGTACATAGATCTGCTCGCCTGGATTCCAGCATGAGGAAGTATTCAAGATAGTGTCTATTCTATGGAGCGTTCTTTATGAGGATAGGTTGCAAGTCATCAGATTAACTTATATGTGTCTATCATATCCCCTCATTTAATCTGCAGATTTGCAACCTACGCTCATAAAGAACGCTTCATAGAATAGACACTATCAGTTAAATTAGAGAAGAATTTTTTCAGCACACGACAGGAAGGGAAAGAATACGGAATCACCGTGGAAATTGTGTTCGTGTGGTTACAGGCAGGGGCTACATTTTTTGCTTGGAGAGTGGTGAATGGCTTTGTGAATTGATTTTGTGAGTTGTTTGTAAGTACTTTGTTAGTGAACGATTTCAAGGAGAAGTAAGATAGGTATTGTGTGAATATTGGCAAGTGTGGGTCTCCAACAGTGAGTTTGTGAATAAGAAAATAACTATAACGTATATGTAATCATGCAATATGGCATTCAATAATTTGCGTTGGTTTTCTGAAAATTCGTAAATTATTCAGGAGTTATAAACAGACTGGCAGCATGTATATATCTCCTGAATAACGACATTTAATTTATGACATCCTAATTTGATAAAGCTCATTTTCTTGAAAGTACTTTAGTCTAAGTTTCCTTTCTTTGTGCCAAAGGATTTCAGAATTTGTGATCATTACTTCTCATTGTTCGAATATATGAATCAAATATCTGCTTTGTGTGTGTGTCAAGATGAATGTTATTAGAATTACTGTCATGGCGCTTAAGACCTGAAGTGAATATGTATGTTCATCGGCTAGTTTGCCTGTTTTGTGAGTATAGAGAAACCGGAATACCCTAGAGGAAAAACTCAGTTATAAAACCTAAATTATCTTTGTCCTTGAAATACGGACTCAGTCTTTCTCACACGTCTTAAAGAGGTGCGGGAATGACTGAGTTAAATCAGGCATTCAATTTCTTTTCAGTATTACGTACAGGTGTATACATTGATGGTAACTGGAAACAGAAATATTTTAGACGGAGTTGTTTCACCTTATTTACGTTATCGCATCTTAGTGTGGCAAAAATGATAAAGCACAGCCAACTTTCATTTGAAATAGGGAGAGATTGATAAACAAAAAACGCACAGAGTCAAAGTCACGAATAATCGAAATTGACTTAGTCCATTTGTTGCATTCTCATGAAAAATTGCCAAATTTCTCATTCGACACAATCACTGAAAATGCAACTTTTCTCCATTTGTTAAGTTTCAGTTACAGTTGGTTGTATTTAAATAAAACTTGAGATAGTAGGCTAATTGGAAAGGTCATAATTTCCAAAGATTTGGAAGTTTGCTGTATTTAATTTGGAAACCACCAACCATAAGGAATCTATCAAATAACCGAATTTTGTGAATTGATGAATTGAATTACTCTTATAACGCATTAAATGATTGAAGTTGTTGGTAATATGTTAGTATGGTGCAGTCTTAAATACGTCATATATTAGTTTCTTATAGGTTAACACAAAGCTTACTACGTTTCATCCCAGAACCACATTTTTATTAGTTAGTTTTCTGTATTGCTCCACGTTTATTTAGTTAATAATTTGCTGAGCCTCTGTATCTCGGTTGGTTTAGACCGAGTCCTTTGGTTGGAGAGGCCCGGGTTCAAATCTCGTCTACGACGTGAGGAACCTTTATCAGGTGTTTTCAATCAAATGGTGAAGTATCCGGTCTCATACAGAGGTGGGAGGGGATTTTTCTCCCGGAAACTTGGGTCTTTCGTCTCTCAAAAGAAGGAAAACAGCCAGAAAGCACACGGTGCAGACATAGCCACTGCTGGAATAAGGATTAACCACTTTATTCCGTCGGATTTGGTCTGAACGTTAAAATGTAGATATACGCATAAGCGTAAATCAGGAAGAAAGGAAGATAATTTGCTATAGTAAAGTAACTAGCACACTCACGGAAGTGATTGCTGAAAATCGTAAGATTAGAAAATGCTTTATTGAGGATATATTTTAATTTCATATCTACCTGTGTTATAGTTGTTTTAGTAACACAAATGTTACTCTTAGCACAGATAATGGCACATCGGATATTAAAAGTTGCTAATACGACAAAATTTGAGCAGAAGAAAAAAGAATCTGAGAGTAGTCAATGAAAACTAGACATAGAACAGGAGCATTAACGAGTTCATGAGTAGCTGATGTAAAAGTTATCAGAGTTGGGTTATTTTTAATTGCGGCCGAAGAAGCCAAGGCTTTGAGGCAAGTATATTATATCTCTTAATTCGCTTTTCTTCTTTTGACAACTTTTTTGTGGGATAAACCTTATGAGACAGGCTTACTGACTTTCCGGTGAAAATACTCTCATCCTAGAGGAGATTCGAACCCTGTTCAAAGCAAAGTTTTTCGTCGATACCAACTGAGCTAGAAAAGCTCTCTGAGTCATTTTTAATAACGCTTCTGATAAATGCGTTATCAGACAGTTATTATTGTTATGTAACAGTTATTATAAGTTTCGGTTTATGTTGATCCTGAAATCATTTGAGATGAATTATAATTTTTTTTAAACGAAAGACCTGTATTATGTCTTTTAAATATGTGACATTAACATTGCTGGCAGGCATACATATGACATCGAAGATGCATGGCCTACTATCAAATTTTATATTGTGGTGTCACTTGCAGAGTGATGTCATTCACTTGCATACTCAGCGTCTTAAAGGTTTGATTTAACCGGCATCATAGCGTTCGATATCGTGTGCATAATTTAGGTAAAAGAAATTCCCTGATTTTATTGAAACTGAAAGGGCTCCACACAGTTTAGAAAACATCCGAAACATTAAATTTCATCAAAATCTCTGTAGAGAGAGAGAGAGCGCAACTCTATTATGGCAGATAGATGGACAAAACTAAATATTAGCAATTTATCCTTCCACATCTTTGTGATACGCTCTTAAAATCTGGAAAACAGAAGTTGGTTTTCCAGTGTTGTCTCTTATTGGCTGAATGTTTTTTGTGATTAATATTCAAGTAAAAGCCAGCTCTGACTATCCTTTATTCAGAATTTAATTTTCTTTAATGTAAATTAATTGGCCATGATTGCTAAGAGGCATCTGCATGTTTTACATCTGATTTTTGTACTGTTGATACATCTTAAGTCATATTTTGGAAAATTCTGTTGTAATTTTAGTTGGGATATCGTTCACAATATTGAGAAACAAATACTTGAAAATCCTTGAGCATACTGAATTTAATTATATTTTATTAACTTGAAAATATATAATTAAGAATTAGGCTTCAAATGCAAAGAACTCTACACATGTGAAACAATCATATATGACTTTCATACTCCTTAGGCTTAATTCGCTCATTCGCTTAATTCTGGTTATATGATCACTGCAATTAGTATTGCAATGATCATATAACCAGAATTAAGAGACAAACTGTCTCGCTGGGAGATTATTTAAAGACCTTTCGATCACAATGCAGCACCAGGCCAGCTTGTGAAGTGCATCTAGGCAACATGAGAACAATATAGTATATCTCTTTCCAAATGTAACTTCTGTTGTTGAAATATGGATTTTCTTTACGCCTTTAAAGATATTTGACGTAGACAAATTCCCCGCTACTAACAATTGTTGTTATAGACTTACGGCCGAAGCAACTGAAACTATGAGGATCATATACTTTGTGTCTTTTAACTGCGTTCTGGTTAGCTTATAGTTAGGTGGAATGGAAAACCCTATTTTCCGTGGTAATTGTGAAGTACTTGATCTTTTATCTAAATCTTAGATATTACTCGACTATTGTACTACTCAAGCTCGTTATAAAGATTTTTTTTTTTTTTTGCAAATAAATATCCGAAGAATTTGTGTAAATTGCATATTGATTTCACCCGAGAAATTTTTATCAGTCTTACCCTAAAACTTCTAGTTAAAATAGATTTTGTAAACTTACAATCAAACGTACTGTTTGCAGCCAAGTATTTTCGACTTCACTCGAAAAATAACAGCTGTACTATGCTACTAATATACACAATCCATGCATTCGCGCTTGTATTCATTTCAGGAAAGAGCAAAAATATTCCCCAGGTTTGAGCTCTCAACAATGGAAGAAGAAATCTCCAGACCTCAGTCAACTAATAACAAATTACCTCTCGACCAATTCTTAAGTCTTAATGATGAAGCTATTTATTTAAGCGCAGTATGTGTTGCAAAGAAATCTTGGATGTAAAGAAGGAAAACTTGAAGCCGTAATTGTAGGAGAAAACATAACAAAGACTTGGTGCGCGCTTTCTTTTACAATGGTGAACCTAACGCACTCTCCCTTCTGCGAGAAAATGGAATAGTCTGTTCACACAAGCCCAAACACTGAAGACTCCCGCTAGGAATGAGATAACAGTAAAGAAGAAGGTTGATGACCGAATTATCAAGAACGCTGCAAAATAATGCATCAGATGAAAAGTCAGAGTAACGTGCACGTGCAGGCTACAGTGAGTGTGCTACAATACAGCCATGGAGACCGTTGTCGACAGAAGAGAAATACGAAACTACTAACTTACCTTATTAAAGCCGCCATTGTGAAGAAAGGGACACCCGTATCCTAAAGGTGCATTTAGTCAAACTGCCGTTGTCTCGTTACTTGACCGCAGAACGGCGACGGCAGGGGCTAAAACGCCGCGCCTGCGGTCACAACGCTTCTTCGTTCACATCCGGGAGCTTTACCTTGACCTTAGTCGGGGAGCAAGCGGTAAGAGCTGCAGTAGCCTTCGCCAAGGTGTCTTTCATATCGATAATGAGACGCAGTGTTGTCGGGAGGTTCGGATGAGCCAGACAACGGGGGGGGGGTGAGAGGTTTCACTCTCACTGTATACCGATACTAATTACACTGCCTGCAGTTGTAACTCGCGCTATAAATAACCACCTGCAGAACTTGGTTGCGAATAAGTTGGGAACGTGAGGGGGGGGGGGGCTTTAAAACACGTGACCTTTAATTTTAAAATAATTACTGTGAATAGAGGTGAGTGTGTATGTAGATATAAGCTTGTTTATGTATAAAACACCGCATACACACTGCCTATTAGAATAGAATTCAAATAATTGTGTCAGGAAAAACGGGTGAAGTAATCGAATAAATGATGATGTACCGAAAATTGCTTTTCCCTCATAATTTCAGTGTTATGGAAATAACTACTTTCAGTTATGGTTATTTCCATAACTGAAACATATTCTCCCGGGTTGTTTATTGTGTTCCACCGGGAATCATTCAAAGTCATTTTGGGTTCATAAAGTAACATTAAGTTCATGTTGTATGAAGTGTAACACCGTCTGATGGCTTCTTCTTATGATACATTAATCGAAACAAACACCGAATGTTCATCACTCACGCCAGACACGACGCCATTCAAACTGTTTACAAATTCATGCTGTCTTGATTAAAAACATAACTGCTTGAAGCTAATCGCCCCAAATGCTATCTGATTCACTTTAATAAACTATTAATTATGTATGACCTAATCATGACTGGACGGAGCCATTAGTAATACTCTTTCATAGCATTTGCCCAGTGGTCGTTTCCTGGTACGAACAGCACATGCAGGAAATTCATCATGTTGCGACACTAATAGCAAGAGTCTTCTCTTTTTCTTTTCTTCCCCACCCTCATCGTAATATTTCAGGTAATATTTAACTTAAAACAAAAGCTATAAGTTTAATTAGTCGTACAGCCAGATTATAGTCGTTGTTCCAAAGGGTCAATAAATACACCAGCACAGTGCGTCTGTGAGCTGTTTTGGCCTTTTTGTGTACAGTATATTCATTTTCTTTTTTCAAATCGAAGTAGAGTGAACATACGTCAAATCTGTCTTGATTAATCAGTGACCATGGATCCATGAACAAAGCACATAATTTCCAGGGTTTGTCTCGGAGGGAAAATAACAGTTTCTTCAGACGATGAGAAAATCCTAGAACAGAATGTCAAATATCCAAAACCCACTTAAACGAATAACCGAAAAGAGCTATAAATGGGCGTTGATTTTTAGAGACTGTAAATACGAACATCAAAACATTTCAGCTACACACGCACGCGCACATAATGCAATTAGTTGTTAAAAAAAAAACAAAAAAACTCGAACATGTGCACCAAGTGTTGAGTATACATTATCGTGACCGAGTAAGCTAAAAACGATTCATGCACCAAAATATTCTTGCTTTTTTTGTAGTGTCATTTTTGGGTGTCTTTTGCTAAATGCATAAGCACCGGTCCTTGATGAATAGAATTTTATCGAAATTTGGAATGCTAAAAAAATCTGAAGTCATCACTAAATTTTAAGAACATTTAGGATGTGTATATTCAAGGATACATTTTGGCATCATCCTGCTATTCATAATTCTACACTTGCTAGATATCATTTAATGAAATTTGGTATTTAGGATTGCTTTTAAAATTTGCTGAATCGTTTCAGTTTTGACATCAGTGGGGCCGTTTGACATTAAAGGGTATATAAGTTAAAACTGGCCTAATAACTTTTGGAATACTCATCTGATTTTCACAGAAATACTGTCATCACTTAGTAGAGTTAATTAAATAACCTAACTTTAACAAATCTCATGATAGTTCTCGCAAAAATAGCAGAAATATCGATAATTAAAAATTCAGTTCTAAACATGACACACTGCATTGTTTTTTTTTTAAATTAAGAAACTTCTGTCATGATATGCATTTGGTCATGTTGACATGCTCTATTGCAGTAATTTTCGCGATTGAAACAATCTTCAACTAAAGGTTGGTTGATACAAGCGTTTTTCTTTTTCACTATAATTCTGTTTTTATTGGCAAGCGATTTAAAATAGTAATCTACATACTTTTTCTAACTTCTTTTTAATTTATTCGCTATAATTGGGGCGTTTCATAGGTCTGCGCATTTAGCCTAGTGGCCTTGCGCTTCGCAACCATATGCCTGGGGAAGGAGTGTCCTAGGTTCGATTCCCGTCGCCGACGTGAGGAGCTTAAGGATTTTCCTCAGCCATAGCCAAGTTAGCCGGTCTTGGGCGTGGACAGTAGGGTTTTCCCCCCAAGTTTATCTGGGGTTTTTCATCCCGCAAGCAGGCAAAACCGGCCCCGTGAACACACGGATCTACAGCCATAAATACTTACCCCCCCCCATGAGGGGGCTCAACTCGCCCCAATAGGAACGGGGGAGAAAAGGGAGGAAACTCCATGTGAATAAATAAGCAGAACGACTATAAATGATAATTCCTGTCTAGCTCGATGAAATTTGACATTCATCATCGCTTTAAAATTTGTCCATGTATGCTAAGTATAATAATGAATTATTATATAATTCCGTTATGCATATCCCATTCATGAATGATTGTAAACCTGTCGTATGTTTTAGCACCCTCTGAATGGACTGTGTAATCTGGGAAAAATCAAACATGAAACTTTTCTAAGCCACTTCACCTCCGGCAAGTTCTCATACCGAGCAACGAAAATCATCTGACATCTAAACATCCATACGACAGTGGGATTTGAATCTATATCTTGTTGGTCAAGAGGAGACTCGTCTCCTTGGTCACCTATGCTACTACACAAAGTAACAAAAAAACGTAATCAAGTATTCTAAACACAGTAAGAATTTGGTTACGATAACGCACCCATTTAGTATTGTTTGCAATCCTTTTCCTTACTTTTTCTTTAAATGCGTGCAGATCACAGCCAAATGAAAATGGTTTCTTCTTAAATGCAGAAACAAAAGAGATAAATAAGCTTCAGCAACAAAATATATTAAAAATAAAAATAAAAAATCGTTCTTTTAATGCTTTACCATTGGAAACTCTTTTCATACCTCACTATGAACTTTGGCTGTTTCTTGTGATACAAGTGAGATCAAGTAAAATTGGCCTCTAGTTGTCAAAAGTCCTCTCGCTAGGCTACATCTTTCTTTCATGCTTTGTACTCATATCATTCATTCTGGGTTTTTCAATCAGTTAACTCGTGGTTTGTTGGATTTCTTGGAATTGGAATTGTGACCAAAGCTATTAAGGGCTATGAGACCAGTGTATTATGTCTCTTAATTGTGCGTACTGTTCTTCTGGTTTGCGGGAAGAAACTCGAGTTTCCAAAAGTAAATTTGTTTGCACTTCTGTATGAAAACTCCATATAAACATTCCTTGCTTCCTGGATCGGATTTAAACCCGGATTCTTTTAGAAGACAAATGTCGCAATTGCCTCGCGATTGCACTGTGGAGACTTGTAGTTAATTCCGAATTGATTTGTGTGTAGAACAGACAACAGAACTGCTTTCATAGAAAAAGGAGGATGCGGGTAATTTTGATGCAACATTTTTAATTAAATGGAATTTTTAGATTTGAAAAGGTTAGTTAGTAATTACGTTAAATGTTATCTGTTTTTGCAGACAAATCACCGTCATTACTAAAAAGTTTCCTTTTATTTTTAGGATTTTTTCAAATGTGATGTTATGGGTAAGTTCTTGTTTACCTCTTAGTCATTTTCCAAATGTAATAATGCCCTATTTTGTTGATTAAAAAAAGAAAAACTAGTAATACCGTATCTTCTTAGAACGATCGCAGTGTAAATATAACGCATTCTAAATAAGAAAGCTATATTAAATTCTGCCTGAATTTGTTGCTGTTTTGTTTTCGCGAATGCCGCATATTGCATGTAATACATAGTATTGTGTTTGACACGTACTGTATCTGAAACTTTTCGTTGCCGTACTTTTCCAGATGACTGGAACGTCATGATTGCTTCCGTTGAAGGGTTATTGGTTGGATGTATTTCGAAATTAACATATATTATTAAAATTTAGGTTTGGCTCAACTTAAACTAATTTTTGATGTAGTTTCTTTAGAGTTGTCTCTTTATTTAAGATTTGGTTGATTGCTATTGTCATTAGCTTAATTTTAACAAAACGGCTATTTCTGTGAAACGAGTGTTATTTTAGGTTTATGATAATTAAATGGTGTATTCAAATAATTTGATGTTTTCCAAACCAGTCATTAGCCATTTCAATAACTATTTATTTAGTATTATGAACTATGTTTTAATTATAAAAGTGTTATCAGATTTCATGCCACTAGCATTAGATCTACTTTTGCCTTCGTTCTTCTGTTTGTTGGAGAAACTTTGAAAAACCGAAAGTTATGTTCCCAAAGTTTTACAACAATAGCACTTACAGAATACCTGAATATTTCACTGGACTCGTCAGGAAAAGCAAATCATTATTTTCTTCTTAATTATTGTCTTGTAATTTTATCTCCCCTTTCTGATCTTCCAAGTTGCTAGTTAATTTAAAAGCGGAAATTTACACCCGACAGCTAAACAAAAATGCATTTCATGAATGGGGGGGGGGGGGTATTTGTGCTGGTGGAGGTAAGAACAAAAAAACACTGTTAAAAATGAAGTCATAATCGTTTTCATTAATCCTCGATGTCAATTTTGTGTAAAACAAAATTACCCACTGCTGAATAAGACGACTTTAAATATAGAATTATGCTCCTTTTCTGAATTTTGCTGAAGAAGTGACCCGTGCCATGCTAACCTGGTTAACTAAATGGAAAACATTTCTGTTCATGAATTAGTAGACTGTGGATTTGAATTCCCTCACCCCGTGGGTGTGAATATTCGTAAATGTGTTGTTTGGTACATGAATTTTGAGGCTGCGTGAGATCACCATCCTGCCAGTTGGTGACGTGAAAAAGTTCCATATTTGATCTGTAGAACAGTGTTTTCGGATGATCTGACTCATTCTCTACGGTACTAATATAGTATAATAGATTTACAAGTCGTGATTGGAAATTCATATAAGATGATAATCTTGGGAGATATAGTAATTACCTCCCATTCCAAAAATGCAATGTCTTTTGGACAAAGTTGTAAATGGACAATTGCTAGCACTCGGGCGTATTTTCAAAAATAGCACGTATGTTATTTTTCCTGAATATTATTTTCTTTTTTAAATATGTAGATTAAGGCAGGCACATGGTAACGCACGTCATTGAGAGACAAAACTTAAATTTTATACCTCAAAACTTTCTGGATATTTCTGAGGTCCAAGACCACTGTGTCTTCCGAAGGATTTGGGTTGAATGTCTCTAATATGAAGAGATACAGATAGGGAACGTGGAAGAATGAACACGAAGCATTATTAAAGAAATGGTAGCATTCATGGCTCGGCACAGCACATGAGACGTAGTAAATACAGCAGAAGGAAATACAAAGAAAACAACAAAAAAGTTAAACACGTATAGAGAGGACAAAGGAGGAAACTTGGCCAGAAGTGTTTGTTAGATAAATGAGGAGAATGAAAAGTATATTTTTATAAATAACAAAATGCAAGAATAATTCCGAAAAAAGAAATCTCTGATTAAATTGTATTGATTGTTCAAAATGAGAAGAAAATGTCATAATGAATGACGAAGAAATCGCAAGAAAATAGAAGGGATGCTTTGAAGAACTTTTCAGTGGTGGAAATGAAAAGATGAATTTCATGCCTTAAGTGACTTTGGAAAACAGGAACTACAACCCACCAATACAATAAGAAGTAAGAAAACGTAATGAGATATAGAGGCCCATCAGGTGCATTGATTGAAATAAGGAAAGCTTCGTGAGCAGGGTGGTAGAATGATTTGACAAGTTGTTTCACAAAATGAGATGATTGAAGGGCAGGTATCATTTTGGAGTTCAAAAACTACAATTAGACTTAACTGAGTGCTTGTTGAAGAGTTGAAGAATATAGATAAGGCAGAATATGGAATCGCGTTCATATAATTGTAGAAATGATTAAACTTAAGGAATTTTCGGGTTCGAAAGGCGAATCACGACAGAATCTCCTTTGCCATCTGAGAAAAAAAAAGTTTTTTTTTCAGTTAAAGATATTCATAATAGTAGTTCTTATAATGCTGCGGTACCCTTTTCCAATATTCTTGTTAAAGCAATAAAATACTAACTACTCTTGGCTAAATCCCTAACTTATATGATGCTGAACAATCATATCGTAGAGAATTTCATTCATTGATTATTCAGGCCTACATAGTTGATGAATGCTTAGCTATTACTAAATTAGTAATCAGTTATGCGTAGATGCAAACACTGATTACAGCTTTATTTTTTCCTACCATGTACAGACCCTTTGTTGCTCATTCAATAGATGCCCCTTATTAGTATAGCCTGGGCTCTCAGTTGAAGGCATGTCGTATGGTAATGAAATTGTTTCATCCCCAAAAACAAGTAAATCGTCTTGAAGAATATACCCAATTAACAAACAATGCACTGGCCTTAGTTACCGAAGATTCAGGAAATATCGTACACCCAAATAAATTCGTTAAAATCTTATTTTGTTTGTTTATTTATTGTAGTAGCAACGAAGTTTCTGTAATGTTCACGATAGGAACATTCCAGACTTGATGAGCAGTGAAAAGCGATAAGTTCCTTAACTGTATAATCAATTAGATCATCTATAGAACGTCACACTCTTTGAGCATTTTTTTTTTTTTTTATATTGTGCATTCTTTCATTTGAGACTTTGGGATCAAGAGTAAGCTGCGGACATTACCTGAATTTGCATACGACTTGCAACAATTATTTCAAGTCTTGAAACAATTACTTATTCCGATGGTGTGACGTGAACGAAAAAACCTTAGCGAAGATTGCAATTTTTGACAAAAACCAACGTGTAAAGTTTAGTTTTTTTCCTTTTCGTGGGCCTAATTTACTTGTGCTCCTCCTCATCAGAATCGCTTATTGCAATTGTTTCATCGCATTCGAAATGTGATGTCAGTATCTATGCAAAGAAAGTAGCTCTAATTTGATTGAAATTGAGAGTGAATCACAGCATTTCTCACAAAGCGAATTAGATTAGCTTTGAAAGTTTAGGTCTACCAAAGGATTCTGCATAGATCCTGGGGATGAGACTCATATCTGCGAATCTGCTTGCACGAGGAATTTAATTTTCTTTAAAAGATGTAAACTACATTAGAAAAGCAGTGGCCAAGGATCAAAATATTCATTCCATACAAGTTTCAATATATATATATATATATATATATATATATATGTATGTATGTATGTATATATATATATATATATATATGTATGTATGTATGTTACTGTGTGAAAGACCGGTATCTGGCAAATGTCGATATTCTCCGGTGAATGTAATGTAATGTAATGACAGTAATTCACATAGTCGATTGGTGTATGTACGAAATATTTGCTAAATATCATTATTTGTCACTTACACCGGCAAATGTCGACATTCAGCATGCACTGATGGTGAATGTTGAATAAAAATATTTTTATTACGTTAAGACAAAAATGCAACTTTTTAATATACGATATATGTCAAAATAGGAGAAAACTTAAGTAACAGCACATGTAAATAAACTGGTGAACCTAAAACGAACAGTACATTCTGAATCAGAAAAGAAAATAATACCAATAATAAACTTACACATAAATTATGTGATCAGTGTTATACAGTCTTATTTATTACAACAACTTAAACTGTTATGACACTTTGAATTGCACAAGAGTCCCTTGCTTTTACAACTGTATTTAGTCGTGGAACACTTCTTTCGTTTCGACCCCCCCCCCGACCAGCGCTTACCTGTGCTTGTCGACATAAACCGGCGATGGTTCGAATGTATAATAATATAACCAAATGTTCGGTCTTTCACCGACGTATTTGGTATGTGTCGACATTCACCGGAGAATATTGACATTCTCTTATTTCGGTCTTTCACGGTAACACACACACAATATATATATATATATATATATATCTTATTTATTTTTACAGCGATATTTCTGATTTTTTTTTTTTTTTTGGACTTCTTGCTTTAGGTACAGATCAGATGTGATCCAAGCCAGTTGAAGTTGCGTCGCTTGTAAAAGAACTTGAAAGGTGTTCTGCAAAAATATGGCGGTATCTGTGCATCTGTCCTCGTCGCCAGTTTTATTTACTTAAAAAGAGGCATAACAATCTAGGACTCTCTGGAGGAATTGAAATGTAGAGAACAGATATTATGAATTTGTGGAGATTTTAAAGGTTTTTTCCACGCCTCTGGGACAGTAATCATGAAGTTGAACAAACATGCCATGCTTTCTTTGTTAATGGGACAACAGAGAACTGCTCCGTTTAAAATTAGGATTTATGAAACATTTCTTTGAGTCGTTAGACAGGAATGGTGATTATTTTAAGTACTCGGATTATAAGTCCTCAGGCCTTCCAGATGTGAAGGCTCAAAGAATATATTTTTGTAGGACTACACGAGAAAATGAACTGCAGACGAACGGTTTGAAGAAACTGATCGCAATCGAAAATAAAGCATAACATGTTACTGCATTTTTCAAAAATGCAGTAACAAAATTTCATGAGAACAACAAAAATCTTGATTGCAAGAATATACTTCAAAATTTGCTCAAGAATAATGTGAAAAAAAAAATGCAGGATTCTGTGCGAATGTTAGTGGAGTGAGTAAAGATCAAGGTGGAAGATTTTACCGGGATAGAGAGTAAACTTACTTATAGGTGCCATGTGTATGATAAAACCGACTTTCCAAAGTTCTCCACTGACTCTCTCTCTCTCTCTTCCTCCCCCCCTTTCCACAATCTGCCTCATTTAACAATTCACTTCGCCATCCAAAAAATTGTTGGTTGTCTCTATACACCATCTCATCATTCAGTAGTTCTCATCTCTTCCTCCTCGAAATGAAAACAACCAACAAAAAAAGTGTTGAATATTCAAAGATTCCATTCTATACAATGATTTGTATAGCATGGAATCTTATTAAAAGGAAAGATAATAAATATTTAAAATTATTTTTCTAACCGGGAAAATAATGTTTGTACATAGAAATCAAAGTCTGAAGTGATATCAAGAACTTGACCTGCAGCATGAGTTGTCTTGGTATTACATCACTGAAAAGACACGAACTTTATACAAAAGTTCGTGCATTTGCCTTTTATTGGTGTTTTTTCTTAATGGTTTCACAAACAACATATTTATTTAGGTACTTTTTCCTCAATAATTATGATATAAGGACCGATCAAGAGTTAACTTAGGGAAGACGAAAGTTTCTAACCTGCAAATACGGTATTCTGGATTTCTCATAGGACTAGGAACAAGCCCATAATTAAAAATAGTGAGAAGGACCGCGTTAAGAACCATTTAAAACAGTTGTAGGTCAATGAAACCATTATCCAAGGTACATATAATAATAATAATAAAGCGAATATTAGATCTAAGCAGATCTTATCTTTTAAGAAATGCATTATCGAAGTATACTATGCCGAAGGTCGTGTAACTTCCTAAGTTTTCAAGACAAGTTTCACACTATAAATGTTCGCCTGTTAGTAGGAAATAATTATATGTATTTATTTGCTCTCATTGTCTCCGTTTAATTAAAATTAGCAGAACTATTTTGTTCTAAACAAGGATATTATTTGAATTTGCTTAATGAATCAGTGAAAACAGAATAAAATACGAAAAATAAATTTAGAGGTAAGTAGTGAAGATTGTGTAATCTGAGAGGAATGCATCGAAAAAGTGGAAGAATTGACTTTAGAACATGATTCCGTATTTACTGAAAATGAATAAGCTCCTTTAAAGTCCTTCCACATAGTTAACATTTACCGACAGAATGGAATTGAAATGCCGAGGTGAGTAGCAGGATAACACAAGAACATTTTTCACAGTAACACATCCGAAATGGGTGAGCGACGATATCATTGGAAGGGAATTCGATTATCGGATCGTTTGAAGGGAAAGCTGGATATAAAACTACCGAATAATTTTGGAAGCGGTTAAATAAAAATATATAAGAGCGAAAAGGAAAAACAAAAATGTGAGAGGAAATAGTTTAACCCTTTCTGACCTGAATTTTTTTTTTTCCGGCACACGACACTGATTTTAATCATATATTAGTCTCTGGAAATAAGCTGTTATTCAAAACTTTTTTTTTTTTTTTGTATAACAATAGGTACATAATTGGCTAGGCACTGAACAATTATACGTAACCCCGTGTCCCCCACCCCCTCCTTCACATTTAAAAACTTCAAATCGAAAGGCTGTAGGAAAATATCCAATCCATTCATGAAATAGCAGAAATATTCAATGTGATACTTTCCCATTTTCGTGGGAAAGTATCACATTGAATAAAATACAGAGCAGAATTGATTAGTAATGAATATACTATGCTGTAGATATTCTTTCTAATGGCACAGCATATAACGAATATGGTATGTGGAAAAGATCAAAATTAATTATAGTGAACGACATTTATCCAAAAGAAATCTAGTCTATACAAATTGCTCATTAATTATTTTACAGAATTACTTTTTTAGATTAAATTTGGAAGCCAGTATTTCACGGATGCTATCTATTTTGCACTTTGCTAAATAAGACATAAATGTGCATCCTCCGATGAGTATCATTATTTGATATACTCCATGGAAAACTACCTACGCAACAGCTCTACGTTTAGACATTTTCTCCGCCCCTCATATATTTCTTATTTGTACTCTACTGACCTAAAAATTGCTATCAGTTTTTTTTTTTTTTTTTTAATCTAGCTCCTTACATATGTATTTAATTAACAGTAATTTTTTGATTGGGTAGTCATAACGTTCATTAAAATCATTTCACTGAGAGAGGATTTCACTTTAGGATTTCAGATTATGAAATTTTGTAATTTTTTCTGTTTTTTACTATATTTACACATAGCATATAGCGTATTATTTCATCTCATTACGTCATCGGATGGTCTTATGATATGAACAAAGTAGCATACAAAATCTAATCAACATCAGAGAGTCTCTTAAGGCTAGTTATGGCAGGAGATAAAACTTATATGATAGCTCTTATTTAATCTAACTCAGTGAGATTTATTGCTGTATCTTGGTACTCTCGATGTAGCATATATTTGCTTATTACTAATATTCATATTATACTATTTTAATATTAATTTTAATACTACGTAATCAGCGTTGGAAAAGCTTCCTCGCCATTTTTGTGAGTGCACATACTTAGAGGTTGGTTCCTTCATATATATTTGTGTGTGTGTGTGAGTGATTCCTGACTGGCGACATATTATACCCTCATTTCGCGTTGCCTGTTAGTAACGGTGCTTTATTGGCACGTATCCTGGCCTAGTTATGTAATCTAGTTCTGTCAGTTGTTTTCGGGGATTATATACAATGTTTCGTTGTGTGTATTATTGGGTTGACTATGTAAGTTTGTGCTTTTGCTAAAAAGATGCAAGCTGAATTTTCAAACGAAGAGTACGATGACATATTCATTCAGGGTTTTTGTAATGCAAACGAGAAGTGTTGAGGAATATGGACGCATCTATCCTACCAAGTGTTCCCCTTTGACAAATTTTTGTTAATATATGCTGACGCTTGCAGGAAACTGGATCATTTAGTATTGTATCTGAACGTGATGTCAATCACAGGTTCAAAATAATATACTTCGAGCAGTACAATGTAGACTCGAAACAAATATTCAGGAAATATCTACATATCTTGGAATTTCTAAGACAACTATTTGGAGGACTAAGTACAGCCATTTAGATCTGCATCATACAGTAAGTGTATGGAGATATACTTCATTCGTCGAATAAGCAGCGTTTACTAGAGTGGAAATAATCGCAATTGAGTATTTGCAGCCTTGAAAAAAAAAAACCCTAATGCAACAGCTAAGAGGAATTTCTGTTTTTTTATAAAACGTACAGTTTTGGACCATACTTGTTGAACGGTCGCCTTAGTGGACTCATCAGTAATGGAGAATGTGCCGTTATTGACTTGATGGCATATGCATTTTCAACATGATGGAGTTCCACCGCATTTTCCGATATTTTTTCAATTACGTGAACTGTCACCATCCCGACCATTGAATTGGCTGAGGAGGTGAAGTCTATATCCTTAGCTAGTCTGGAATTTCGACTACTACATTGGACAATTTTTGATACATCAGCTACATTCGAAACCAACTAGTGATAAAAAGAAATAACTTAAGCATAATAACCATGCTTGGAAAGGTTTATCCAAGTAAAAGGCCATTTTGAGCAAGTATTATATGAGCCTTTTGATCATTTCATTTTATTCTCGAACTTGAATAGATTTTAAGCTTATATTAAAGGATTTTGTGACTTTTAATTGTAAAATAAACATTAACACTTTACTTTTTACGCACAGTAGTAGTTAAAAATCAAATCCATGTTTGGCAGATTAGTTCTTGGACAAAAAATGGATTGTGACATGACACAAATAACCCTCAGTATTTGTGTCATGTCACTGTTGTGCATCTATTTATATTCAAGCTTCCTACATCAGATTATTTTGAATGTTGCTAGTTTACTGTGACTGTATATTAATTAAATGTTTGTATTAGTCTTGTACTGTATATCGTGTTATGATAATATTAATATACATATTCCTGTCGTATGTATTATTCGATATAGATCGTGACATAAACTTACATTTTCATTTTTGTTGAATTATGTTTCACGAGTTAGTGACATTTACATGTACTTTAATTAGTTCTGCTGAGTATACAACATCTAACTTGTAACTTCCCAACAATGAAACAAAATAAACAAATGTAAATCAGATATTAAGATACTATCATGTTCCCCACACCTATTGAATTTGAACAGCATCCTCTGATAGGTTTCGAAATGCTACAGCATTAATTTAAGGTAATAAAATTGTAATCTGTCGATAAATAGAATAGCTTTTTAAGGCTACCGAAGTCGACAAAGAGAAGGGGGGGGGGATGTAGAAAAAGAACGCAGCAGAGGTAAGTGGAGCACCTCCATCATCGTCAGTGTCAGACTCTACCTTCACAGCGACGTTCATTTCGATCTCCTTGTTCTTTCTGTCATCGTTGGATGTTTAGTTCTAGTCAAAAGAGGGCTTGACAGTGCGCGCGCGCGTGTGTGTGCAGGTGATGACAACCATAAGACAAAAGAGGACGGCAAGGTAGTTCATAAATTTCACTTGTAAACGGGCGCACCTTTGGCGTTGTTCGGCACAAACCAAATATGTCACTTTGATACATGTCGCGGGACGAGCCCAGCTCCCTGTGACATAGAGGAAGATGGAGAAGAATTCTTCTTCAGATTACGAAAGCTGTCTCTATGTTTTTCTTTATCTTATTTTGGTGCAGGATATATCTAATGAATCAAAAGTTCCGTTTAACCTGCCGTCTTATATACTGCTAAATAAAGACATTTGTCAGTCTTCACAATGTCATGTATGACACTTTCACCCACCATTGCACTCCGATATTCATTCTTAGAACTGATACATAACACAAAGCTATATGGATGATAAGTCTTCCATTTATTATCCAAATCATCGGGCCCCAACCTCTAGTTGTAAGGTGCTTGAACAAAGTGAGATGGGATTTGTTGCAGCATTCTTAGATGCCATTGATCACTGGCGAGGAATAAACACGCATCCAAGGAAAGACAGTGAAATAAGATATTCTTCTTTACCTTATCAGCAAAAATTTTTATTGGAAGTTTAGTGTATTAACGTCTCCTTGAATTTTAATGTTGTTTGGATAGTTTAGTTGACTGTTGAAAGGTTCTGATTTTTTTTTTTTTTCATAGAGTTAAAATTCCTTGATATTAAAGGTTTTCTTATAACATGTGAGATTATATTTAGCAACCTTTGTATACCAAAATTGTATCATCTAAAAGATAAATGATCATCTGCTTAGAGTATTGTATACCAAAATATGTATATAGAGAAATTAACTTGAATAATTGGGTTTTTAAACACCTACATAGGAAAGCCCTGTAATTACCAATTAATTATTTACATTTTGGTAGTGATTATGACGCCTCAGTAATAAAGTGGGGAAGAAGGGATGACTGGAAAACGTATGTCATATCCAATAAGTTTGTAATTTTAATTCATGTGTACTCATTGGATATGTTTTGTTTTCAGAAACGACAAATGCACGGAATTCTTTGACATTCTTCAAAAATTCTCTCCTTTGATTTATTATTTTAATCGTTTGATGTGAACCGGCGGGGGGCTTACTATAATGTTCTTCGTTATTTATGGTATTAGAGCGAAATTAATACGTTCAATTTCAGAGTATCTGATGTGCAATCCAACTTCAAATATGGCATTTACAATTGTAAAAGCTAAATAAAAGGAATACATTCCAAGGATTTATTTGATCTTCGCTATACATACGTTGTTTATTCATCGTGTTCTTTGGGGTATGAACTTTCTTATCTTAAATTCCTTCCCTAACTTATTGTTGAATGTTACTTCGGTGCATTTAATTGCCTTCATGCATATAAGCCTACTTCATATTTGCATTGTATAATAATGTTCTGTTTTCAGATTAATTTGAGATGTTGCCGACCTTCTTTATATTTATGTACATTGAGACGGTATAATATAATTCCCGAAGTAGGCAGTAAGTTCATTTGCTAGTGCTAGGAAGTATAATACTAACCGGTTCCAAGATAAGAAAATTTAGTGTGTTTGACTGAATATGACTATAAGGATTAAAGACTAATGAAAAATCTTGTTTTCCGTAAAGTAATGTATAAATATGTTTTACCCATCCTTGACCAATTTTTGTCGAATCGCTTAGGTATTAGTCCTAATATTCAGTGATAATGATCCTTGGCATTAAAGTAGAAGGAATTATAACTAATGCGATTTCTGTAGTAGATTGATGCCTTGAAGTTTATGAATTATATCACGATGGTATTTCACTACCTATAATATAAATGCGTACTTTAAAATACCGTTTTCAGAAGACTAACTTTGAGAAGTACTTTCCATTGACTACCAGCTTTTTAATATAAGGAATTTAGAATACTGTATATTGACAACTCACGTTGAGCCTTATGGATTCTGAGTCAGTTTTCCACTCCTCTATCCACCCATTTTTTGAACTGCGGTAATTACACCAGCATCAACGTCCCAGTAACTTTCAAACTATCGGTAAAATGAAGGTTTAGTTTTGGATTTTGTTATGGCAAATTCTACTGTAAATTGTTAGATCCCAACCAGATGAATTTTTCGAATCAAAATACTGTAACTACTCTAGGGATCGTTAAGAAAATAAATATTGAATTCTGTTAACAAAAAATCTGTGGGTAAGATTAGTATCCTGGTGTATTAATTTAATTTTTTTTGTCAAATGTATAAATACTTGGATATTTTTTAAACAGACAATACCCGTATTTCTATATAAACTTCGTTGTCTGGGTTCATAACCCTCTGCCTGTTTGGAATTGTCTTTCCAAGGTCATTTTTTATACATAAATGCAAAACAAAAAATAAGATACATATTGATTATCTAAATATTTACACCTTCGTGAAATTAAGAAGAGTTGTCTGTATAATCAAGAAACAGAAGTTGAATTACATCTGTCATTCCCTGTCCAAATTTATCAGTATTTCTGTCTGGAAAATCCTCTAGTCAAACAGTTGTCACAGTCGAATGTACCAAACTCGTTATTATCTTAAAAAATAGTGGAAAAAACTGACATCAACTGATTAATGGTGGATTTGTGAATGACCGAACTGCTATGGCACTGCTGAGGGTCAATAATAGCGGTTAGTTGAAACTGAAAGTGAGTCACCGCGTTTCGCAGGGAAGTTACTATCGGATATAATTTTGTTTGCAGTAAGTGAGACTGCTTTATGGCATAAATAACTGTGTACTACTTTGTAAATATATACAACTTCTAGTTACTGTAATTTAATGTCATAAAATATTGCCTTCCATCGTGCTTCAGTTAACTTTATCCTAGAAGTTAAACTGTCGTGTAGTAGCACATTAGTGATGCTGTTACTAACTATTTGGACATATTGTTAAGAACCGGCAGGATGATGTTCATTGTTATACTATATTAATATTCGCGAAGTAAGAAGTAGAAATCGGGAGAAATAGTTGATCGCCACTCATGTGTGACCTTATTGAAGCAGTATCTTCGCAGATTGTTTTTCGTGCACAAAACAGGGGACTCATAAAATGTGTTGGGTTCTCACAGCGCTGTTTCATAACTATAGTTGACTGTGTAACAAGACGATCCGCTACTTGACAACGATAACACAGTTTTAAGTTTAAGGGAGATGGTAAATCCCGTATTATTCTACAGCCGGGTACGAAACTCGGATCGAAAGCTGAGAAAATGAACATGGAAGCGAAAAGCGGAGGACAGAAGGTATATGCAGAACGTTTTAATATTGGCCGTGTTCAAGACCAGCGTTAAGTATGCATAACACAGGTGGAGTGTTCTTCGTGATACCAAGTAAAAGTGGGGGGGGGTTGGATTATGGAGGCGTGAATTCATATTCATTCACGCTCCTCCTTTTAAGTAGTAATTCGCACTAGCATCCCCCCCCTCTCAGTCGCAGGTTCCTGCCCACATCATTATGTGAGGCCTATAGAGTACTTTCCATCACCATACCAACTTAACGGTTACAGGAAGAAGAAGACAGACAGACAGACATTAGCACCTTTTGTTTGCAAGCTTTATGTGCTAATCGTGAACCGAATACGTTATGACCTGAAGTACTTGAGACGCGTTGTCTAGCGACAGATGCGGAAACAAACGATTACTTCATTATTGGAAGTTTAATAAAGCCTAACATTGGACATTTCGTGCACTTTGTAGGCTTCTTTTGTCTCGTTCAGTCACGACGTAATAAAGGATTTGACTGTACTGTATAGGTAAAGTTGCCTCTCAAACACCGACATTCGCCTCGATTGATCTTTAATACTGTGATAATCCCCTTTTATTTTATGGCCTACCTGCGTTTGCAAGGCAATATCAGTTTCTTATTACAACAAAAATCAGTATGAAGTATTTAAGGGAAAAAAATTGAAAGATGTGAAAGTTAATTTTATTATTATTTATACTGTATTTGGAAATTCATTTGAATTTTTCACGATTAAATTTTGTTCTACTTTTTGGCTTATTTCTTTATCCTTTTTTCTTTATCAAGAATAGTAGTACGTTAAAGGTCCGTTTCTTCACTTATCTTAATTCATGAGCGTCAGCATTGTTCTTCACCTCTGCATTATTTATTATCGCCATTTATTATTTGAGATTCATAATTTACTGGCAGGTATATTAAAATAGGTTTGCCCGGAATTCTGATTGGCAAAAAAAAAATTTTTTTTTTTATACGCATAATGGTCATACATAAAAACCATCTGATATCTGTTCGACTTACGTGTGTTTTTATATGTACACATACAAAGACGCCACATCTTTTACACAGTTCACGTATCAAAAATTAATAATAAAGAGAATGCAATTTTAAGATAAAATAATAATGTTCTTTATGTAACACTGTAAAAGTTATATGATATTATTAATGTTCGAGTTGATGCAGTGGTGGATTTAAAGCCCATTTCCAACTTGCAACATAAGATTGTTACCGTTGAAGAGACATCGATTCTACCAGTGTTATTGCTATTAGTGGCAGAAATTTGATTAAGGGATTGACTGTTATTTCAGCTAAATAGTAAAGTGAGAAAGTACTGCTTTTAAACATATTTTGTGAATAAAACTTTGTTATCAGTTTGAACTTTGCTTTTCAGAATAACTTAAGAAAATGAGGTTGGTCTTACTGACTATATAAAACAATCGAAAGCGCAGTTAAATACCGCAGTTTATATTGTATGCAGTACGTGCATGTGGTGTGGGCATTTATTCATTACAGTAAACGAGTGAATTTGCAAAAGAAGACTCAACAAAAACTGCACTTTAAACCAATCCCAAGGCTTTCGATAAATGCTGCATTACGAAGTATTGCTATTTCTAGAAAGAAATAAAAATGCGCCACATAAGGTATATTATGATATACTCTAGTCATAAGTTAATAGGTTTCTTACCGCGTATTTTAATCAGAAGACTATGACTTCACACTTTTATGATATCCTTAGCAGAAATTTCATTTAACGGACTTATTTGCACCGGTGTGACAACTCCTTTTTGAACACTTTGGGCAATTTGTTTATTTACTTCATTTATTTACTGTTTGATGTTAACCTCTTGAAAACAAATTACTTTTTTTTTCACTTAGTTATACTATAAATTAATGATGCCAAGAAATTATATGTTTGGTTTCATCCTTCAAGTGTAAGCAAACAATATTTGCGCGTGAAGTAACTTGCAACTGAACTACATGTATATAGAATCTAATAACTTCACATTAATTGCCTCAGTATCCCATAATGCAAAACACACAACCTTTCAGAAGTGTATAATACTATTCATTATGGGAAGAGCCACTACCCAGACTGATTTCAACCTTTATTGAAGTCTCATCAGTGGGAGCGACATCCTGAAGAGATACCAAGGTTAAAGTAATGCAGAAGTCATATCTCACATATACGCCTTTTGACTATTGTCTATGTGAGAGATATACGCATTATGCAAACATTCTTTGCTTACACTTGGATAAAGGAATATAATTTAACCAAGAATATAATTTCTTGTCATCTTTAATTTATAGATCCAACATATCTTTAAGCTATTTTCCCCGTATTAGCAAACTACGTTATTTGATTCAACAGTATTCATTATATTTTTAAGAATGCCACATTTTCATATTGCTAACAGGATTGTTTGGTTGGTTGTTTTGGATTTACGGTCAAAGCAACCAAGACTTGGAGGTTAGTATATTAAGTTTGTAAATTGCGTATGTTCTTATGGCCGATTTGCTTATTTTGCGGGATGAAAAATAAGAGTTTCCGCTAGGGGAAGCCCTACTGCCTCCGTATGAGATCGACTAACTTACATTCAGTGGAAAAGCCCCAATAAGGGTTCTTCGCATCCTCGACGGAATTCAAATCCAGGTCTTTCCTGCTAAAGGGCACTTTCGAAACCGACTGAGATACGGAAAGCTCACCTTGTTTACAGGATGAAATATATATTTGGCCGCCAAAAATGTGGTGGACATCCCTTGCTAAAAGGAATCTGTCATAACTTGACTAACGACATGTGGCAGATATATATATATATACTGGGGGGGGGAATCGTTCCCCCTGATGCCCAACTCCCCGAGTTCCGGGCTGGTAAGAGCCAGTAAGACAAAGACAAAAAACGTGACATAAAAACGTTTCAAATTTCGGCTTATCTTTTTATATATATATACTAGGGGGATCCACCCCCTGGAGCCTACGGCGCTCAACCTCTCCCCCCGAGTTTCAAAACACTGAACAGGGGGCTCTTCATTGTGTTAATTACTGCATACAATGAGAGTAGTCGACTATCATGTTTCCACTCTCATTGAGGGTACAAGTTCAGACGGCTGTCATAACCCACTAAGCAACTAAGGTAATGCTAAGGAGCGGCAAGTTTGGAGGACAACAAAAACAGGCAAAATTATATCTCAACCATATAAACACTGCATCTTGCTTTGAATTTTATATATATTCTTGAATTTAGGGGAGGCAAAGATATAGTACTTAATTTCCTCATTAGAAGGGAAGGGTTCAACCAGTCCAAAAGGCGGTCGAGGAACGGGGAGAACCCCACACGAATAAATAAATAAAGTAATGCTTGCCTAGGGGCAGTTAACTGTCTGCCTGTTCAACAACAACAAATTGAAAAAAAAATTGAAAAATATTTAGCAAGTAATATTTTTAATCTTGCTGACAAGAGAGAAAAAAAAAGTTTATAAGACTATTTCAGGGCTATCCAACCTTAGGTAATCCGAGGGCTGCATCACAATGCGTATCTAGTAATTTGGTGAGCAGCAGCGACACAATCTCGAAAGCTGAACAACACTAATTGTGCACTAATCGCGCGCTCACGTTCCCCGTGAGCGCCCGGAGCATGCGCGTTGGAACAAAACAGTGTAAGAATGCTTCTTTGACACATCTAATATTTTAAAAACATGTGGGTATATAGTGATGTAAAAACACCAAATAAAATTACCAACATCGAGATTATCGATTAGTGATAGAATTAAAATATCTAATGCGCATTCGATTCAAATTGTTATTTTATTTTTTCGCTCGTGAAAATCAAAACCCACAGGCGGGCCGCGTGTGGCCCTCGGGCAGTGTTTTGGACAGCCCTACTTTATTTGATCAATAAAGTGTGGATCCAAAGTGCGTGTTTCTTTTTCTTTCGCTAGAGAAACATCTGCTACGTTGGTGTTTCTCAATGCAAAATCCAACGCAAGTTCTTTTTTGCATTGAATTTTCTAGAATGTCTTTTTTCTTTAGCAGTATAGATGCTATTTAATGAGAGAAAACGTCATTGCCTGATACCGAGAAATCCAGGACTTTGTGAAAGAAGTTCATACTAGGATAACTAACTAGCACATTGTAGAACTGCCGCGTCAAGTCCACGAACATCTGCTGGTAGCGATCGCTTTGTAAAATTTTCATTGCAATACATAGTTCTATCACTATTGTGATGTCTTCAATCCTTTTTTGCAAATGGAGGAAATATGCATTTATCACTATTAATTAATGATGGTATATATATTTCCATACGCTGACTTCAATAACTGAGCCCACTATTATCTAGTGCACCGCACTCCGTGCATATTTAGGCACAGTTTTTAGTGAAGATGGCAAATAATTAGATTTGGAAATAAACAATAGAATAAGCAGAGCTAGTATGGTGGGGAGCGAGTTGAATGAATCTAAGTTGAAGGCGTCATACTGAGAGTAAAGGACATGCGCAGTTTATAGAAAGAATAATGAATAAAGTTATAACATGTTTCATAACTTAAAACATGTGTGCAGATCACATTTCCTTGTTTGCAAAAACTGTGTTGTGTCCATTATTTTGATCGAGAAGTGTTATAGGTATAGCCATTTTAACTTGGCGTTTGCTAAATTTAGGTATGTTCAATAATAAAATTTTCTTATAGTTCTTTTAAATTCACGGGTGTGGAGGTTGGAGGAGGATGGACAGAGAACCTAAAAATTTTAGGGAAGTAATATTTTTACCAATAGATACTTAATTAGTTTGTCATTATAGAAATTTAACAAACAATGCAGCCTTAATTTATTTAAATAATTGATAATATATGAACTGCCCCAATCTGTTATTATAATTATTTCCTTTTGTCTTTTGTATTAGATAGAGATATCGTCTGATGGTCGTTATTGCTTCTTAACTTCCATTTGGATAATATGACCGATTTTATTTTATTTTTTTACCTGAATATTTCACGTGTTATAATACTTCTCAAGGAACTTCATTGGTCGTTTTTATGTCTTTTTATAAATCTCATAGTTAAAAAGGTTAATTTAGTAAAATATCTGAAAAAATCCTCATATAATTCAGTTTTGAGCTTTCTCTCTCTTCCGAATTCACTCGTTTTCTCCGAATCTTTCCCTTCTGTAGAGCTCAATTTGGCTTCCACTGAACCGGAAGCCGACCGTCTTATTCTGCAGAAGTGTCAGCGGTGAAAGCCCAAAATCATATCGTTGATCAGCGAACAATTAAGATCGAAGTGCTGGGGGGGAAAAAGAATTGCAATTTTGCATTTCACTGTATCTATATAATACTGTAATAAAGTTCAAAGCACGTGTGATGAAAGTTAACTCCTCCACTTTGTCAGTAATAATAGTCAACACGAATAGATTTCTTAATGCACCTGAACTGGACTGATTCATTATAATTGATGTTTAAAACCCACAAACAAGTCCTTGAGAGTTGTGTCTCAAAATCTGTTTTGTGTTTTAAACAAAAATGACATTGAATTTATTTTAAGTACACTCTAATCTCTAAAACTGTCCCATTGTGATGTGATATTCTAAAGTATTAAATACTTTGTTTCCTTCTCGCTTTGTGTTTGTGCGTGTGTAATTTTTGTTACTGCTTATTGGTTGTATAGTCATTACCTTAAGGGTAACCTGTATTCCTCGCAGATGTTCTCTTGATATGCAAACAGAAACGGTTTCTGATTATTCAGAAACCGTATTAAATATCGATGTTGGACCGAGCGCACAGGTATTACAGTCAAGTGACGCTCTCATTTAGTTTAAATAGACCAATTAATTTGTAATGGTAACAGCTGATCACAGAATTGTTCGACTCGGTTTTATTTTTTCTGAACTACTTCTGATGAACCATCAGCTCAAGCGTACAAAATAATAAAATAAACGGACCTCCTGTAGGAAGAATTTCAACTAATTATATTTTACGGTTTTACTTAAACCACCCTGTTTATACACAAGATGTTGCTATGTAAATAATACTGCGGTACCTTTTTCAGTGCGTAGAGTTTAATTTATTCTGACAACAGATGTATGAAAAGATGGATTTTGCAATGCACGCTACTTATTATGACTATATAATTAAATAGTAATGGTCAATAACCAAACAGTGTGTTTAGCCACAGGTATATATCAATCCAGTTTTAGGTTTGGTTTGCAATGCTTAAAACACGTTAGGTTTATTTCGATCGTTCGTCTGTCGATTCGTGCGCATGTTATTTTTTGGCTCTGTCCCTACATTAATTTTATTAAAATTCAATATTTGAAACCCATAGAAAATGCTCAGCCACCTTAATTTTCGTTTGATTAGTAACATCTGAAAGTATGAAATTTGGTTAAATGTTTTGGAATGAACTCTCTGACTCGATGGAATTTAGTGAAATTTGGTGTTACTGACATACTGAAATTTGTCAACTCATCACAATTTTGTATTGGCAAAATTTAGCGAAACGGTTCGATTTTATATGAATTTATATATCGCCAGAACGTAGTTATTTACTTGAGTATTTAGAATGTCGACTGAATTTTGAGTCGGTCTTATTTTTGATTTCATTGGACCACATTAATGGCAAATTGGGGAAAAAAATGTAATGCCTGCAATCATAAACCAAAAATCAGGTGGTCTGAGTTCAGTTATAATTAGCGAAGAAATATCTCATCTTCCTCTTACGTAACTCAGTGTTAACTGGGTTCACACCCAGTTAACTTGGCTTTATAGAACTAATGCTGGGATAAGGCAATTTAATCCTATCTCTATAGCCTGCTATGACTGTTATTGCATGTATTCTTCATTGCCCGATGAACACTCGAGTTTTCAGGAGGGAAAAAAAAGGTGCCAGTTCCGTATGAGACCGGCTGTAAAAAGCACACCTCTAAAGATTATTCGCGTCCTAGACAGGTCCCAATCAAAGGTCATCGTTGTTATTATCACCGGAGTTATGGACACTGTTAAAGAAATGTAAATAATTATTATTTTTATGTGAATCTCACCACAAAATGTTGTAAACGCTGTTGTGCATAGTACTGTGGGTGGGTTAAGGATGAGATCGAGTGGACACGCCGCTCTAGAGATCAAATATAGTATTTTTTCAAGCCACTTCAGGCTTTCTATAAGCAAAATGTGATAGTCTCGCACCAAGTGATGAAAATCATCTACTTGCTATAAACGTTCAAAAATATCCATATTCAACCCCACAACATCTAGATTGGAGAGGCTACAGTCAGCCAGTCAGACCGCGGCTGAACGAATCTGCTGAAATGCTCGTATGAAAACATTTTTAAAAACATTCCCTTCGATAATTTCTATATATATTATAATTATTAAGCTGAATTAACAATGATTACGTTCTGATGGAGCATTAACTAGTGTATCCTTAAGCGTAATAACACCGACCAGTTCGCCTGAACTGGTCAGTGTTATTACGCTACATTGGAACTGTTTTAAAAATCCCCCCCCCCCATTTTTTAAGCCATTGTTTTTAGAACATCTTGGTTTTGAATAGTCGCAGTATTAAAACCTAATGGGACACTGGAAGTACAGTACTTTTCGGAAATCAAATTACAACTTTGATTTCCGAATTTGAACAAAAATGAAATGAGTTATTTCTCATTAATTTTGGCTGAAAAATTTAGACTGAACCCTTTGGGTGTGCCGATCACACACGAAGGTGGCATTTCCTCTGCAAACTTGGATTACTTCCTCATCCTCGTAAAACAGACAAGCCAGACAGAGAATACGCTCACCTTCACCTGTGATCTTTTTTCGCCTGAGCGTAATCCTCAACAGTTGGAATCTGCATTTTTACTAAGGGCATTTATTCCATTTCTTTTCTTCCCCACTAAAAAACGGAAGGAAAAGCACAAAACCAATATTTTGTCTCCCTCCCCTTCCCAATAAAACAGCTATGAAATAACTGTGGTGCCTTAAAGACAATTCATTTAAGAACATAAAGAATGGAACGAGTTTAAAACACTTGGGAACAATGTAAGATAGCAGAAAAGGTTCTTAAACTACTAAATTATGTTCGAAATAGAACGAACGACGGTGAGCTCCTAAACCTATTAAATATCATGCTCACCCGTATTATGTAAATAAAACAAACTTGCTAACTTATCTTTATGGAGCGTAAAGCTTCATGACAACCACCATAATAGTAATGATTACGGTTATAGAGGAAGTTTGGCATAGTAATACATTCAGGGCAGGAGAAAATAATTATATATAAAATATACACGTTATATACTGTGAAAAGCATAATGCTCAACTTACAAATATCCAGTGCTGAAAATCACATTTTAGCTCTACGTATGTGTATGATGGCGCTGCGGTGTAGCGGGTATATATAATGGCAGTAATGATAATATTAAAGTTATTACCTACCGAATATAAGCGAGATGATAACATTAAATTCACTATGATGCTTTCCCTTTTATGCAGAAGCGAAATTACGTATTTTACAACAATGCTAAAAGTGCCACGGAAGCTTAACTTGCCTTGTTACTGTCGGAAACGAGTATTCATTTGCAAGAAATAGAAGTTGAATGGTGTTAAGTAAATGAATGTGTGAAGCTGAAAATTCTCACAAATGCTTGGAAGGTGGTTTGCTGCACAAAAATGAAATGTGTTGTTTCTCTTATGTATGATTGCCATAGAGGACAGGCCGATTGTTTCACTTTGTGATCGTCAATGCAAATAAATAACCATTATAAAACAACAGAAAAAGTCGTAACTAGCGGCTGAAATATTGCAAAATCGAAACCGCTAATTCCCTATTTAACTTCGGGCTAAACAACTAGCTAGATCGATGTTTACTCCTGCTTTGCGCATTGTTTTTAGCTTTCTGAATGGTGATGCAGCACTACCAGAATACTATATTCGACATGTGATTTTGTATTCAGTATTGATGTGTAGTTTTTTTTTTTTTTTTTTTGTGGAGAAGAAAAATGGTTAAGAAAAAAAATGCAATAATTAGTCTCACCCATCTCTATTTGCACAATTATTTTAAATAATATTCTACACGTCAAGCTATGTGTTTAATACATCACAATTGGTTAATCAGGTAGGGATCGGGGTGCGTACTTCATTTCCAGGTCAAATATTTCCCCGGTTATTCTTGTTTTTTAACATAAAGAAAGGCCTATTGGGGTACACACTTCATCCTTTCTTCCGTGCTTTTCTCAGAGTTTGAGATTTTCTCTCCTGCTTCTAGCTGGACGATGCTAAAGGTATACCAACAGTTGTCGTAAAGAATAAACAAGTTCAGATTTTTAGTTATTTAAGGTTCTTATTTGCGTGATTTCTTATCATTATTCATCTTTGATTTGAATATAATTCAAAAGTGAAATTAGCTCAGGGTGCGCGTGCGCACACACACGCACACACACACACACTGGCTGCTATTTAGTACAAACATCCATTTTATGTAGCATATTCCGATGTGCTTGTAAATAAATAAATTTCACGTTGCATTGAAGATGACAATATTCGGTCATACACCAGCCATTTTATTTTATTCCAGTTAGTCTAATAAGTATAGAGAATGTTATCTAGAAAATGAGCATTTATCGAATATTTCGTTAACATCGTATCTCACACTTTTACAGATTTGGCATTACGCCTTACTTCATTTCTCTTCCACGTTTAGAACAACAACGGTAACAAATAAAAAAAGCACACTAAGTGTTCCTGGAACATTCATATCTGTATGACAAAGACCATAACAATGAATGATAAAAACAAGAGAGAGAGAGAGAGAGAGAGAAAGACACATTGCGCTTTACCGGATGATACTTATTTTGCACTATAACCTTTGACAGCGGTTTTTTTTTGGTGGTTCTGCCCAGGAAAAGTTGTACATTATATGTTGTGGATGAACTAATAGTTTTTTAAAAATTTTATTATTATTATTATTTTTTATTTTTTTTTTTTTTGCATAACCGAAAACTCAACTCCGGAGACCAAATATGGAACTTTTACAAGCCACTTCAGGCTTTTAGTAAGCTTGGCGGTAGTTTTATAGCGAGAGATGAAATTTATCTCCACCTAAAGACAATTACAAACATTCACGGTGGGATTCGAATCCACAGCTTGTTAGTTGAAGCGTTGGTATGTTAACCACTCGGCCAACCAGTCCGGTAGCTGTGTTTTTTGCCCGATAGCACTGTCCGCTACCGTTGCATGATCGCTAACGTTAACCAGCTTTTATAGATAACCGGAATTACAGACTGTTGCACCGCGTATTATGGCCAGTAATAAACAACTCAGATAGATTACTCATCACACCAGCAATACCCCCATTTACGTGGTTACTCCTGAAAGAATTCATTTACTGGGAAGATCAGTCTGCTACTTCCATTTTTCGATTTTCTAGATATGCGAGCGAGTTGTGCGGCTATCACTCTCTAAATAAGTCTTTACCCAATAAGAACCGAAACACTGCATTAGGAATCTCAAAAACACAATAACTGTTCTGAGCCGAAGTTCACTATCGTTATAGCTTAAATAGTATTCTACTGGTACAGCGTACCCTTGACTCAGGTTCTGCCCAAAGCTTAGTGAAAAGCATTTGATTAAACGTAGTAAAAGAATTTCGATCACAATGTGAATTCATTTATACAGAAAGCATATTCCACCATTTCCCTTCTCCCTGTTTTGAAGATGCCGGCCTGTCATCATCGATCAAGTGGAAATCTCCCGTCTCTTTGGATGTTCCCAAGCAATGATTAAAAAGAAAGAAAAAAAATAATAAAAAAAAAAATTGGCGGAGTGCCAACAATGCTTTAAATAGTGTCAAGATTAAAAGGTGCTACTAAAATAATTACACCTCTAAGTAAAATCACAGGCACACACGAAAATCAGTATTGTCTACGGATACTTTGTTTAATTGTGTCACTTCAATGCTAAAAGTTTTATTGATTGTCGAAACCTATTATTATTATTCTTATAAATATAACAATTATTAGCATTCAGTATAGTAACTGTATTGTTGTTCTGTCCAACACAAACAACTGTACTCTGTTCAAGCATTTATTCCCACTTCTGAATACAACCGATTCGGAAAGCTGTCAAAACTGGATTGTCATGCTGCATCTTTGCGAGCGCTAGCTAATACTTCTCACATAATGCTCGTTCTTTGTACTTGCAGTATTCGGATATTATATGGTTTTCTTACTTTGGTCTGGTGCGGTTTTTATTCAGATGCATTTCTGTTGTTGTTTATGTTACTGTTAAGCTACAATTTAGTAATTTCGGAATTAGTAATTAGGTTTCAAACTATACCTCTTCCCTTTTATGATATTCTACGGAAATAACACTTGAAAATTCGCATTTCTATAGCGAATATAGAATTGAGAATACAGTAGTCTCATGCTTGTTGAATTCGCTGATTTTTTACATATTCAGTTAAGTTGGAAGCATGCTCTCTAGGGTTCAGTAACTGGGAAGATTTCCCTGTCTTTTTTTTTGGGGGGGGGGACGATGTTGCCCTCATTGTCGATAATAACTAATTGTAACAAAGAAATTACACATTTCATCGAAACATCTTCAGAATAAAATAACTTCTTTTGAAGTGGTATTTGCGTATGAAATAATGCATTGCTTTCATTTATTCGTTATTCTTTGTAATATAAGTGCATGTTTAATCGGAAGCTGTAGTAAGAAAAAGAAAATCAGTTAATTTTTCTTTTATTCTTCTACTTCATTAAGCACAATTTATTATCTTACTACATAAGATAATAAACTGCGTGTAATATTTAGTACCGGAAAGGAAAGATAATTGGTTTAGCATGCTTTAACAGTCGTCTTTTTAGTTTTGAATGCAGATAGAGCGCTGATGTTGGCTTGTTTTATTTAAATTACTAGCTTGCTGAGTTGTTTTAACTGTGGTTTTTCCTATGACCTTGTCGTTAGCGGCAGTCCAGATAACTCCACAGCGCTTAAAATGGACTCAATGACAGCACTCTTCCTTAGAAAATATAAATGAATCCGAAGGCATTCGTGCAGCCTTCCGGAAGGGTCAGTTGTCCTTAATACTTTAGCGACCAAAGAAAGAGTGACCTTGTCAACTTGACAGGGGTAGGTGGGGAGGAAACGGGACACGTCTTTCAAGCAGTGTCATCCCGGTGGTCATTATTTTCTCCGAGAGTGTGGGGGTGAATAGTGGATCGCCCGCAGCTACATGTGAGAAAGGACAAAGTGAGACTAAAACCACGGAGTTTTGCTAATAGAGTGGCGGCAGTCTTCCTTTGAAGAAAGAATGCATTCACATGTCGCAGCGACTGTGGAATGTCTCTGGGAGGCAGCGATTGGTTGTGGAGGGATGCAGTGGTAATGAGAGAACTTCGGTGTGCACTTAGGTTAAGAAAACGACTACCCCGAGGGCAGAAGAGTTGGATATCTGACTTGGGGGGGGGGGTCTGTGTACTGTGATGCGTTGACACATTCACTGCTTAAATGCCTTTTCAGTCTTTGATATTAGTTATTTTTCTGTTTTTTTTTTTTCCCCCAATGAATGTAATATCACCGTTAATCCTGCTTTAACATACATTGGCTAAATAGTTATTCATCATTTATATTAGCATTGTGTTATGTTATGTTTAACTGTTTTAACCCTTCTTACTTTTCGAACTGTTTCTCTGTTCTGACTGCTCTGTAATGATGAAATCAATATTAAATCGCCTGCCATGGCTATAAAAGAAATGCAGACTGATTATAGTCGTTCGTCATGAACGTAGACTTCCGATGACATCATCGTAGAGGTGTCTAGATGCAGCGGAATACCACGCGCGGTGCACGCGGATGATGTCCCTGACGATTCAGCTTATTCAGGTGTTGTGCTCCGTAAGCTAAAACGGTGTTCTGAACATTTTAAGATAATATTTATATACGATAATAAAGCAAACCTTAATACATGCCGGTCCATCGCCAAGTTAACTCTTGCTTTGGATAAGATCCGAATAGTAAAATTTATAAAACAATGAACTTATTAACATTGTTTATAAATATTTGGATAGATCCGAGATGACTTAAGAAATATCCCTTCACTGGGTTGAAAGACATTATAGTAAAACATGTCTGCCATTACGGACAGACAAAATTGTATTTACCCACCTAATCTTTCAGGGAAATTGAAACTAAATTTTTGTTATAATGATTATTGATAAGCTATCTTTCATTCTTTTGAATTGTTTTTAAATGCTTGCACGTTTTATTTTTTATTGAAGTTTTGTCTGACATTTACAGATGGAGCAGAATTTAGCAGTAATCTACCATTATACAATAGGATTCCATTTCTCCTGCCCAGTTTTTCATACTTGATGGAATTTTTCGTTCTGTCTGTCATTGCCTATAACCAGTCACATTATACCCCATGTTTGGATTGGAAGTTTGTTAATTCCAGAAAATATTTCGTAATTTTTGGATTTTTTTATTTCCTAAAAAAATCCTGATTTCTGGGTCGATAAAGATATCTTCTTTATCGATCTGATTTTAGCATCGCCGAGATGTGAAAAACTGCTGCTAAACTGAAAAAATCATAAACTATCCCATTGAAGTGGATAGTGTATGTATGCATCGAATGTATTATTATTGAAAATATGATTCAATATTTTCAATAATAATATGAAAATATTATTTTATTTTTATTTATTTTCTTTTGTAACAAAAATAAGCCCTTGATAGTGGTCCATTTTCTGGCACTATGCTACCGTAACGGCATTGAAGAATGCGTATATCCTTGATCCATTCTCTGTAATCTAGAACAGAGGATACAATACCAATTAGTTTGGTCGCCAACTTTAATTTTAAAATATAATTCGTATACTTTTTTTTTTGTGTGTGTATGTGTTTTGATTTTACACATTTACGAAGTATTGTGATGGGATTATATAGCTATTAAAGAATACATTCATTGGAAAATGACTTCAAGAAAACAACCGATCCGACAGAGAAAACGTATATGAAAATAAATGAATTGTCAAGCATATGACGTGGCTTGTTATCAAAATTGCCCAGACAGTGTACTTTTCAATTTTGCATAGTGCGTATTGCTTTTCCAATACCATATATTCAAAGAAAATATAATGTTATCGAGTATAATAACGTGTAGTGGATGGTCGAACATTTTTGCTTTTATTTTCGTAATCTGCAACTATAATCCTGTTCTATCATCCGAGGAAAAGTAGCTGTTGGTCCCGTTGTTATGAGTGAAAGTTCACAGTGAAATGTGGAATTTTTTTTTTAGAAATCTTGCCCCGTTCACCCAACAAATTTAATGCAGCATTTAAAGAAAATTAACGAATAGTATTGCAGAAAAACCTAACAGAAAAATCGCGCTTTCGGATTCTGACTGGCTTACGCAAAAATTGACTGTGCAGAAAGTGATAAAAAAAAAAAGAACCCTAGAAAAGAAACTTTTTATAATAGTAGTATTGTGTTGGTGATGGCATACGCTTACCTATTCTGTAAAACTTGAGTTATTATGCTCATACGTACAAATTCCAGGCTGTAATAGTAATGCTATGCCAGCATTCTCGCAGCCTCTGTACGAAGTATGGTGCATGCTTTATTTGCAGTGCGGCGTAAAGGGAATTATCTGATCACTGAGAAAACAGCAGTAAGGAGATGGAAAATACTATGTCGATAAGTATAATGCATTTGTCTTTATTTAAGCCTTATGAAATTGAAAAGATTTTCGACTGTTTCTAAATTAAATATCACTGGAAGAGAAAAGTAGATAAACCAGATACATACCTACAGGGTGAATGAATACATACATATCAATTTGCTTTATTTATACCCATAAATTGTACTGTGTATGTCTGCATTTGTATTACTGTATAATGCAAATATTGCGCTAATAAATAATATTTATATTATAACGTTGGACCTTAATATTTCGATCATCACATTTAAGAACAAAGAGTTTCTACTGAGATAACGTTAATGGGATGTTTATTTTCATCATGCCATTTGGAAATGGATGCGTAGAAGAGGTCGCCATCAGAACATTATATGCGGCCAAACTAATACTATTGGTGAACCGACAGGAAGGAACATTAATGGTATTTCTTTAACACTTTTACGTACCTGGCTTTGCTGAAGCAACGCACATTAACCGAAACATTAAAAACAAACTGTTTCAAGTCCGAACAAGGATCCAGACCTTCCCGTGCTACTTAGAAACCAGTTAAGGCCAAGGGTAGGCAGCCCTTATTTTACACGCGCTCTCATTGCCAGGAGAAACCGCATAGCCTTGACCTCTCGGTCTTTGTTACCTTAGCGTCCGAATGACGGAGCAGGCCAATAGAAACCGATGCGCGGAGCCGTCGGATAAGATGAACAAACGACGGCTTCCGGAGGGGGAACAAATATGGTACGTCTGGAAACGTTTTGGAAATTCGGTGTGGTTTCTATAGCGACGTTGTTCATGCATGCAGCATTAGTATAAATGTTAGAGGGGGCTTTCCAATTGGAAAATTATTCTCCTTGTTTTTTCGCCATGGAAATTTATATGAACGATGTGTTGACCTTGCATTTTTTGGACATTTCAAGGACAACTCGCCTATCTGCTTGGTAACTAAGGCCAACAAAGGTAAGATGGGTCGTAAAGTAAGATTGATGTGTTTTACGATAACAAGTTACCACTTAGTGTTTTTTTTTTTTTTTTTTTCACTGTTTGACACCGGTGATTTACATATTCAAATTGGCAACTCGTTGTTATTACTCACGAGTAATGTACTCTGTTGAAACTATTTAGTAAAGAGATGTTTTGTTTTAACGATAATAACCTAATTTATGGGATAAAATCTTATGTGTCAACCTATGATGCAATATTTTTTATGTATCAACGGGCCACGCTGTTGTCAAATATACTATGTGTGTGTATATATATATATATGAAACACTATTTGTTTTTTTCTTTGTTCTTTGCTGGGCTAAGACTGTGTTACAGCTAACATTTCTACAAAATAGCTGTGAAATTGATACAAATATTATGGAAATAATTTCATAATTGAAATAAATAGCGCAATTTACTTTATACTCATAAAGGAAAAAAAACTAGTTAATGTTATTTGCACTAGTAATCCTTGAGGACAGAATATGATTCACAAAGCAACAATTACCACAAATGACAGTACAACCACCTGCCAAATTTGAGACTAAAAACAAATAAGATAAAGCTAAACTCAATAATGCAGAATTAACCTAGATAACTTTGAACGAAATCAACTATTTTCGTTTTGCATAAATATTGTTTAGCTGAACAATTAACCTAACAACGATTAAGAAAAGCAACGCTTAATTATACAGAAAGTCGCACGACATTAGCAGGGTTTGTCGTCATTATGGTTGGAAGCGGGGCCATTGCTTGTCTCTAGTTTTTTCCTATCAGGTGGTTGAATTCAGTTCATTCAATTCCCCGTCATCTTGATTATGTTTCAGAATTCAAATCTATCAAATCTTCCGTATTACTATATATGGAATATTTTTATTGCGATTCTCTTAAGTTAAATAAGGACTGACTACGGATTATTACTTACGCGAGACTTTAAGTATAGAATTTTCGTCTTAGTCTAGAGCATCTTCGGTATATGACTTGCAAATTTCAGTCATACCGAAGATTCTCTAGGCACTGAGACAAAAATTCTAGGCTAAACAAAGATTGACGTAAGTAAGAAATTGGTAGTTAGTGGTTGTTTGTTTTTTTATGGTTTATGTTTCTCTCTTGAGTCTCTTTCTTCAGCTTTTCCCTACAGGAACATTTCGTGAAATTATTTTTTAGTTTCTTGAGTATCTAGTTTCTCTCATTTTGATAATATATATTAGTTATATTTTGTCATGATTATCATTCAGTATAATGATATTTTAGAAATCTCTTTCTTCTTCAAGTCTTAACTCCTTAAATATGAGCCACTTAATTCAAAACTGGAATGAGGCTCAATAGGAAGAGTATTGTTCCTGTGTATCAATATCTCGATATTGTGTGCTCTGCTGAACTAGGCTAAATTTCATGGTATTGCAGAGTTGGTTTAGAGCTCTGCAATACCATGAAATTTAGCCTAGTTCAGCAGAGCACACAATATCGAGATATTGATACACAGGAACAATACTCTTCCTATTGAGCCTCATTCCAGTAATTTAATCTTAATTTTAAAAATTCTGTTTAAGGTTTGCTCTTTAATCTCTTGTTAATATCTTTATCAACAGCAGCTTCATCGAGATGTGTAGTTACTACAGAATTAGATTATGAATTCAGTTAACACTTTATCCTTGAAATTGATGGAGGGGGGGGGGAGATCTTGACAATATTGAAAGGAAATACATACGAAAATATACGTTTATACATCTTGTATAGCGAAACTGCTGAAAATGATAAAACAGTAGCATCTGACAAATCTATTCAGAAATGAAATCTTTCTTATTTTGAGGTATGATTTTAATTTCAAACTACTTTTCTGGCTTGACTTCTGGCATTCTTTTACATTTCTATGTAAATTCCGTACCACTCCGTTTATTTTTTGGTTAAGCCACTGTTCGTTGTACAGAAATTCTGTCCACCTTCAGACGAACTCACGGGCGGTTTATTTGCCATCTACCGTTAAACCGAACGTGTGCTGCGCGTCATCTTGTTTTTACTTCACGCACTAAACGCAAAGTCGATCGTTAAGCCTAACATCAGTTCACACAACGTTCCTGTGATAGCTTCCAATCAGCATACACATGCATTTCGACAGCACCACACCACCACTCTTAAATCAATGTTTCATGTTATATAGAACAGCTTAACTTTTAACGTACCTTATAGAACACACGGCACTCTCTACACCGAGGTGAGGGAGACGGAGGAGTTGTCCGTTGCTAAGACAACGAGCTTTCTTATCTCGGATGAGAGCCGAGCTCGTGTATTTTGTCCTACCCGTCACCCCTAAGGGACGGTGCCGTCTTCCTTGTGGTAGCCGTGGGCATATAGCACGTCGCAGCCGCCGCACGTAAACGACTAGAAAGTGGGTGTTCGCTGAACTGTCTTTGAGAGCAGTGCATTTCTCCTTAGTGCGAATGGGATGATTCGCATCGCTCTAGAAAACAGAGGTGACATCAAGCGGTGGAGGCACCAAAATATTAACAGGTGAAATCCGTATTTTGTTTGTACTCGGTACCGTGCAAGTAGGAAGAAAGTGTCATGTTGTGTTATTCTTTTTTAACTAACCAACCTGGAGTCTTTCTCATTAAGTCTGTAAGGATATCTTAAAAGTTGAGCAGTCTGGAGGCACACAACAGTATAAAAAAAATCCGTTTGGTGTTGTTACTGAGACGTTAATTTAAATTTTACGAAAATTGAATAATCTTTTTCTCTCCTCTTGGAAAAGTAAATATAATCAGAGAGTTTTCGAACACAAGAAAGAATTCAGCAGCACAGAAAGGATGTATCTGCAAGAACAGGTTAAAAAAAAGCGACGCAAGTGGAAGAGCGCAACAAGATCGAAAAAAAAAAAAGTAGGCACAACTGGGGAAAAAAAAGTACAACACTAAAAGAAAACAATCGCGAAAGCAAAAATACAAATAAAAAAAGTACAGAAAACGAAAGGAAAAAAATGAACCATTGTTTCCAAATTGCGGCTGGGAAACTAGCGCGTGATTCTGCTTTATTGCTACTGCAGAAAACCTTTGAAATACTACCCCCTGTTAACACTGGTGGAACTCATTTCTGTGTGCTTCTGGTTAGCCACACAAAGTATAAAAACTATCTTCACGATCCTCAAAATGGTCTGGTCTGGACGAACATTCAAGTCCGTTATCTAAACATTAACAAATGAACCCACTTGTTTTGTTAAAGCGACAGTCAGCTTCTGTACTGCTAAAACCGAACGCCTGATATTTGTCCAGAAAATGGCGAAATGGTAACTACACTTGGAAATAATGATTTTCGCAGAAGCAATAGCACTTAAATCTCGAATGCAAGAAAATGTACGTTTCTGTGTATTTCGTGGCTATAATTACACAGAAAGACATTCAACAATGACATTTATTGTTACACTTTGAACAACCCGAGACACGCTCCTAACAATTAGGCTTGCGGTAAATGACATAGTTATCAACACATAAAGGGCTAAATATACGCGTAGAAATCCGAGTTTAGGCACTTCCATTTATTTCCAGAGACAGGATATAATCAGCGACTGTTGCTTCTATCCTGTTTGAAGTATAATGATAATATAAATTCCTGCTGAATTTGAAACGCCAAATTTTATAAGGACCAGCATATTACGTCCACCTCCCTAGCAAATTGGTCGGCCCACATCGGACAGAGTTACAAAGTACAGCGAAAGAGATGGATGGATAATTAGACCAAACATTTATATTGTAGATACTGTGTGGGTAATTCTTGGTTTGTCTCTCGTACTGTGTAATTACCGTTCGCAAGAGAATAGTTTAAGTATTGTGGGGCTTCTTAAGAGAAACTCTGGATGGCTTTTAAGAGTGAGCATCTGCTTGTGAGACCGAAACGAAAGCATGTAAAACGATTGGGCTTAGCTACAGAAATGTGGAACCAAGTCATGAAACAGACTTATGCAAAAATTCTGAGAATATATTCGAGTGGTTAACCATTAAAACTATCCTCCGTGAAATGAAGTAACCAGCGAGAATTTTTAGGAATTATTTCCTTAGAGAAATTGGGATATTCTTATAAAATAAACCCAAATGGACTTCGCAGAAGAAAGATGAAGGCGCTTTTAGTTAATATGCGTTTATTTTTATTTTCATGTGAACATTGTATTCACTTTGAAATATGGGAATCTTCCCCTCGATTTCAGCACTGTATAAAGTTGACTGAAAAATATCTAAATGTACTCTAATGAAACAGTTGCTTAAAAAAATTAGCCTTCAAAGAATAATTACTGTAACAGTTTATTTTTATTTCATTTATTAAAGGTCCTGACTGACTGATCAATTTCAAATAGTGCCGAGTACATATTTTTAATCAACTCCATCTTTAGGATTTCGCAAGCCTACAGTTCAACATCATTTCTGGAACTCCAGCACTCTGAAATACTGGAAAATATTCATTACAGTATTAAAGTAGACAGAATATTTTTCACTTTAGAACCCTTTTAAAGTCGGGAAATCAGGGGGTCTTGTTTCCATATGTCCATGGGAAAAAAACATTTTGTAATCAAGAATAGTTTAATTTCTTTATTATATTATATTATTCTGTGTTATTGGGAAAAAAAAAAAAAGAAGCCACCTGTCGTATTTTAGCGCCACCTGGTACTAAAAAAAACATAGTCACTGTTTATAGATATTTCTCTGTCAAGTTTCGACAGACATAGCAATAAAACGAAGCTTTACGATGACTTTTGCACAGCTGTTTGAATGCCAATGGTACAATAAAATGATTAATCCACCAAACACTAGCGTCCTGCTATAAATGTTTGGCCATTTCGTAGTACCATAATTACATACCGCATCTGCTTGCATTTTGTCAACTACACGAACTCTTTTGTTCAAAACTAAATTCTGCCAGTTATTTTATTAGCGTTGTTTAGCCCAAGGAAAGCTGTAAAGAGGAATTCTTTATCTTCAGTAAACGTCGATCATTACGACAGTCTAGTTAATATTTTTCATATATAATTTTTACCCCGAAACGTGCAATCTTTGATTTTCGTAATTTCGTTTTTGAATCCCAATTTTTTTTTTTTTTTCTATTCCTTATAAGCTTCATAATCGGTTATACAGAATTCTGTTGTCAGTCATCATACAATATGCGTGACATTTCCTTCCAGATCACTTGGATTAGTTTGTTATATTGGCTGGTATTAACTGATTAATTCCAGCCAATAAAATCACATTTCGACATGGTACTGTACACGGATGTAAATGCCCAAAATCTGAAGTTAACTAAAGCTATCTGTTACTTCAGGATTTCTTTTATTTCCTTTCTCTACTTGTTTATTTTTTCTCATTAACAGTATTTTGTTAGTATTTAAGATTAGCGATGCAACAGACTGAACTTGACTTTGTTTCTGAGTATCATTGGCACTCAGTTCAGAATTAAAATCACAGTATCTAATGTGATTTTAATTCCACTTTGCTGCAACCTTAGATATATAATTCCTCTCTTTATCAGGAGGTACACATTTCATATTGGTGTATATGGTTCGAAACTTGCGCTTCTTTTTGTATTCTTTAAAGTAGTTGAAGATTTTCATTTTTAATACCTTAATGGCTGTTGTGAAGTAAAATCGTAAGCAACTTTGTATTGATGCGACTTATTCATATATCATTAATGAAATCTTGAGCAATTTATTTTTAATACTAAAATGAAAGTACTATAAAGTCACTTATCTAATGATGATATTCCTTAAATTGCAATCCAAACTATTTTCCCGGATCAACTTACATTCTGATGTTATATTCTGCCCTCTTGCATACTCATATCAGTCCTCCATAAAACAAAGGAGAAAGTTACGTGAAGGTTCATCAGTATGAATACCATCCGCCGATCTTCTAGCTCACATTACCCATTTCTAGACACGTGACATGAAAAGAGTTGGAAAATCTTGAGTAAACTGCTCTTGACATATCATGGTATCTGCCCATCAAATGATTTGCATTTCATGCTTCTTAACTGGCCGGCCATTTTCTTCTTTGGTGGTTTACCGCTTGCGTTATGACCATCTTCCGCTAGTCATATTTTCATACTAATGGAAGAATGCCTCAGGATTTTGCTTTCACCTATCCTCTTTATCCTCTACATAAAGGAAATGTAGAGGATACTTTCTCTGATTTCAGTTCGAAATCCTACTCCAAGCATACTGGCGGTACTGAACTCATTTGATAAATCTTATAGTGCAAGTTAATGCCACCAAAGCACAGTCCTGCTTTTTCATACGCGAAGAATTCCCAGTTTACTTCCATTTATCTTCACTAATAACCAGATCCTTAGGGTGGGGGGGGGGGAGTGGAGAGAGATTGAGATGCTTTCTATACTTCAGATTTTCCTGCAACAGACATAGTCCCCATTCTCCAAAGAAATTGAATGGTCTTCGCTGGCCAAGACATTGGTTGAAACCTATAGATGAGAGGTAACTTCTTTAGAAACTGTTGAAATCCCAAAGCAACTCATCCATCTAATGTGGATCTGTTAGTGAAAGTTGTTAATATCGTCCAGAAATGGCAGTTCGCCTAATTGATGACTGCACTTTCTCTCAGAGATCCTTCTCTTTCTGCATTATATCTTTTCTACACTTTCTTCCGCGGACGCGGTTCCGCTGAACTAGTATCCAACATTTCTCCTCTTTTCTCTCGATCTAAATAGAACGAGCAGTAGCCGCTCAACATTCATTCACCGTCCAGGTGTAAACCCACCGAACTTTCCCCTCTTCTTGTCTCATCTGTTTCTGTTTTCTAAACAGACTTCCTCACGAATATCCCCTCCGTTCAAGGACATAACTCTTCAAAAAGAACATCAGTATGTTTTTTTTTTTCCTCTTAGCCTACATACTATACTAAACCTGCTAAGGTGGCATCTTAGCAAACTTACTAGCAAACAAATATTATTAGTGCTACAATCCAGTCAACTACTAGTACATTATGCTCATTCTATAACTTCACAAAATGACGAAAAAATTTTAAATGTTCCTAAAACAATGAAAATTCAAGACCACCAAATGTTGGAAGAAACTACCATGAATTTGAACTATTTATTTGTTAGCAGTTTATTGTTTAGTAACGAAGCAAGAACATCAGCGGTAAGGCTAATCGCCATAACTTCCATATTGGGAGGGGGGGGGGGACACAAAAAATATAAGGACGTGAAAAAGATTTTCGTAAAAGTGACGTCTGTTGTTCTCTGGGAAATTAATGCATGATTGGTGTATTATTTTTTGACGGACTATTGTGAATATTGGGGCTTATTTGAACATGGTGCAGAATTACCTGAGGCGTTCAAGACTTATCAAAAGTACAGTCTTTCAGAAAGATAAGGAGGACACTTCGCCTGCAGTGTTCGGGAATTTTTAAATTAAGTTTTGCCGATAAATGGATCGGAAGAGGTGGACCAACACCTTGGCCACCTCGTTCTTCTCCCCCCCCCCCACCGAAAAGACTAAGTTTACGCAACAAAGTTTCGCCCTCAAAACAATCTTCGTGCTAGGATAATAAATCTGATCAGTGCTATATCTCAAGCATTGCAGAACGTGTTCAGATAACTTCAAAATCGTGGTGTGCTTTGTATCCACAATGATGGCAGATATGTTGAACGTAAACATTTTAACAATTAGTGAATAAATTACCTCTTTTTTGTACACTGTTTATATATTTTATAGAGAAGTGAAGTTAGTAAAAATTCAAACTGATGATTTAAGGACTTCAAGACACCTTGCCTATAAATCAGAAAACATATATAAATTTTCTGAACGGCGTGTGCCTCACACAAATATCCTTTTTCATCACCGTAATCGAACATTTTGTCGATACGATTGCATATGCTTGCTGGCCTGGTTAGCCGAATAGCGAACGTATTGCCTCTCCAAGCAACCGGTTGCTTTGAGTTCCAGTTCCGCTTTGAGCATAGATGTTTGTGATCCGCTAATTTGGAGGTTTAAAGTGGCTTGGGAAAAAAGTTCCACGTTTGGTCTCTAGAGCAAAGTTTCCGGATTTAAAAAAGAAAAAAATACATAAGTGAATAAAATTTTAAAATAGATACAAAATTTTTTATCCCGCTCACGGTGTTAATGTACTGTGTAAGTTTACAACCTTTCATGGGAAGGAGTCATAAAAATATCTTTTTTTTTTTTCGTAATCCCAATACAATAATGAACTGCGCACTACGGAGAAGCCACTACCAGAATTCAAGATACAACCTCATTCAAGTATTTACCTGACAGCCCATTACCTCTTACTATCTATCTATCTCAATGGCTTTTTAACAGGCCTTTAAGGCCCACAACCTTCCAAGCATGCTTGGATTTCGCAACCGAAATACGAGGATAGAATGGTCACTCCTATGCCTCAAGGTATTCTTGGCTGTATCCCTGTGTGTTCAAGGGGCCGGTTTGCCTGCTTGCGGGATGAAAAACACCAGATAAACTGGCGGAAAAAACCCTACTGCCCGCGCCCAAGACCGGCTAACTTGGCTATGACTGAGGAAGATCCTTCAGCTCCTCACGTCTCCGACGGGAATCGAACCTAGGACACTCCTTCCCCAGGCATATGGTTGCGAAGCGCAAAGCCACTAGGCTAACCGCGCGGACTTACCTCTTACTACATCAACTAAAGAAATGATTATATATTTGGTAACACTTGACTCTTGGATATATATATATATATATATATATATTAAAAGAACACCATGCTTTTATATAAAATTGAGTAATTTCTTAATAACGTAACCTCATGTTGAATAACTAAGCAACACATCATTATTTCCAAGTGGTGCACCACTAAAAACGTATTAAGAAAAAAGCATCTTGTTGGTATGTTTCAACTCCTGCTAATTTTTTAAAATGCACTATTTTCTCTTTCACATTTAATTTTTTCATGGAATCCTTCGCAAGATTTATTTCAGTATTTTGTTTGTGGTCCAAGACAGTAAAACAAATTCAATTAATCTAATCTCTCTCTCGTTGTATTGGAGGTGGATAAACTGTCTCCGATGACACTACTCTCAGAGTTTATTGTGTTGCCAGTATTCTGAATAAACATCATCATTTACAAAAAAAAAAAAAAAAAATCTTCGTAGAAGAGGTATGTGGGGGCTTGAATTACTTTGTGGTGCTGATGAACCTTTATGAGGACATTATACAGTCTCTTACTTTCAAGCTCGAAATGATGCAACCATTCTTCATCCACGTTAATTGCATCGCGCAAGGATCTATCACTTTCTCTTTTTCATATTAGAAGGACAATTACTGGAAAATATCCACCCACTTCTGTTTCATTTTGTCGGGGAACATTTAGTAACCCGTCGTGATCATTTTATGAACACGATTGCGATGAGCCACTTCGGTTGTAATGCTCACTGAGAGAAGCGACAGAACAAAAAACATTCACGTAACGCTGTAAAATCAGCTTACATTCATTTGTACTGATGTCAATCTCCTCACACGCCGTATTCAAAGTTACAATCATTGACCTCTATCAGTAGAATTGTAGAATATTACAACAAAATATTGCAAAGTGTAATGAATGATTGCAATTCATTTTAAACCGTTACGTGAATTTGTTTATTAAAAAATAAATAAAATGAACCGAAAAGGTTCATAATCCCGCATAATTCAGAAAGTTATAGTTTGATATGTATTAAATAGATATTTATCGTCATAGATGAACAGAATATGTGTGCATTACAACATTAATACGTGTAGGATAGTTAATTATATATGTCTTGATAAGCACCGAAAAAATATCCACCCACCTCATAATAAAGATAAGATATCTGTATCCCTTTTCTGTGTCAATTCTGCACTTAGAATATCTCCGTCTCCGCATATCGCACGCAAAATTAGAACATCCGAACGAATTCGGTTGTTCTAATTTTGCACTATTAGGCATGAACCGCTGTCTGTCATTGATTACAATGGGGAGGGGGGGGTCCATACACGCGACGAGAGGCATTCATTCCCCCAAATTTTGCAGACCAATCAGTCCGTTTTAATCTTCAACAAACAATGAAAACGTGTGTTGGGATCTTTACAACTTAGTTCTCGAAACAACTGTGCAACCCACTAAATGATCTCGTGCCTGCGTCAGTGTGACTTGTATATCTGGCAATGTCCACTTCCACCAGTGCATCGATTGAATCTTGCCTTTAAATCTGTGCTGGTTTTTCACATCGCTAATATATCAACTCTGTCCGAAGAAAATATTTCGGTAATTGTTCACACTCTGATTCCTCTTCTCAGCTCTGTATGGCGTTTAACAAAGTGATTAGTCTACATTTTCCACAAGTTTATTACTCTTCGTTTGCTTTCCTTGACATTAATGAAGAATTGTTTCTTGGAATGATCAGACTCACTGTGTTCTTTCCTTTACAGCTGCTGCCCTATACTTTATTGAACGTCATTGTTAATTCTTAACAACCATTTCTGTAATTGCGGTCTCTTTCCTGTAACTTTAACCCATCACCTGATAATACTTTGCAAATATATTTCCTACTTATCTATAGCGAGACCACAACTGAGTGATATTCCGAAATGCATTATGATATTCAGTACTATGAGTACTCGTACTTCTGTCACTTTCGGTCCCAAATATAGTATAACTTTTTTTTTTTTAAATTTATTTCATTTCCCAGGTAAATCAAATCATAAGGCATTAAACTTAAAAAAAAAAAAATTCCAAGCCCAAAAATAATTAATGATATATGCCAATAATTTTCAGATTATTTATGAACTCAAAAAATTGGATTCGTTATAATTATGATATGTTGCTAGTTAAAAGAAGCATAATATGGCGAACCTTATGGGATTGAATAAACAAAAACAGAACGTATCCATAAGTTCACTCAGTCTGATTAATCACATGATTCATCAGTTGTTAGTTGCATCGAATTAGAGTCGAAGCAAAGCTTGATGCTATGAAGTTGTGTATTATGTGTCTATAAACTATTTGCCTTCTGGAAGTTTGCCCACTTTTGCGGGACGGAAAACTCTGATTTATGGGTAGTAATTAAACCTTCTATTCCCGTATTATTCAACTTAGATGAAAAAATATAAAGTTATTTCGTATTCTAGTTGGGATTAGAACCCAGGTTTCAAATGGCATGCACTGAAATGGGATTTAAATTATATACAAAGAGGACTCAGGAAGAAAACGGACCTCGAGTGAAGAATATATTTCAACTATTAATTTTTCAATTTTTGTATAAAAAAAATTGAAATTTAGAACAGTAATTAGACAGCTGCTTGCCCTTTTTTTATTTCTTTATCATTTTTTAAGATGAATAGCGGGTTTTACTCTGTAGGTGCGTCTTCAACTATGGCTTCTGTTTTATGATACCAAACTTTTTCTCTTAAACCAGCAACAGATGGATAAAATGCAGCAATAAAACGTATTCTTATTGCCTAAGGTTTCCAGTATGGAAGTCGGGTGGGGGGGGGGGGGAGGAAAAGATATAGCGAGGCGCGCTATGTAAAGTAGTAGAAATAGTTCCGGTAGCAGTCAAAGGGAAGTAGTTTTTGTTGTGTATTGAAGACGCCAGCAGAGTACACAGCCGGAATATTGGGGACAGGCAAGGGGAAGCCATTAAGAAAGAGCGGCTGGCTCATTTGTGACTTATGGCTTCGCATGTTTGTGACAGCCTCTCAAAGTGAATAGGACAAAATTAAAGGGTAGATCCACAGGGATTCTGCGATTGTTACAACTAACCCATTACTGACCCCTAGGTTACAATGAATAATGAGGCCATCTATGCGCAGATGCCATAAATCTACGGCCTCTAATGACCACTTCAGAATAAATATGTTAAGTGCTGCCAACCTGGTTTATACACACGAGGAACATGTCTACTGTAGGAGGCGCAGTAATTGATTTCCATTTGAATTAACGACATAATCATCTATCGACATAACTTCTGTACAGCTTGTTGAAAACATCACTTCAAGGTGAACTCGCCACGCTATCCGCCATATTGTATCAGGAAACTGCAAAACACACAGACAATATTTATTTAACGTATCGAATTACATTAAAACATAAAATTCCATACGCACATACTCCAATAAAATAAAATCAGAAAAGCCCCGTACATTTACTCTTGTAATCGGAGTTTCTTATCGGATTTATAGCTAGGAACGTCTTACTAGTGTTTACTTATTTTCGTCTGGAATGTACTGCATGATTTCCCAAGTGTGACATCGCATCAATTTTAGTAACACTTACTGACAGCGTTTATCCGTTATTTTTAGCTTTCTAATTTATAAGTGATTTATTTCTTGCCGATGCTCCTCATCGGCAAGATTCAGTTAACTTCAGTCACATGCTTGAATTGTATAACTTATTAATATTGAAGGGGGCTTTCCGAGCAAGAAACGTTGGGTTGAAATTTCAAAATTGTATTCAAACTTAAGTGTTTCATTCAACCGACAGTTATTTTAAAGCTTAAAAAAGGCTCCAAGCTGAGTATTAATAATACATAATGGAGATATTAGTATTCTAAAAGCTTCCTTTCCACCACTCACGTTATCTGTAGATCTTGAGTTGTTTGCCTCTTAGTGTTTATCCTGCTGTTGCTGCGACTTTGTCGACTGAATGCTTTAATCTCTTAGCGGAAGGGATGGAGAAAAATACCTAGTGCTATAAATAGCCGGAGGCAAGTCGAATGAAAATGAAATTCTTTCAGCAGTAGGGTAACATCTTCGTGTTTTTATTTTTTATTTTTTTTTTTAATGATCAGAACACTTTTAGAGACGCTATATCAACATATATGGTGGGAACGGCAGCCAACGAATGCTTTAGTTTATGCACAAGGAAACTTAAACATAATCAAACAAAAACATTCACTGACTATCATTAGTGTTGTATTATTGCACCACGTTCATAAAAATATGAAGTCTACTTTTTCTTCTGATATTCTGTCAACATTAACCGAAATCACTTGATCATATAGTGTGGACGAATGTCGTTTAGGCAATAAGTGGATTCGCTTTTTTCCTGCACAGAATTTCACAAGTGATCATCACAGTTGCCATCAAAAGATGTAAAATTTCATTGCACAGCATTTATAAGTTGTGCTAACATACGGAGGATATCAGAGAGCTGAAACACGTAGAGATATGACCATGTTACCTGAATGTGTCATACAATCAACTCTGTACGAAGTCGCAAACATATGTGCCAGTAATTAGTCTCTATTTCGCAATGAAATTCTTCTTATCAACTTGTTTTTGAAAAATAAATAAAAGATTGTGATGGTGTGCTATTCGAAAAATTACTCTTGGGTTATATTTCTAGAAAAAGTGAGTGTCTTACTATTTATTCATTTTATTTCGTAAGAGCAGTGTTCTTTCTTAGTCCTGTTTATGAATTCACTTAATACTTAATTGTGGCATTACTTGCAGCTATACACGCCATAAGTCATGTGCATAGTTAGCTATGATATTGTTTCATTCTTTAACAAGGGCCTGCATTTGCAACTACATTATTTACGACTGCTGTGTTATGTTTGTTTGTACTATTTTTGTGGTATTTATTTGTTGTTCCTTTAAACCGTGTCTGTGAGCATTTCATGATCGGACCGTCAATGAGCTCTTTGGCAGTTGAGAAACACCACATACGACTGTGGATTGTTTATGTTGTCTGTCCTTTGGATGTAGTGGGAAATGAAAAACCAACAATATGAGAGAAAAAAGCCTGCTCCAGACGAGACAAATTCATCATTAGATGAAAAGCCCTTAATAAATGTTGCTTTCTTACTGATGACGCGAATCGAACCCGGGTATTTCCGAACTGCAAATGATACGTCCCTCTGCAGAATCTTCATTTCAAAAAGTTTTGATTTACAGAAAACAAATGTGAAATTAACAATCACCCCCAAAAGAGTGATTGTTTTTTTGCTTTGGTTCTATCAGACAATATCTGTAATAGAATGTATTATTATTAAATGCTGTAACCCTTAGATAAGAACTAGAAAGGAAGGAAGAAAAGAATTATCATCTTAACATTACAAGAAAAAAAAAAATTAAATGCTTTGATACGCATTTTTAGTAATGGTTACTTAACATTACTGTGGCTACTCACAGTTTTCTATCTGAATATGTATTGATTTAATCATACGCCTATGAACTTTTATTGTATTCATATTGAGGCGCAGAACTCATTCAACACCTTTTGATCTATAGTAATCTGTTAAACGAGCCACACGCAGACTGCAGAAATGTGGTCCGCGAGAAACGAGATTACAAAGAAAAGAGTACCCTGTATAGTAAGTGGTCATCAAAACAGTGACCACGCGAGTTTTTTCTTTGTTGAGACGCCTTCAGTTGTCTTTTCAGAATTGTTTTCCATGTGTATGCAAATCCCGTGACATGTTGAGCAAATGTTTATTCGGGTGTTTTTTTTTTTTTTTTATCAAGGCATTACAAATCGTGTAATAGCCCACATTGCGTCAGGTAAGGTAGACAAGAATATATTTGTCAAAAATGAAGGGTAAATAGAAATGTATAAGGAATATTTTTGGTACTGTAGAAAGAACCTAGCTCTGGAAACTCAATTAGCGTTAATCACATGGAATGGGGACTAAGTATATATAAGATGTTGAATAAAATATAACTGTGAAATGCAGAAGCACTTCTTTCAGTGTGAATTTTTGCTACCAGTTTTTTCATATGCCAACACTGCTTCACGATTTGATAATAGAAAATAAAAAGCTTAGAGTCTCTGAAATCTACTGCCCTCACGGCTCATGGGACCTTCTCTGTTATCTGCAGCTGTAAGAAAAAAGCGAGCTTTCTTTAGGGCGGGGATTAAAGCCAACAAGCTTAGTGGCAAAAGATAATGTGTTCAGGTTTTCCTCTTTTGCAAGAAAAATCATGTTAGTGCTTATATTCTGGCGTCAGCAACTCTGATCAAAATGAATATATCAAAACATAAACTTTGTCTTTAGGGACAATATTTTGCAAAAAGTACTCTTGGTGCACTGTCATTATCCACACAAATCAGATATTGATGCGTATTAGCAGTGTTTTGCAACTTTTTTTTTTTATTTTAATCATAAAACGTGCTTTTTTCCCCCCTTCTTGGCACAGTCAAAGGAACATCCCGGAATTTAACTAAGGTGTGATGTGGAGAAGACGGCTACTAGGAGGAAGAGGAAAGGATATACGAACCTGTGATTTTTACGTTGAAAACTTACAAGATTTAAAAAATTTATTTAATGACTTTTCTAGTCATTAAATAATTTCCTAATCTTCTATTGAAGATTAGGAAATTATCAAAAATTAAATAAAATAATTAATTATTAGGAAATTATTTATTAGTAGACTGCATGCGAAATGATAATCTATTTCCCAGAAATGCGAAATAGTATTTTGTACTAGATATACGTTTTCTGGTTATGAAATAATATTAACTGTTTATCATGAATTAATTTTCTAATTTTTCACATTTCCAGTGGCATGAATTAATTGGCCTAGTGAAAATATTTGCGGCCGGTTTTGGCGACTAAACCGGACACCTAGACACTATAATTTTCTCCCTTGGTCTGAAAACGTTATCCTAGTTTTTATTTTAAAATCCTCAAAATTTCCAATAGATTTAATATGAATCGTGTTTTTCTCTCCATGGCCCTTAACGGATCGTGCAAAAACTCGTATCGTGTTTTTTAGGTTACGAGTTATTTTTGTCACGTGGATTTGGTTTTTAGATTATGCTTACAGCTTCAAATTTATCACCTTGTTTAAGTAAAAGACAAATTATTCAAAAGAAAAACCTTTTATCCTGTAGACAGAAACTTCTTGAAATCTGATCGGATAACTATCCTTGTATATGAGGGGAGCTTCGAAAATAATGCTTTCGTTGTGATTTTATTTCGTTGTGAAATAAAAAAAGTCTCAACTTTTTTTCATACACTATTTCTCATCGTAATCTGCCTTATGTTTTCCCCACAGTGTAACAAGTTTATCTGAACCGTTTTAGTATTATTCAGGTAGTTTTGGGAACCATTTTCTCACATCTGCTTGGACCATTTCGTCACTTTCAAATTGGGCAGTGAGATGTATATTCAGTTTAGGAAATAACCAGAAGTCTGATGGAGCCAAGTAGTTTGGGCTGTAGGCAGAATATTCCACATCATCAAATTCGATTTGTTCGTTAACGGAAGTGAAAAGATAATATTTCTGCTTCTGTATCTAATAAGAGATAGAAATAGCAAGTACTATAACAAGTTCAAATAATATCTATAAATACTGAAATGATTTACATGGGAATTTATGGCATAATGGGCTGCGTTACTTGCAAACATATTTTATTATATCTCTTCTGGGAAAGCAGGTTAAGAGTATCGAGAAAACTGTTTTGATATCAGGTTCAAATAATACGTTGTTTCCGTTTCTGTTGAGAAAATTTGAAACAACAGAACATCATCACGGACAATAAGTGGAGAATTTATTAAAGTTAATTTTTGACGAACTTTCTTTGCATTTTTTTTTTTTTTTTTTTTTTTTTTTTGCAAAGTAAAGTGTAATTAGGTATTTTTTTTTGATGGGCACGCAAAGTGTGTGCATGTGAGACAAGAAATCTTTGCTTAAATGTATTCAAGCTAAAGAACTGTGTATTGCTGGTATATGCTGTGTATATGTGTACCGTAGGACACTTGTTTAAATCAGACCACTAAAAAAAAAACTATTCTGTGTGAGACTTCCACTCACCAAAGGTTGTAAATCTATCGCACCTAAGTACCGTTGTGTTGTCGTTTCCATCAAAATGTAACTGTTAAGTGATTGATTTTCCTCAAAGGGGTATGCTCAAGGTGGCCTCTGAATTATTTTTCCTGATCTTCTTCACCAACATTGCTTGATTCATAATAGCATTCTGGAAATGCTAATACTGCTGATACCCATTTGACCGCTGCCAGTTATTTTTTCTCCCTGTAAGCTGAGAAAACAAACTCGTTAACAGGAAGATATAATTTACAGGAAGATATAATTTACAAGATAATGATCGACTGTTGACAGTGGGAATGGACAGGAGGAGGGGGGGGAGTTCGAATATGAGAGGAGTTGCTATAAGATGCATCCAGAATTTTCCCACAATATTGTCAGCTCTCTAAGTTGCTAAAGAGAATAAAGAAACAGCAGTTGTGTTCTTACCGATTATGTATCTTCAAGTGCTAAGATGAAAATGTCAAATGAAGTTCTTTCTCGCGTTGCTGGAGTTTCATTGGTGTGCTTATAAACAATTGTGTGTGAAGAGGGGAGGTTTATATGAGTTAGTGCACTGTCTTAAGAGGCCCTAAACAAGCGGCCAAGCATGAAATTCAATTCTGTTTTGTACCTCGCAAAGGCCGGAGTGCTGCCTTACCTTAAAGACATGTGTGTATGCTCTTCAGCCTACCCCCCCCCACCCCCGAACCTCAAGATGAAGGAGCTCCCGTAAGATTTACATCAAACGTCTTTGACGGCAAAGAAAGGAATTAGCTTCAAATAACCTTCCCCTTATCTGAGAGAACAGACATAGGTGAAAAATACGGGATAGCGAAGAGAGGTGATAAATTGTACAGGGAGGTCCGCTTCCTTTCCCTTTCTTACAGTTTCTAAGTTGATTTATAAGTAATAGTCCGATCTTGAAGTCTCCTTTCTGTTCTGTTCACTCGTAGGGGAGATGAACACCACAGTAATAGTGGTGCAACCGTAATCCACACTAATTCACACACACACACACACACACACTCTCTCTCTCTCTCTCTCTCTTGTCGTTTTTCCTTGTTCACTCATTTTCCAGTTCATTTTTTTTATTACATTGCTGCTTATTTTTTATTCCCTTCCCTAATCGTTCTTCTTTGACTCCTCCACGGATTGGTAACATAGAAAGAAAGTGAAATGAATGCTGTAATGTAGATGAAGATAATACGATCGTATAGCTATATACATACATATGTTCTCTCACACACAATCATAAGCTTAGAAATGTTTTGAATGTTTTAAAATTTCCAGACGGTTTGATACAATAACTGTTCTCACTAGAAACTGTACCAGCAAATACTCTTAAGGTTTCTGTTTTGAAGCCAGTTACTGAGAGATGACTAGAAGAAATATCTGTATGGCAAAATGCCAACCTTCCTTTTCATAAAGGAAACATTCACAAGATACGAGGAGCCATTGTGATAGTTTACCACAACCAGAGAGATATATCAGTGGAAAAAAAAAAAATAGTTTGCTGTCTCTATTTTATTTTCATATACTGTTTCTTGACAGTCTTCAGCTTAATTACATTAAAGAATGTCAAATTGCAATGGGCTTTTTGTATCGCGATATGCTCATTTCACAAGAAGATAATACCGTGTTAATTTCCTCATAATTTCAAATGCAAAAAACATTGTAAAAATGTGCACTGAAAATTAACTGTGTTTAATAAATCTCCATTTAATTAAGCCCATTTCGAAAATGAAATTGTCTGACGTAATGATGTTCTAGAGTAGAGGGAGACTGTGAGGAAGCAGTTGTACGAAGAATTCACCATGGTTGAGTAGCTTCTGGAAAACATTGCGACTCAAAGAGGATACCCTAATCTGCCTTAAAAGTAAATATTCGACAGTCGTATACTTGCAACCATGCCATATGGAGGCGAATCTTGAACTTGGACTTAAAAGAAAATTGAAGAGTACCCAGAGCAAAATGGAAAGATTGCAGCTTGGTATTACCATTGAAGATAGAAGGCGTAATACTTCGATTATAGCTAGACACAGTACAGTGATTAAAGATCCAAGTGGCAGTGGGTAAATCGCTTGATAAAAAGTAGCACTCAGAAATGGACTTATCTGATTGGTGCCCCAGAGATGGAAAGAGCTGAAAATTTTAACGTGCTGCAGTCAAATGCTGAAGATAGTTCAGCGTTTGATTGCAGACTACAGGGTCAGGCCTCTCTCCTTTAAAACATCGAAAACATCGTTGATTCTGCTGCTTAAGTAGTCGGGTTTTTCAACATTAAAATTTTGCAGGAGTGCATGCAATCATTAAACACTTTTCTTGAATTCAAATCCTATCTGCTTCCGCTTAAAGTTCACAAATTTATAGTGATAAAATTTGTGGTAACAAGAGGTGAATGAAAAGTCAAATGCTTACATAACTAGCAAATGCAAAAAACATTTATTAGGGATTGTTCGTAAAATGACTTGACGAAACTGTTCCTACAAAAGGAGCGTTTCGTTTCCATTGCACAGTCGGAACGACACGTCCTTTGGTTCTAAACCCGGCTAGCGATGCAAAGAACGTTTGTATGTGCTTTCAACTGAAGTTGAGTTAAATAGTCTCATTTTGGGTTTTTGTACTCACCAAAAGGCAAACCGCCTGGACAACACATGCAATTATCACGCAAGACATCATACATAACCTTGTAGTTTTAGTTGTGTTGTAATACTAAACATTTTTTTAAAATGTGATTTTAATTACGTTTACCGTAGAAAGTAGTAATTAAGTAATCAGGCAGCCTGGTTACTTAATTACCTGGTTACTTAATTAGTTAGCCGAGTGGTTAACTAACCACTCTCCAACCAGCAGGTCGTGGGTTTGAATCCTGCTGCGGGCATAGATGTTTGTGATCGTCTTACCTTGTGTACTGCTATAACCTTTGATATGGCACAAATTCGATACTGTTCCTCTGGAAGAGGGAGTTCAGTTTAGAAAACTCCAATGGCTCCGCTTCGCTTGTAGTTTATCCATTTCAAGTATATTTAGAGTAATCAAGCTGGAATCCCCCCCCCTGCTGCTTGAATATGGGTGGTATTTATTGTAATGATCCGTTATATTTGAATATTGAGTAGTCGCTATAATAAACTTGCAAGACAAAATTTGTATTATTAGCTTGTTCACAGGGTGATCTGGCAAGCAGGTATCTTCAGTATTTTCTCTAGACTTTTTCCTGTTCAATTTCAAGTGGAATATGATCAAGAATGACACGGTCCTCAATTTTCTTACATAAAATTCAACAGGATGAAGTCTAGAAATAATTCCACTGATATTCAATCAGACATTTCTACGTAGTATTCAAAGGTGGTTATTCATCCACTTTGTTTTATGTGAATCCGACAGAAAATGTTATAAACTTATCCTGAAATTGTTCTGGAGATCAACACTTTTTCAGGCCTTCAGTAAGCAGGGTGGTGATTTCATATACTCGGTAAAAATAATCGAATTAGCTTGTGTGATTAAAACTGATCTGGCCGATTTTCAGGAAAGGCCCGGATTATAAAGGGTGTGGATGTGTGTGTATTCTTTCCATAGAGGAGGAAGATATGTGAGAGTTCTGCTCTATCTTATGTTTCAAACATTTCTGAGTAAAGTTATTTCATTTGTAGGGAATAAATAGGTATGCGAGATAGTTGGTCACCATGTTATGAACCACATATGAGCATAAGTTACTTATTTTCCAATTGCTCTTTCTGCTCCAGTAATGGACATTTTTATTTGTACTGCATTATTTGGAACTAAAGAATGGTTCTTCTGGGTATCTCGCACCCACGTTCCTTCGTTCAGAAGACCTGCTGCTATTGCTGTCAGATGTGTCTAGATGAGCGGAACTTCTAGTCGACTGGTCCGGACACTGATAACATGGATTTCTCCCTCTCTCTGTTTTTTTTTTTTTTTCTCACCAAATATCTAAGTAACTCGAAAATACGTATTTGAGAGTTAGCACTATCTACCCTAATTCCAGTCAACTGCAACTACTAAGAAATTATATACGGAAAAACTTGGGGGGGGGGGGTATATCTATCTGTGTACGTTACACTTTATCAAAATAATACACAAACTGCTATCATTTGGTGGCGAAGGAACTTTTGAATAACGTATATTAAGTAGAGTCTCCGTCCGTAGCTGAGTTGGTAACGAAGATACTATTTAGTTAAAATGTTTGTGGTTCAAATTCTGTATAGGACAACCACAATTTTGTAATTGTCTTTCATCATCTTAATAGAAGTCGGTCTGAAAAAGAGGCGGAAGGGTTTCTCTTCTCAGGAACTCGGATTTTTCATCCAACCAAACTGACCTGAAAACATACTCAAATGACACACAGCACGATATATGCAGATAAGCTTTAACCGGCCCATAATAGTATTAATTAGGTTTCTAATACAGCTTGATTAATGCTCTGATGGGCTGCTTGATCCTCTTTACATACGTACTGGGCTTGTTACTTGCTTCGCTGCGATAGACCATTGACTTTAACGCATGAAGGGAATATATATATATATATATATATATATATATATATATATATATATATATAATGCAAATAACCACAAAAGTAAAAAATCTCGGGGAGACGTGTTTGCTAAACATTGTCAAGTGAAACATTTTAGAAACTGGCACTAGAAAGGAAAATCACAAAAGGGCGTAACGTTGGGTTTTAAAATAGTCAGGTTTCAGATAACAGAACTTATACGTTTATTCTGTCTCTTTACAGGTATTCGTTGCATCAGACTTTGTAACGCAGTGAGCATTACTTCAGATTTTAAAAGATCAAGACATCGCCACCATACTGCAGTACAGGAAGCAGAAAGAAAGAGTGAGAAAGTCTTTACCCAATGCATAAGCCAACTCATACCTTCGCTTCGAAATGTCATTAACAGCTTCCCGAGCTTTTAGGCATGTGGTTAGTCTTGAGCATCAAGATCAATGGTGGGCACTTGAAGAGAACGATACGATAGGTAAGCTGTAAATCGAAATTGTATTTTGCTCATTTCATTACATGAAAAATAGTATTTTTTCTTCTTAAACACGGTCTTGAACGCTGACGGGTACGTACATGTTTTTAAATGCTGATATCCAGACTGTTTTTCAGTGAATATAGGTAAAAATGACCGCGTGTTAAAAGCACTGCTGGCTGCCGCTTTTTCTGACACTCTTGACGAAAATTGAAAACATTACTTTTGGATAAGGAAACCAAAATAGTGTGTGCGTGTGTTTTTCTTAATGGTAGTGCTTTTTGGTTTGTGCGCTTTGGATGATCTTCCAGTTTTGTTTGCTCATACCTTTATCATCAATGAAGTGAAAAAGAAACAGTTTGTAATAAAACTAAATTGATAATATCTGTACAAGATCAGATTTATCCTATTGAAATAACTCCCAGCTTTTCTTGATTTGAATATCACAACTTCCTTGGTATTCCTTTTTCAGGATTCTTCTTCTTTCGTTCCAAGAGCGAACACGCTCAATAACGATGCAAAGTTTGCATCAATTCATCCTATCATAATTTAGAATCCATACAGTTGAGTAGTTCTCCTAAACCCACCAGAATATCTTTTTGAATTGGGAAGCTTGCAGTAATCAATGATTCTTTCTCTCCATCTTTTGCAAGAGCTATCTGCTCACATTTTAACTCGAAATTTGCCTCAGTGCATTTTTTTTTTTCGTTCATTCGTTGCCGTTTCTGCGGAATGAATTACCTTAAAATTATACTCTACAGATGATATTCAGAACCAACATTAACACGTTTCCTCAGTGCACTCATGTATTAGTTTGTATGTTCTTCCATCTTTTAATATTTGATATTAACACGTAGTGCGGATGAATAATATTGATAAAAAGTTTTAAAGCGAATTCACACGCTCATAATATTCATAAAATAGATCAGAAAACCGATGCGTATCAGATAGTTACCTGATACAATTAGATACACCGGAATTCATCAAATGATTTGATAGGGAACTTCAAAGCACACAGCCTGTCCATTTTATAGTTGCCTCAGAAACAGCGATAAACTTCTCCCATACTGACTGATGTTTTACCGACGTCTAGGTTTTTTGTCACTGCTAAATTCTTATGTTCTGCCAAATTAATTCTCTCTTATCTGTCTCCTTGACAATACCGTTAATAATTATTAAAAGGCGAGACTATAGTAGAGGATAATACGCTACATATGTTTGTATACATAGAGAATACCAACCTGCTATACATCCGAAGGTATATACTGTTATTTTATTTATTATTTTGTGTGTGTGTGTGTGTAACTGTAGCACTGCCGTCGGACATTACTACTCGATATTTATTATTCATTTACATCCAACACGCGTGAAAGCTGAAATTCAAAATAACAGTTTCAAGGCGGTGTTTCAGATCGTTTTCAAACACAAGGCCAAGTAATTAATTAACATCCGAAAGATGGATAATTGCAGGATCCAAGCGTGCATTTCGTTCTGTGAGGGAACAGTGAGCACGAATAACCACATTCCAAACGAAGAGACGAGGCAATGGAAATAATACTGTCTTCCCCTTTGAATGGGGAAGTCGTTAAGAAATTACTTAACGAAACTCAACATGGGGTAATGAACGATTTACAGAATCGAAACTGGTTTCTTTTTTTGACACTAAACATGTATATAAAATCCACTTAGGAGCTCGGAAGCACGTGATTTATTTGCGAGGGAGGCACTTTGTTTTAAAAATACCGCGAGAATTTCCTTCTTCATCAGTTTAGGATCCTCCTATGAATTTTAACGAGTTCTACTACAGTGCTTCGGATATTCATCTTGTTCGCGGCACGCGCATGTTTTGTTTTCTATCTTTTTCAAAACGCCAGTGTTATGAGTCGTCATGTTATGTTTCTATTCGGTGATTAAAAAAAATATATTGTCGTCTCTTTCTTCAGCTGAATTAATTCCATTAGCTGCTAACTATTCTTCGGTGTTGACGAGTTATCTTCCCTTATTGAGTTGAGTTCATTTGCCGCATGAGCAATATATAGACCACGAAATATGTAGTCAAACACGAAAGGAGATTTGTTTATCAGGTGAGGTTATTTACCTGTGGATATCCATTTAGATGGGGTGTTTTTCTACTCTCAATGAATTCTCTAAGATTCAAGCCGGCCACTAAACGTAGGCTTACTGCTATACAAAAGTGTTCATGTGTGACAATTCGGCTGACGCCTACATTAGGTGACTGAAAAACGTGCAGCTGGGTCACTAGAAACTGCAAAAAGAACGCCGCTAGTGGACAAGAACCAGATTTCTGTTTACCCCAACACAAAACTCCCAGATTCTCACGAATTTCGCATCACCATTTCTGCTGCTATCACTGAGGTGGCTTCAGTCCCGCTAGACAGCTGTGAGCAGGGGTGGGGTGAGGAAATGCCGTCCTACTTTAGGCCATTGTTCAGAACAGCAGTGACCTTTGAACAACTCACGTCTGTATCGACTGACTGCGTGGCGATAACCTTCGGCAGGCTGAGATGCTAGTGGCGTCTTCTGTTAGCCCCTCCCTTGTACTGTAGGTCAGTAGGTATGCGCCCAGCAGACACGGAACAGGTCAGCCAAGCGACTGTACGTTCCAAGATCTTTTGTGCTGGTGAACACTCGTTTGACCTACAGCAGAATGTCGAGCTGACAGAGAACCCCTTACGGACTGACACTGAAAGTAAATGAACGCGAAAGGAACGGGAATGATAAGGTCTGAAAAGCCCCAAGAAACTTAGAAGTGTGCGACCCCTTATAGATTTCTCCGTTCGAAGTGCTAATCTCCTTTTGAGGGATCCCCGTAGGAACTGTCTTAACTGACAGAGCTCGGTTCGGTGCACGTTTCGCCGAGAAATAATAAGGAATGAATTGATGGATTCTACTCAATTCCCCCATAGCAGTTAATCTCTTTCTCTTTCCATACTTAATCTATCCTCCCTACATTTTCAGTCCCCTAAGTTTCCATATGTAGATCAAACACGTTTGTTTGTTGCCCGACAGCACCAGCAATAGAATCAATACTGGTGTTGAGAAAACCGGGGTGTGACCGTAGTTCACCCCCCGGTTTTCTCAACATTTTCTCATTCATCGAGTGTACAGTTTGAATCTACATCTCTAAAGAAATATTCACTAACTCCCATTCAGTAGACGTTTATGAAAGTTTGTGGGATTTGAAAAACCGAAATCTGGAATTTTTCAAGTTTATCATACTGTGCGGCGTGTCCAGTTGCAGTATTACAATATCTAGGTTTCAGCTTAAAAGAGATGAGAATTTGTTGGTGGGTGGAATTAGGGGGATCTGGTTCTTTCCTTTTCTGCTTTCCAGAAGTAAAGGAACAGCGATGGAGATCCTCTTGATTGCTGTTCAAAGTAAGAATGACGGTTAAGCTAACAGTGTTGTTACTTGTGGTGGAAAATGCTTGTTCACTGCATGGCGAATCAAAATAAGCTTAGTCAAAAAGTCAGCGCATGACTCTGGATAGAAGCATCGGATACACAAATCCTTCTTGATATACTTTTGCAGCAACAGAAGAAATTCTGCAATGGAGGTTATTTCTCTCATTCTTCAATTGCTCATAACTCGGAAAGGTTTTCTCTGAATGTACCGTTTTGATTTGATGCCAAACTATCCTGTCATTACTGATTATCATTAGAGTAGTTAAGATATCGCCTCAAATTGCTATACTGTAATCAGCTCTAAGCGGAGATAACAGGCCGAGGAAAATGGAGTATTGTGGGTTGGGGAAAAAAATTGGCAACCCTGTCATTTGTTGAATCCTAAAAATTAAGTCTTCCCGGGGGGGGGGGATTCAGCTAAATTTATAAGCCGATTATTGCAAATTTTCCATCAGCAATTTTCATCTTAGTATTCTTTGCTAGTACTCATAACTCGCTTCACTGACATTCCATGCAACTCTTACGTGACGATGAACCTATACAACATCCAGTTTCCACTGACAGTAATCAGCTGCTAGTGGTACTGATGGCATTCAGATAATTCTTGAACTGAAGACGTTGATTCAGTGGTAACGCGGATGTTTCTTATCTCCCACTGCTGGTACAGTCCAGAAGGTCGTGACGTATGAGTTAGGGAGGGGGATTAATACCTTCATGGACGGTCAAGATAAGACGTCTGACAAATATACGTGTTCTTCGAGATAAATCCTTTCTTCTTAAAGAGAAATGATGTGCGGAGTATCATTCGTTACCGGTGGCTACTTCCTTGTTATAATTCTCTCTAGTGGTGGAGGGAATAGTTCAGTCCAGGTCTGAAGGATTCATTAGGAAAGCCAACAGCTTATGTTTCGTAGTTCTCAGGCTTATTATCCCTTTCCTGAATGTCGAAAATTTTCACTTTCGTAGATTCTTAAACTGAACTAATAAAAATTTAATTTTCAGTCCGTTTCCACAGTATTTTAATCTAACCCAAGAATCAGTGGATTAAGAATCTTACATATTGTCAGGTCATTGGTCGATTTTTTTTTCTCTCTTGATTCATACGCTGTTTTGAGAAAAGAGTCAAGACGATTAGAACTGAAATAGATAAATTTTAATAAATAAATAAATTGAATTTGTTTCACAGCCGAAGTTGTAATTGGAACTCTGATGACAGCTAAGCTTAATGCCAGTGGGATTTGGTGAAGACTGCAGTTTGAAGCGGAATGCGAAGAATTGTGGCAAAACTGTTTGCTCATATACAGACTGTTTTGGGAAATACATCGATTCGAATTTCTAATGTTTTTTCGATGCAAATGCAGTTCGCAAATTACTTATAATTCTTTAATGTATTCTTGATGCAAATACATTCTTAAGTATTTCCTTGATGTCCATAACTTTCTTAATGTATCAGTAATACATAGTACATCTTTAATGTAGATATATTTCAATTAGTGAGGCTCGGTGATTTTTCAATGTCTGTCTTTCATCTAATGATAGAGAGATGATGCGAAGCTCTAAGTGAGTATTCTAGGAGCATCCCCCCCCCCTCGTTTTGTCCTCGGGACGATGGTATAAACGACATGGAATGATCGATAAAAAATGTAACCGACCCTTGACTTAGTTTTTTATGAATTTTAGACGAAACAATCTTAATATTTTTTTTTTATTATTTTGTTTCCTTTCATCAGTCAAATGTATAGCGAATGAATATCTTGAGAAAACAAATTTACTTCTTTGCTCAGTGCCATTCCTTGATTTAGTGGGAGTGCCACACTCGGCCTCTCATCTAGAATTTTTTATAACGACAATATTGAAGCAGATTTGAAATTCTTATTCATAGCGGCACGTGAGCACTAACCCGGACTCGACCACATAGTGCATAAGGGGGGGGGGGGATCATGTGCGAGTAATTACACAATGTTGTTTGTCATGGATAGCAAGTAGCCATTATTCAGTTTTTTAAAAGAGGCGTGTTATTTCCCGAAGAAATAACAGTTGGGGATTGTTGTTATATGATAAACAGAATTAAGCATGCAATAGGCACGAGTATGAGGTCAGATAATTAACAGCTGGACGGATCTTTAGCAGTTTATTTTTTGTGTAGGGGAATGAAAAAAAAAACATTTATTAATATTACACGTATTTGAAACATATCTGCGGTGATAAGTATTACTGAAATTATTGCATTCTATCTTCTTCAGTTCCAGAGAAATAAACAGCTTTTCCATTCAACTTCTCTGATATTTATTGCCAAATTTTTCCAAAATTAAGGATTTCTTTTGCTCTGTTTTCATTGACCGTCAATTCCTGTAGCGGTACCTAACACTTTGATTCTTATTCTCAAGGCAATCCTATTAGTGGGATATTATCCCATCTGTTTTGCCTGATAACATGAAAATCGAGATTACAAATGCATGCTCTAACAGCTGCTCATAACAGGTGTTGTCCTGGCAACGTGTCCGTGAGAACATTGGTGACCTAAAAAAGAAGGCAGATGCAGTACCGAAGAAAACTTTGTTCCTTCTGGAAAACTCGTAGGCCTTTCGAGCTCTTCAGCTCCACTCTTGTGGAAAGAATAAGATAGCCCTACTAGTAAACTACTCATAAAAATTACGATGAAATTACGATTTCCCCAAGAGAAAAGTTATAAGGTTAAAGACACCAGCAATCATTGGTTCATTTATTTACTATATCATTTAGAAACTATTTATTTTATGGCATATTACGAATGAAACGACTAAGTGAAAATTTTACTACTATAATAATTGCCAAAAAGAATGCCATTTAATTATCTTTATTTGGCTTATTTTAACATTCTGAGATAGGAATGAATTCTTCCCAGCAGGTTGGATAATATACTATAACATGCTGCGATTGTTAATGAAGATGTCATCTTGTAGCAGAACTTTTTCGCACTCCACATTCTCATTTATTCATCTGTGGACCTGAAAAAGAAAATTGGAGAGAGAATATATATTCTTTCAGTATTCTGCGATTTATTTGTCTATAAAACTAACTAATAATGTGTTATTTCACAGAAATAAACGTGATACAATATCACATGTCTGTTTACAAATACTTAAACATGCTTTGGTACAATTTCAAATATGATATTAATCATGATTAGTCAATAATTGAATTCTTGGAAGTTGTTGACATATTCCGTTTTTCTCCTAAGTTCACCCAACGTAAATTGATGCTCGATTTCGAATGCAGTGATATGTTTTTCTTTCCGAATTTCTACACTGCTCACACATTTTTTTTAACAATGGATATTCTACTCCGGCTGCAGAGGATACACTGTTAAGAAAAGGTTTCTTTATTAGAGAGAAGAGATTATGGGATTGGAATAGCATATTCAGGTCATTCTATCATCTTTATCATTTTCTGCGTTGTAATGCCACTCCGTGGTTTTAAGGAGGATATTTCCCAGAATTATGTCCAGCGGCTGTCTTAAGAGAGAATTTTCAGTAGCCAGAGAAAGCTTCAAGGCCAGTGGTGGGTACAGCAATTACCTCACCTGAGTGTGTCCGTTTGCCTCCTGTGGAACTCTTAAAGAAGGAAATAATGGGGAACCTACCTTTGCGTGTAGGCAAAGGAGGCGATTAAGCTTCTAAAGGGTAGACGAATAGCACGCGCGTGGTCTTTGAAGCATCCCCTCCTCTTCCGCTTATTAAAGACACCGCTGACTTCTCTACAGACAGCAGGAATCGTCATGATAGTGAGAGGGTGTGGCTGAAAGGACAACACTGCCATGTGACGTTTTGTCTCTTTTTTTTATCTATTGGTGCAAATGTTTGGACTAACTGCTAAAAACATATTCGTTATCAAAGTTTTCAAGCTTAGCATGCTCTTCAGGCAGAATAAATTGTCACTATAGCAGTGAGTTCCCAAAGTGTCCCTGAAATTTCTCTCGATGAGGTGTTTGACTAATAATAATAATAATTTGCTGGTCCATTTCTCCTTCATTCCACGTTCTCTGATTTTTTTTTTTTTTCATTGAACTCCTCGAACTGTTCTCATCATATTCCCGTCCAAATTGCAATCAGAGAAGTGCGTTGTAAGTTTAAGAAAATTGAAACAATAACTTTTAATACTTTTTTTTTTTTTTGCCAACTTTATGGCATCTTCTGCCAAAAGCCCTATTGTCTCCTGAACAAATGCAAATAAACGCCATAAAAAGTCTGCATTGAAGTTTTGTGTGCAGTTATATTGGTCGTATTTGTAACGAGTCCAGACACAAGTCTGACGTTACCATGCCAAAAACAATGAAACTTTATACATGTTTTTATCGAGGATCCATTTGTATTACACAATAAATCCAACAAAGAGACTCTCGGCATCGAAACAGTTTGATGAAGCAGAGGAAATATTTGCGCGAAATGGGCACTAACAACGGTTAAACATATTTACTAACTTGAATTCCACCTACAGTTCGGTAATTTTTTTATCTTATTAAGTTCTCTGTGCACATGACTTTTCCATGTTTTTCCTGAGGGATGACCAGCATTTTATTCAGAAAAATTTCATATCCTTAAAAGATGTCAGCCAAACAGCCATGAAGTAGTGTGATCTGACAACAGCCTGATAATGACTTGACCTATTTTTCTGAAGAGAAGCTCATACGCAAGGTCGGATAATATACAAATTAAAAATCTAACAGACCTTGCAAGGAACATGAACTGGAAATTAACTGATCCTTTACTTTTGAAGAAATTTGAAGAAAAACGTGGTGACATCTGGTGGGAGAATTAGAGAACCCCAAGTACTGAAAACAATTAAGTTTTCTCCACTAAGAGATGGTGTGCACTAAAGTTCCTTTTATCGAATCAGATGAACAGCGATATCTGAATGGAAATAATAATGGAATTAACAAGCACTTGATGCCACGGAATGCATGCGCTTTATACTCATCCGTTCGTTACTACTGAAACGAGTATAATTAGATCTGAGGACCTCCAGACAGGTAGTAGCCTAATTCCTTAGCCGAGTACTCTACACTTCTGCTAATAACAGCAGCGTGCGAATGCTAGCTTATGGACCGCCAGATGGCACTGTGGTATTCGTGCACATTACAAATGTAAGTTCCATTATTTTCTTAGCAGAGACCCATCGATCACACACCCACGTACAGATAGCTCATTCGATTCTTGCGTTCTCTTCGCTACCATCACCCGAGAAAGGAGGGGAGTGACGTATTTCCTCGTGATTCAGCATAGATTTTTATCTTCTGCATTCGAAGAAGCCATCTTTATTTAATTCCTATTTCTTTAACCTCCGTCTATAGGTCATCTTCGCAATGCTTCCGTTGATGTGATCTTGTACACATACACACTACGTTATTCGGACGTGCCGTTCCATCGCTGCCGTCGACGATTTGCCGTGCATATGGAGCGTTTCTCACTGTCGTGATCGATGGAGGTACACGAAGAGAATGATGGTCAGGTCATTTTCGTCAAAAATGTATCTGGCGTAGTCCCTTAACCCGAGGGGTTATTCTGTGGGCCGTACAACGGTATAGCAGTGTTCTAAATGTGAGAGACACCGATGTCCACTGACACCGCCGCGTTCATTGGCCGTGGTGTATCTAATTACAGACTGGCGTATTAAACGTCGCCAATTAAAGTGTAATCTATCTTTCACGGCTCGCGGTACAAGCTCGGGCAACGAAGATTATCTGCGAAGACTTAATTATTTCCTTTGTGTGGGTCTGTTATTTTAAGCCTATTCATTGCGCATTTTTACCCCTCCCCCTCCTTCTGAACAACAAGGATAATTTACTTTACTTATGGTGGACACTGACAGGATAGAAGGGTATTTCCATTTAACTGCCCTCTAAGATTTCTCCCTCCCCGTTACGAACACTCCTTGATGAATGATTAAAACAAAAACACGAATGGACATTAAGGAATGCTCCTATTATTATCATCAATCTTGCTTCTCACGCCATTTATAAAAGATATCCCAAATTCAGATGGTCATTCAGCCCCCGGCAAATGTAATAATTTGTTTCCTCCCATTTAATCTCCACAGTTAAGTTTGTTCTCTCATTATCGGTGAAATGGTTCTCTCCGAGTGTTATACATTCCGTGAAATATCTTGTATAGGTATCTGAAAAGGGGGAGAGGAATATCTTTTATGATTTCAGCGTATTGTCTTCTGTATCAAAGGTATCCATGTTAAATCAGTTAATTCTGTCTCATACTGTCGAAGTATATTAGTAGAGAATTTTTTTTTTAACTATGTGGGATTTAATATCCCCTTAATCTAAGTAATATTAGTAGAGAATTATTTCCGGTGGATGAATTTCTAGAAGTTGACAGCTACTGTCAGAAATGTGTCACCTTTTCTTTTCGGTTTCATCCATTTTGACAATCTTAAGTTCGTACACTCGACGCCCTTTTCCCTTTCTAGCAAGTGCATTTGCTTTCCTTCGATCAGTCATATCACAGTTCCCTTGAAAAAATCTTGTGAGAAAGCACCGCGCTATAACTCAACTATTAAACCGCCAGCCACAAAAATATCTTGCAGAGATCCAATGTAGGTTGCGTTTGAAGCCTAGTGCAGACAATAATTTTATAGTTGCAACACCCTTTTAGAGATGCACGTCATCTCTCGTTCACCGCAATCCACCCCACTTTAGATGATTATCTCTTGTAGTAACATCCTGCTCGCTGATTCTTTCAAATCACTAAGCACTTGAATAAATGGAATGGTACAAACTACAGAAAGTGAAAGGGTGCTACATCACGCCAGTCTCGTTCAAATTGAAATAATTTACGCATATTTTTATATCCATTTACACGACATGCATCAATAGAAAGAAGACATGTAAATCCCCTATCCCATAGACGGTACTGACGTACTACAGGTTCTGCAGTTTTTGCTATGTGGGGGCTCATAGTATATCGCCAAGATTAACTTGATTAAAATTACTGGGCATGTTACCGAGTTTTTTTAAAAAAGTGAAAAGTATAAAAATAAAGAAATTTTGCTATCTTTATCGATCTAGAAAATTATTTGATTGTTCCTTAAAGGGTTCAGTTCATGCCATTCAAAAATCATTCGTCAAAATGGAGCCATTTTAAAATAAATCCGTTGATTATTACCTTGTTTCAAATTTATCTTAATTGCATTTATTGCTTTTTTTCTCCGTAAGTATTTTAGTGGAATATCACAGATAAATCAGATTTTCTTGGTTATTTAACTGAAGTAATGTCATGTTGCTTTGTAACTTATCCACTTAACGTTGTGCTAGTCTGTTTTTCAGCTAATAACGCATTCTGTTTGTTATTGAATATATTCTGTGCGCTGTTTCTCATCAAGTAAAATTTCACCATATCCAGCATAACAAATTTCTCATGACCTTCATTGTTGCCAAGCGTCTGGGCCAAATCGTGAGGAAACCGCTGTTATGGCGTCTCGGATCATAACGTCGTTTAACGAAGTCTGTAATGCCTTAATCAGTACACTTAGCGCAGAAACCCTGTCGTAAGGGCCGTTTGTATGCGGTCAGACTCCCAAATTAAGTCTTCACCGAACTAACTTGCAGCGTGTGGGAGCTTAGATGCTACGGCCTGAGGATGGCAGTAATTTTTATGGCGGAAGAGGTTTTAATAATATCTTAGATTGGGCGGCCGAAGAGATGAATTTCGGCGAGGTCACGCAGTGAGACTTACAATCTGTACTTAATTTAACAGTGGGCTGGGAAATGGATCTATAAAACCAGAGTTGAAAACCCCGTAGCCAGGTGAATCATTAAAATTTAATATTAGTTTTAATTTCTTCCAAATAGAAGATTCCCGTCTCAGTATATACTTTTTAAAACACTAAAAGTAAAATATCGCTGCCTACCTCTGTCCAAAAGGATTATCTAATGAAGGTATGGAACGAGCCCACTCATGTAATAGATTTTACTCATTATTGTATGTTGACCGGACAAAATCTTATTTCTTGTTGATTGGTACCATGGCGACATTTGTAGAGCACCACCAGTTTACAAGCCTCTGGTTCCCTTGGACTGGTAAGACCTAGCTTCCAGTTCTGTCTGGGACACAAGATACATAAGGATTTTTCAAAAAAGCTAGAGGTCTTGGAGGCAGCAGGTTTATTCCGGGCAAAACACGTGCCGATTTTGGTTTGATCGAAAATCAAAATACTGCACTGTGAACTGGTAAACACAGTTTACCAGTTCACAGTGCAGTATTTCCGCATAGGCTTCCAATTATGAAAGCGGCCAAATATCCAAGTTTAAAAAATATATATATATATAAAAAAAGACGTACATTTAAATGTGTAGCTGTCATAAATGTTGCCAAATGATAAAACAATAAAGGTTGCCGAATATTATGTTTATATGGAGCCTAATTATTAAAATCTAGTTAAACTAAATTACAAAAATATATACGGCAAAATTCTGTCCATGGACAACAGAAACTTGAATTCGGCTTCGTAGTATCACTTTTCTCATACTCATTTGATTCTTGTACTGGTGGATAGACTTAAAATAATTGCAGTACTAGCATTATAATATGGAAATCGATTAAGCCAAAAAGGAAATATTCTTTAATATTCTGTGCATCATAAAAGACTATTCGGTGAAAATATACTTTAATATTCGATGCACACTTGTATGTTTTATGGATAATAGCCTGATTTATATGGCGTGATAAAAAATATGTTCATAAAATATTTACAAACTTTATGGCATTAAAGGAGAGTTGAAATAGTTTATTTTAACTCCTTAAATGCCATTCTCCCTCTTTTGTATCTTACAAAAGAAGGAGAATGGCAACAGAGATACAACAGAGTATTGGTATTAAGAACTGTTAATATCACTCTTACTGAAATCCATTGTAGTGGTCTGGCAAGACCATGATATTTCAACCGTCGGATTATTTTCATTTCAGAACTAAAAAGCCAGTATTTTTTTAAAATCAGATTTGGCTTATTTGATTTTTTTCTTGAATGATTTCTTGATTTAGTCTCTAACATCCTTTGAAATATACAAACAGAATATTGAACATGTGTCAAATAGCCTTCGTGCCAATTTGGAATCTAGGATAATCCTTCTATTTATTTATTTGTTTATTTTTTAAATAAGTTGTATTAGCTATAACTGAAATACGAGAATTCTAGCAAAAAGTATCCCGTTGATACCAAATCGACGAAAGCTTGAAAACGTATAGCACATTAATACTGTGAGAGTGGACCAAGAATGTGTTAGTTCGGCACCCCCGATCTACTTCCACATCCCACACTATTTTTACAAGCCACCAGTCAGCAGAGCCGTGATCGCATATTTGCGAGGAACATCATTTATTACTAAAGACTTTAACAAGCATTATGCCACAGTGGGTGGAACGCATAAATCTCTCCAAAATATTAGCTTTTCTTGTAACAGAAAATCTTGACAGATTTGAATAGCTTCCAGGTTTCTCAATTGACAAACAGTACTTGATAGACAGTTTATTATGAACAGTTTTCCCTTCTTGAATGTTATTTTTTATCTAAATCCTTTTTAGAAATAAATCTATCACGTCAGTAGTAGATGCGACTTAATCTGTTAACTCTGTAAGTTTTATCATTTTAACAAATTCACCATTGCACCCAACCATACAATACTATTCTCACGCCACGGAGGTGTCATTTGTTAGGAAAGAGCCGTTTCTGATGCATACGCCTTTTGTAGTTACCCTTAAGGAAAACGGAGGCAGTGAAAGGGGCTTAATACTTTAATAAACTATTTAATCTGAGAAACATATTAATTAGTTTATTGACGAATATGGAAGTAAACCTGGAGTGAGATTAAGGGAAAGAATAATGACAAAATGAATTTCTATATGCTATAAATACAAAGCGTTCTGGGGTTCCAACAGTTAAAAAAAAAGGAAAGTGGAATGAGCAGATCCAACTTTGCGTCTCATGATTGATATTAGCGATAGCCATATACCTTCAATTCCCCTTTCCTTTCTCGGACTTAGAGGTGACAGGATTTCTTCTTCCAGAAACCTCTGATTTTTCCTCTCATAAAGCAGATCTTAGAACAGATACAATTAATCAACATAATGCATTGCCCCCCCCCCCCTCCTTCCTCTCATGGCCTTAACAGGTTTCGGTGATAATCCTAAATAGCTCTCTGCGGTATTTCACTGGAGTTTGTGATTGATGAAAACAAAAAGTCCCCTTCCCCCCGAAGGATCAGAGTATTTACAAGTTATTGTGCGATTGCAGCATCCTTTGCTAAGGACATATAGGGAAAAAAGCCATTGAACAGCGATCGTCTCAGAGATATTTAGATAGAACCTCTTTTTTTTTTTTTTATGTCCTTACTTCAGACCTGGATAACGTGTCAATAAAAATCTTTTTGAATAGGAAAGAACTATTATACTAATGCTATTCTTAAAGAAAATGTTTAGAATAAGGATATTACTCCGAGGTGTCATATTTAAATTCCATTTTTCGGACAACTATGTAATGCGAGGTTCATGAAAAGCAACGTCTCGCAGCACTACCATGAAACGAAGTATCGAAATATTTTGTACCATAGCAGCCTAATATAGTTCGTAACAGCTGTGAACGTGTTTATTTTTAGTTTGTACAGTAGTTTATTACATAATATTATTATGTTATATTCGAAATTAATTTCAAGAGGCAACACTAGTGCACCATTCGTTTTCTTGTTTATTCCATTGTGTTATTCAGCCATATAAATAGCCTGACAACAGTTTTTAAAATTTGCTTTATTAATAAATGGCTGAAAGAGAGAAAAACTAGTTAAACCTTTACAGTGTACCATTATTTTCTAGAACTATCGTTCCTCCAAATAAATATCTATAATTTCTCCTCGTTCTTGTTGACCCATACTGTATCAGCCCAACCGTTACCAATCGTGTCATGTTACATCTTATATTCGAATATCTTCCTTCTGACTAAAATCCTCAATTCATCATTGTAGTATAAATCTGCATTTCTTTTGTGCTTGAAACCGCCACAATTTTCGAAATGAACTAATCCTATTTATTATTTATAAATAAAATTCTTGATTCATTTCCAGCTATTTATACTGTATAAAAAGGATTCATGCTGTTGAAAGGGAGCGAGTTAAACCATCTCGAGTGTACAACTTGAGTTTCAGGAATGAGCGACTAAACCACTCGCTTCTCTCGAGAAAGCTTTTATACACCTGAGTTCCGTCTTCATTTAATTCCGAGACGGAGTAATAATGGTACTAAGATATGTTCCAAGTTCATTAAGTCTTGTCTTCTATTTCCCCCACTCCCCAGTAAAGGAGGTGCTATTAATCGTAATCCATTAATTACTAAGTTCGTTGAGTAGCTTTTAACTAATACATCATCTTTAATAATGTTTTGATTTAAAATATATGCACTAAAACCAAGTTACATCGACTGTAGGACGATGTGCCTGGAATAATTAGGGAAAACTTCTGCGAGTGGTAGTGCTTGCCGGTTGATAGTCAATGGAAGAAGATTGAATTCCTGTGGTTTGTGTTCTAAACATTTTAAATCAATCGATTTTTTTTTTCCCGAACACACTTGAAAGAAAGCTCCGCCAATTGAAGCAGTTCTTCGTTTAATCGATTTACCAGAACATCATTTGTCTTGAAATCGGGTGAACAGACGAGTGAGAGACAGAGAAAGGGAGTGAGAGAGAGAGAGAGAGCTATTCGCCGCAGTTCTGCCGGGATATCTTAAAATCCTCTTCCCCCAAACAGAATCGATTGCTCCCTGCGCCAGCATTCATCACGACTATCAAGAGAATAGCTCAATGTAAACCAAATAATGATTCCGGAAGACGTAGCCTTCTCGTCTGCCCGTTTGCTGTTCTCTTTCTTCAAGCAACTTTTATATCATGCCATCTGCTTTCCCCCCCCCCCTCCCATACTAGGAAAAAATAAAACCAGAATACTATTCGAAGACTGATGAAGTCTGTAAAATTGTTGTTGTTCCATACAAAGGTTCATCTGTGGCAGACAACGCTGAATCATATGATTAGTAGATGTTAGAAAAAGGAAAAAAAAAAAAAGTGAAATTTAAACCTCACTTGGCAGATCCCCAAACTATCGTGATCGAATAATCGAACCTGTGTTACATTTCCAGGATATATTAGCAAGCAAAGCAATCGTGAGACTATCCTCAGCCAGGTTGTCATTAAACACACCGCATTCTCGTTGCAATCGACCAGTTACTTCGTGTCTAGGAAAGGTGACATCACTATAGGTTTTATTGTTATTGCAATGAAAGCGATCATTTGTAGTACAGTACATCATCAAGCCTCGATGATGTACAATAAATGTATTCAGACATCGTTTTAACTTACAGGTAGAAAAGAAATGGCTACAACACAGATAGTGAGCCTCAGTATATAGACTATCTATCCCTTTCGCCGAGTTGCTCTTACTTTATTTCGGAAAACTACACGAAGAGATTCAGCAATGACACTCTTATAGGTGAGAACTACTGTGGGTGGTTTTTACATTATATGGGTGGTATCAGCTCTTGCGTAGCGCAGATAAAAATTGCAAATGATGGCTTTGGCTGCGATGAAGAGGTAACTATTCACTCAATGTTCTGCCGACTGTGAATGAGGGTAGGTAGTGCCAAATGGCCATAAGTGAGGCCCGCAGCTTCCTGACACGATCTAATCGGTTTCCCAGAGCATTCTAAATAAGTCTTGAAGTTCGTATTTGGCCAACAGAAAATAGGTATTTATCTGAAAAATCCTATCTGAATGTGTGTAGTACGGTAGGGAGCGCTGTGGCCGGCGGCATACGCTTTTGATAGTTCGTTTTTATACGGGAGGTTCCCGTTAGAAGTGACAGCTGGGTCAAGGTGAGTATCTCGCGTGGCCTTTTCAGTTTGACGACGGTAAGTACCACAACAGTAAGAAGGTGAACAGTGGATTATCTCCCCTTTTGATTGCGTTGAAAAAAGAAAAACTCCCCGACACATCAAATTTAAGGTGTCGCCCAATCTATCAGCCAGATCCTTAACACTATAGCACAGCTAAGTTCAGTAATGCAGTCTCTCAGAAGTAATTAAAGTAAATAACACTATTAGGAGTCTGTTTTGTAATAATTTGGTCCAAAGGTTACATTAAGAGCACCCCAGAAATAGCAGTGCCTTTTATCGCATTCGGTGAATGGAGTGTGTGTGTGCCAATGTTTGTTATCTGGTTCGATATTACTCACGCCTATTACTTCACTATCATTCCGAATATCTGCAACTTTATTAAGAAACGTAATTTTCAAACCAGAAGTTAATTACCACAATCATTATTTCACAAAATTACAGGAATAATTAGTTTTCTGATAATAAAAACAACCTAATCATAATATCTCCTGTTCCGAAGGTAATAAATAGACCGTCTATCTGTTACGAGTTCCATCATTTATCATTCGTGACACATTAAATCCTTTATTTATCCCAGCTTAGCTGTTTAATCTTTACTTTTTTGTGCTTTTTTTTATTCCAAGATAAATTGCGGAAATGTAACGATTTATCTTGATAATCTTCCTTGATTTTTCGAAATACGTGTGAACAGGATGGGTCATGTGGCAGGCTTTACACAAACCTTTTCAGAAAATAGGGAGGAAAAACATAACTGGTTTCCTTCTCCTTTTGTCTATTTATTCCATCATGCGAATGCATGTGGTTGGACGGTAGTCATATTTCTCATAATAACCGTTTACCGATAAACTTCCTATATATATATATATATATATATATATATATATAGGAAGTTGTGTGTATGTACATGCACATGATGCCATTACGTTGTATATGGATATAGCAACATGAAAAATAAAACGAAAAAAGACACATTTTTCAGCATGAATATAGGTTATGCCGAAGAGGTTCATCTGTCTGCCCAATATAGTTACCCAATTTAACCCCTCTTGACTTAAATCAGCTAAACACAAGCATGAATGCACATCATCAAGAAAAGTGGGAGGACATCTTAAAGCAGCGGCCAATTTTTCGCCGTTGCTTAAGCACTAGGCAACGGTACCACATGTTTTGCTCTGAGCACTCGTAACTGTTTGGCCTTAGCAGATACTCATTAATGAATGCGCTTTCTTAGGACACGTTAATTATGCTTTATTACTCAGTTATTTGAGATACTTCTTAGAGAGCTAAGTTTTTTTTTTTTTTGAAAAGTGTTAAGTTATTCACATGCGACTTTTTGACGCCGTATGATCACTCCCTTACCTCATTGGGTTTTGGGAGTGAAGCGCTCTGCTAGAAGAAGAAGAGGAGGTAGGGTCGCAGATGCCCTTTCCACAAAGAAGTTAGTTAGTAGGACAATCAAATCCATACCCATTCGAATCCGCAGCTTCTTGGCTGGAGAGCGGATACAACAACCACTTGGCCAACCAGGCCGGCAAAAGTATTAATACATGGTTTAATCTAGCATCCACTAATTTGTATGAAATCCTCTTCTTGTGCTCTAGCCGATTTGTTTGATGAAAAATCCTGCTCCTTCCATATGAGATTGGCTAATTCGCTTTTAACTGGAAAAGTCCACATAAAGATTCATCTTGTCACGATAAGAATAAACTCAGGTCTTCTTCAGTCGGAAGGTACACTGTTCCAGCTTTCTTCCCACTGCACTATGGAGCTAATAGTTAAGGAAAATTTAAAAAGAACGGTGTTATATTGCATTCCAAGATATAAACACATGAAGATTCTCAGAAACTCTTCCTAATTCCCTCGAGTCGAGTCGACCCATAATGCACAACACAAAGGCGATGAAATTTATAATTCATTAATCTATTCTATTGATGAATTATAAATTTTGTCGCCTTTGTTTGACTACATTTCCTATGGAATAGGAAATAGGAAAAACTTCTGGATTTTGCGTCTATATTATTCCTATAAATCAATGAAATATTCGACCACTGAATTGGCAATAGCTTGGTATGGGGACAGAGAAACTTGTAAAAATCAGGAAAATTAACTGGACATCATTTAAAAAAAATAAAGGGCAAAAAAAAAAAAAAACTTTTCTCCGGTAGCCGCTAATTAAAATTTTAGTGTAAGGCGATGGCAACTGTTCTTCATTTGCTCCTTCTGCACGAGAAAATTTTTAAACAATGAAAAACGTGCAGTTCACTAAATAAGCCTACCTGTGCATGCACTGACTCTGTGAAGTATTCAGTAAATCATCCAAATCCCATTTCGTCGATGTGGTTTCTTACTAAGAATCTTTCATCCATCCATACATACACGCATAGCACTTATAGGAAAATATGACATATTAAAAAAACAGATTTAACTTAAAATCGCACAGCAATAAATGCAGGCGAAATGTTTCGTGAAATAAATCGCACATAATTATGGTTCTAGAATTATTAAATTTATGCAATCATCGGACTTAGCTCTTTTAATGCACAATCATAATTGATTTAAACTTGTATTTAAAAATATAAAAAAAACTGCATTCCGTAGTTTTTCCACTCATCCTCGTAAGTTTTACATTAATTTGACACAACATTAAAAATCTCCCATTGCTGCGATATGGTCAAGCGCCTAGTGTATAGCGCTGCATTCGACCTATCACAGTAAAGCTCTCTAGTCTGAAGTGCTCGATTGATCAGCCACTCCTTAAAACGAACAGACCACGTACTTGTTAATTTTCGACTCCACACCAAAGAACGAACTGTGATTTTTGTCTGCTCCGCATCAGCCTGATTCAAATGATGCAGCGTTTCACCATTTGTTTACACTAAGAACCTTCTGCAAACATGCGATCACATAAACAGCACACATTAGTGGAAATCGTATTCAAATTTAACGATGTTTAACCTTTGCACATCATAGATGCTCATCACAAGGTCTATCAATACTTTGTTTACAGCTGATCAGAGTAGATGGCTTAAAACTTTTCATTTAGCATCCTCATGTTGAAGATATGCAACTATATTTTCATGCATTTACACACTTATGAATTGATTTGGAGAGGCAGTTTGTGTGCGATGCATCTAACATATATGATCTCAGTGATGTTTTAGACTCCTTCCGAGTTTAATGCTATTAAGGTTCCATTAAAATTTTTGAGAACACATCTTTGACTCTTGCGTTTTTCCCCAAAACATATTTGGTAGTAGTAGTATTTTCAGTTGTTTAGTTTGTCAGAAAGGAATAGGGTAATTCCTGGAAATGCTTATTGGATTATTTCCAGGAATTAATTCCTTACTGCATATCCTGGATGAACTCGCGTTTCTTCGTGGAGAATAATTCATTTTTTACCTCTACAAGAACGAATCCCCCCCCCCCCTTCGTATATTTGTTTATTGAAAACTAAGTATCACGTGTCCCACTTTTCCTATCAAAACATAATTGTTTGTCTCTTTGAAAATTGGAGTTGTGCAGGTAAGGTATAATAGACGAACTTGTGCATTGTTTTGAACTCTTGCTGTTTGAACTAGCAACGGTTTTTATGTGAATCCCATCCACGAAACTGTAAACGTATAGTACATACATTAATTCATCTTCGTTACTAAGTGTTTAGATAATTCAAAAATCTTTTCCAAAAAATAATAATAAATAAACGTTTCCCAGTCGCTTGGCCTCCATTAAGCAACGTGTGTGTTGCTTAAAGTGGTTTTACAGCGGGGGGGCTGGGGTGAAATTTGTCTGCCATCTAAAAGACTTTCACCAGTATCTTTGCCCAAGGCACGATTCGAACTCGCAGCCTATTACTTGGAGAGCAAATGCTATACATTCGACTAACCAGATCGGCAACTTAACTGTATTTCCATACAAAGAAATCTGAGGAAGTGATACGGAAGAATGACACACAATCCTTCTGAATATCGAGAAACATTTACTTTTTGAGGGGAACATGGATTAGCTGGGCTCACACGCAGGCAATAAAGCTATTCTATCATAAATTTAGAGCAAGCCTGGAAACGAGATTTTTTCCTTTTCGTGTTAATTCAATGACCTAATATGGCCAAGTAATTTCTTTGAAACTTGCTTACATGTGATAGGATGGTTAATCTTATACAGTATATATATATCTGTAAACCGCACATGTTCTCGCCGGTTTGAATCTTTTCATTACGAAAAACCTGAATTTCCGGGAGAAAATAACGTGCTGCCGCTGTATGAGGCTGGCTAACACAGACCTCCAGATTTTCTCCTTATAACGGTTATTCGCGACCTAGACGGGATTCGAAGCCAGGCCTTTCCACTCGAAGGACATCGTCCATACTGACGGAGGCTCATACGCAATGTTTAATATCGTAAACAGCAAATCTGCCAGAAAGAACATACGCTGTTAAAATGTATAATACGTTGGTCCATAGCCTTAGTTGCTTCGGCCGTAACTCCGAACAACTAAACACAACCCTGCAGAACAAACTAATCAGAGAACACGTAATTTCAGTGATAATATAGTCTCCTCAGTTGCTTCCATGGAACACTAGAAACAACAGCAGATCACACAACAAAAAGTTATGGATGCATGTGAATCATATCATAGTGTAACTTTGTCTTACAAGACGCCCAGCACATAACAACTGACAAAATACAGTATACGAAATATGCCACTCCCGTCTCCTTAGTTGGAGTTCCATAGAGTAGACGATTACCTTCTGGCTATTTTTCGTAAAGTTGCAATTCATTATCCCGAGAGGCCAGTCTGTTATCTTCTGCCTTAGAACAGTTCGGATGTTCTCTTGAACGTGCGCGATATCAGCATCAGAGAGAGACTCCGTCACATCGAGATAAGACAAACGTATTAAATAAAGCTCTAACTAATTAATCTCCCTTCTGTTCGATACTGTTGATGAAAAGGCGATCGGCGTAAGAAGGCAACGTTTCGTGAAATTCTCTGTACAAAAGGTCCTTGGCCAGGTGGTAGGCGGCAGTCGGCATGCAGGTTACTCTCGCCAGCTGACCGTCTGTTCCGTACAGGTGGGATGAAAACCGCTTTATAGGAGGTGATGATGAGTTCGTACTTTTAATCAAGTAAACCAGTGGTGCCTTGACATCGGTTCGGGTGTTCGTAAAGCGGTTGACCTTGACAATGCCATCAACGGAAAGTTTAAAATGCATTTAATATTTTCAAACTATAGGTCATGAACAAGAAATGTTAATACCGTCAGCCATGATATATTTAGAGGTCAGTACCCTGTTATTCCGGAAAATTTTAAGTTTTTTTTTTATTATTATTATCCCCAAATCATTTGAAAATGTTGTTAGATGTATGTTACTTTGTGTTCTCAAGTCAATGTATTGACTTAGAACAATTTCGTCCTAACTGCTTTTGTAACCATCCTGTTAAAATGGATTGGCTGATGTTAATGAAGGCATATTACCGGTAGCTGCTTTAAAATAACTTTAATGTAAATACTGAATTATTATTTTTTTAAGATTCTTCATTCATTAAACCGCCAAATGTTGAAAAATTAGGATCCCAGCATTCTTTGGTGAACATCTTCGATACTTATATTGCAGCATTTACATTCTTGCATAACATCATCATTTCCTGCTGTATACCCTCAAGAAATTTAGAGGATATTATTAATGTAATGTTAATAACATAGTACTAACAGCTATCTATCAGATATCTATTGCCACGTCTCACATTCTGGTACTTGCTGATATCAGTCCACCTAAAATATTCTTTTCCGCAACCATCCTGGCATCAAATACCTATTTTGCTAACCTTTCCTCTTTCTGATTGTGTGTTTAACTGACCGTGACACATTAGATTAGCTCTTCTCAATGCCAACAGCTTCGAGTACAATTCTTTTTTACTTTGATTCTGTTGAGTCCATTTGTTCACTTCCCTAATTTTTCCCAAATCTCTCATATCTGTGATCAACTATGTTATTTCTAACCCAATCAGATGTCAAAACTACTTTCAACAAGGTTCTATATGTTGCTAGTTTAGTGTTTTGGCTAATTTCTCTCATTCCATACACATTTATTTATCTGGCTCCCCAGCATACCAGCGTCGCTTATCTGACTGTCTATTTTCATATTTAATTTGTCATCTTCACTAAAAACTGTGCCCATAGAACATATATGTAGTGTTTTCCTTCAACCAAGTGTTTGCTGAGGATAGCACTACTACTACTTTACTAGAGAATTACTATAGAACAAGGTGAAATCATACCCATTGCTTTCCTTGTCCATTAGTATTCTATATTTACAGACGTGTGTTAAAGGGACCGGTATGCTGTTTTGAGAGACAAAAAAATCCTTTACTTCAGTATGAAACCAGCTAACTTACCTTGATTGAAAAACTCCCAGATAAAGTCTCCACGCGTCATAGACAGGATTCGAACCCAGATGTTTCCAACCAAAGGGCGCTGTCGAAACCAACTGAGCTGCAAACAATAATATTGCGAATAAAGGTTCTATAGAACGTACAGATTAAGTAAAATAATTTCAACTACCGCTGAAATATTTACGTGTTCTATATGTTCTCTCTCTCTCTGTTGAGAATGTAGGTGATGTTTTCCATGCTCCTGCCTATTTTCATAGTTTTGCCTTTTTTTTTTATTTCTAATTTTCAAGCCAAATTTGCTACAGCAGTTACGAAATTTAATAGAAGCTTCCTGAAGATTCGTACTCGATTTATTTAGAAGTAGAGACGACATTCTTGTCTCACACCTGGTTGAACTTCTTTCAGTGCTAACTTACAACTTAAATATAGCCTATATATTGGACTGTATAATGTAATGTTTCAAGCAAGCTTTTCATTTCCACCTTTTCGTGTAGCGTTATTTCCATTTGACCTGAATCCAACTTGTGCTTTCGCGATTTTACTTATCCTCTTTTCAATTAACATAAATGTTTCTTAGAGACTTACTAGAGATATTCCTTTTATAATTCTTACATTAAGTTTTATTTCCCTTTTTATAGATTGATACAATAAGAGCTTTATTCCATTCATCAGAAATTTGACCTTACAGCCAAGTCTTCTGAATTATGCAGTGTAAAACCTTTATGGTTGTATATAATCTACTTCGACTACTTTTCCATATTTCAGGTTTCTTATGGCTTTTTCCACCTCCAAGTATTAATATGTATTTCTGATTGCATTTCTCTCGAATATCTCCAACCCTTGTTACGTTACTGCCTATCTCATTTAACAATCTTTCAAAGTAATACTGCAGATATATACAGGATATTCTTAGATTCTGTTTTTACGTATTCTTTGTATTGTCTGTCTGCTTTGGTGGTGCTCTGTATTGCTAAGTTTTTTTTTTAATTTCCCAGAACATAGTTACTTTTATGATATTTATGTTCTGTATTCTACCCGAAGTTTTCCATGACTTTTGTTTAGCCTTTTTAAATTTTTCTCTGTATTCTCTCAGAGCACAAGCTGACTTACTTGCCAGGAATTTTCGATATGACTGCTTCTTTCACTTCCTAAGTTCTGTTTTTTTTATCCTTGCAAACAACTTCACCGCCTCCTGTTTACATGTTTTCTATAGATTTTGATGTTGGATCTTCGCTAAGATTGGTTCTTGTTTACAAACTTTTCCATTTTTCTCCCATTATATGTTTCTATTTGAGCCTACAGAGCAGTGTGATACTCATTTTTATCTCTCTCAAAACCAGATGGTCGATTACTTATTTCAAATTCCTTTATGCTCTTGTATCCTGAACTAATCACTATCAAGAATAAAATAGTCTGGTATTAATTTCTTACTCTGTTGTTTAGATCTCCAATAAGAACCAAAACATGCTTTTTTTTTTTTTTTTAAATGAACTATCCTCTAATAATAACTCGAAAAACTCTGCTTCTTCCCTGGTACCTTCTGTGGAACAAATCAGGAAGGTTTCCTGCAATTTCCCATATTGATATTTGGCCACATCACTTTGATTAAAAAAAACACGTATTTAGTGAATAACTACTACCTCCTTTCCTTGATCACTACTGCTTGAATATAAATAACTATTTAGAAGTATCTCACTCAAACTAGACTGATTTAATAAGAAATTACTGAAGTGTGCCCACCAGAAATAAAACGACGACAGCGAGCTCTGATTATTATTTGCATACAACACTCGCTGAAACTGTTCGGAATGATTTTCCTTTGTTTACATGCGTTAAGCACAATGGTCTGTGACAACCAAACGTGGCTCATATAAATCTCATTAATTAATTCTATCACTATATTAATAAAGCCCTATCTATCTTTTTTTTGCTTTTTGTCTCGAAACGCGTATTCTCACGCCGGTTAGAATGTTTTGCAGGATGAAAAAATCTCGAGTTTATAAAGGTTACTTGCATTCTAGGCTTCATTCGAACTATTTTTATCCAGCGAGAGGACATTGTCAATACCGATTGACTTCGAGGAGTTATTTATATTGTTTTGCTGGGAAAAAAAAATCTTTAAAGATGCTTGTAACATAAGTACGCTATTCAAAGAACATATGGAATAGTGGTACTTTTGGGAAAAAGAATACAATGAATGTGTCGATCTAAAAAAACGCAAACCTATTTTGGTATTTTCTTCAGATAATCTTAAGTACTTTAGTTTTTCTTTTATAATCCCGTCGTTTAACTAAGGTATTCTTGGACATAGTTTGTTTTGCCTATATTTTTTTTTCTGATATAGATGGAAACAATTAGGCGAAACCAAAATTCAAAAAATTATAAATTTTTAATAGGGATCCTAAATACCAAATTTCATTAAATTTCATCCAGCAAATAATAATTATTATTATCAGTGGGAATTTTTTTTTTTTTTTTTGAAAATATAATTACACCAACTGACACCAAAGTTGAACAACATGGACACATTCTTGTGTGTATCATAAATTATATTCAACCAGAACGGAATTATTGCTTCAGTATATAATTTACAGCACATTTTGCCTTTTCTGACTATGCAAATGATCTGATGGGAATAATTGACATGGCTCGACAAATTTTTGTAGGGATACAAAATATGAGTAAAATACATCCACCTAAAGTACAGAATAACTTTGTGCACACTTTTCTCCAAGGAGTTCTTTGACAAACCTACTCATAAGTGTACCTTAAAAATAAACTCCGTCAATGGTAAAAATATTCGGTGTAGTGTCATCTTTACGTTCATTTTGAATAGCTTTTTATATTTTTGTATATAGTACTACATACAAAATATATATTGGGCTCGTTAATTTCCTGAGACTGTGCGCTTTAGATTGATATGAAAAATGTTGAAAAGAACTATCTTTTGGTTGCATTCCAACCAACACGTCTGTCGTGCTTAGCTAGCAAGTGACGTTGCTACGTACCATTCAGTATAACAGCATCACTACATTCTATGTGAAGTTTTATATTTAAAATCGGCGTTATTTCAAGTTAACAAGCTTACTGTAGGTTTTCTTAAAATAAGAAAGCAGATATTCTTCGAGTTATGCTTCTGTTTTAGATTGTGAAGATGGTCAGTATGGAAGTTCCCAAGGTAAGGGTGCAGTTTAAAAAAAAACTATGCTGCATGGCTTACGTAAATCATTCACGTTTCTATTTCCTGTGGACAGCAATTTTCAAACAAAATTGCTGTCCACAGGGATCGGCCGTCGTTTATTGTGTGCATGAATAAATTGCTACAAATACTGCTGGAGAGAAAACATGATCGTTCTCAAAACTGTTATAAATTTCCGCAGATAATTAACACAACTGAAACTTTTTCAGTTTTATTTATTCCGGTCATTTTAAATCTCTTCTCAAAGAGATAAAATGAAAACATTACGAATGTATTTTCCTTTGTTCTGTGCGTTCATGTCATAGCATTGCGCTACGTGCCACTCGCGATCAACTTGGGGAGGGTCATGGAACAGTCAGATATAGGCATCCTTAATGGATGTTCGATCCTTCTGACGTCATACACGAGAAAGAGGTTGATTATAATTTCTGGTGGCTTTCTGACGTCACTGGGCATACGCCAGCTCATACACAGGATGAATTTGCCCAATTACTGCTACAAGCCATGCTGGAACCAAGAATTGTGTTACGTGTGCATTGGAAAAGAAATATAGTCTGGTTCATTGCCATGGTGACGGTGATTTCACGGCTGGAGAGGAGTCAATGAAGAGTCACTGGCTTCTGCAACATTTGTAAAAGCAGATCTAAACAGCGAAGAAGGAAATATAACAAACTCGCAGAATATAAAATTCAAGCACAGAAATCTTGCTTCAGGATAAAAACAAGTGTTCAGAGGGCGAACCCTGGACGTATTATGTATGTCCAGAGTTTGCTCCGTCGAACACATTTAATCTCATCGGAAAGTTATTTCCAGCTTTTTGCGCCGAGTCGTCGTGTGTGTCCTAAAGATCGAGACCTTCTCATTTGCCTTGATAAATCTCCTTCTCAGATGTCGTACGTTTGTCAACATCTTACGCCACCGGCGGACAGCCTCATGAGAGAGGGGAGATGTTGCGTGCACGTAAGGATGAAACAGATCGAAATTACTATGCATGTGATCAGAACTCGTGAGAACGGAAGACAGACAACTCCTTTACCAACTGTGTGTATGATTAGCGGGCGGAACCTAATGGACGGAAACGCAAGCGCCCTCTAAGTACGATATCTTTTGTTTTTAAGACTTTCTGATAGGTTTTCGTTAAAAAAAAATTTCGTTTGCTGACTATATCTCGAGTAAAGGGTGATGTTTTCCCCTTTTGTTGGTCTGGTATTCCCACTCGACACACAACTCATAATTTCATCTGCAAGGAAGGCCGCCTCTTCTGCAGGTAACCTTACTTTTATACGAAAGAAACTCATCAAGGGATGAGTTCCCATTACACTTGCACATCTCAGAAGCCCACCTGACTATTATGTGGTCGGTTTCTTTAACTCGAATAGTGGTATTGCACCTCTCGATTCCAGTAGAAAATCCAGACAAGTTCAGGATAAATCTTAAATGTAAGATTTCTTATTTTTCACTAGCAAACAAAGTTCTTAATGAGCCTCTTTACGCTCTGATACTTATTAGCCTGTTAGATAGCATTGTGTCCCACCATGTTATTGAATAATGAGAGAATTTCGCACTTAGCTAGTCCTGACACTGGAAGGTATGAGCTATTAAGAGAAACAGAAGCTAAAAAAATTGGAATAAAAAAATTACTGAAGGTAATTACGAGAAAAACCAATTAACTCCAGTGGCTCCACCTGGCGTATCGGAGTTATTGCTATCATTAAATAGGACAAAAGTCAGTAGACTCGAACATTATGACGTAGCGCTAAAAAACAAATAATAGTAGGAAGTAGCCATATATAGACCCCTTCTCATTTCAGTTTGTGACTTGGTAAATTATTGCACGCCACATATACGGGATAAAAAGTTAACCATTAACTCCATAATGTGTTGAGTAATTTGAGTTTTGCAGTTCGACCTCAGCAGAAGGTAACATCCTCTCTGTATTTAGTATATCAGTAACATGTGCGTTGCTAGTAAACCAATAAGTAAGCCTACCACCAGAGTCCACCATTAATATTACTGCATCCGATTCACTTACCAACTCGCTTTACACGTTTTGGATAAAATTAAGAGTTCGGTGACCTGCCATCTTTACGCTCCTTACTGTATCCGTGTCAATTTTATGGACAGCTTTACACATCATTGCTCCTCCTCCAAATCGACAACCAGTCTTCTACTAAAAACTTCCATCTTAAAATATGAACTGTTATTTGTCTGTCACAGTTATATACAAACTTTGTAATCGAGATAAGTGCTGCAAGAGGAGGCAAATCAAAGTTGTGGAGATAAATAATATGGAACAGGTTAAAAAAAACATACATCCTTAATCGCATTCGAAATGACCACAAACGACCTGGCTACATTAATTACTTCTACTATCAGTAGTCATAATAATATAGAACGAAAATGTTGCTTTATTGGTTAAATAAGGTGAACGGAAGAAACATATCTATTTAAAACGGATTTCTGCCTGTAGCCTATAAAATACTGGATATATATTAAATCATTAAAATATTTGGAGTCATTAAAAATAGATTTTAGAAGTATCCATTTATTATTTTACTTGAAGTGAAGTTTAATTACTAAATGGCAGGTCTTGGAAGTTACTGACTGACCTTACCCGAAGATGCCACTCACAGAGTATCAGCACTTTAATTTAAGTGCTGATACTCTGATTTTTAAGACTGTTTTATGCCAAAAGTTCAAAATTCAGCCTATTCATCAGCTACAAATATAATAGTACTAAACTGCTTCCATAATTTTCTAAAACATTTCACCCCTCCGAAACAATAAACCATGAAAATATACTTTTTGATTGCTGCATATGTAAAGGGAACAACCACATGATGCTGTCTAGCACATGTTTATGTTAATATAAAATTCGCTCCAAAATGCAATTAGCCAATAATACATTAGTATCCATGGAAAAAAAAAAAAAAAAAACAGGGAACTTTTTTTAAGCCTTCAATAAACAGAGGGGTGGACTTACACTGGGGATGATGAAATTCATCTACCGCCTAAAAATACTGTATTCACAAAATATTGTGAGATTTGAACTCACAGTAGCCACTCAGGCCATCAATGTACATAATAATTTCTAGGTAAACGTTCGCTGTAAGACCATCATTCAACCAAACTTTTTGTCATCACAGACTAACAACCGCCATATTTTCTGTCGTTGCACTGAAAGGTGATATGCCTGCCATATTTTAATAATCCATTTTCTAAAGCATTGAACTGAAAATTTTTCATATCTCTAGAAGGAATTAGCTGCCGCCAAGAAGCCCAGATTTAAATTCTATTAAGCTCATGCCAAAAGTATCATTTATATCGCAAAAAATACATGATACTGCACGATGGGTGTTTGCGTTTGCATAGTGGCTTAGAGAATCCGAATTGAACTGCGCTTATCACTCTCACAAAACCTGAGATATACAGTATGTGGAGAAACAAACCCCACAATCACTGGTCACCCACAGAGTTCGGTCAAACAACGCTCGATTACAAAAAATTCGCAGTTGGGTGCAACAACAGTATTCAAAACGATGTAATTTGATCTCTTTTCAACAGCTCTGGGCTGTTGAAAAGAGATCGAAATGATCTGAATGTATTTTTACATCCTCTTAAGTTATTTTATGGTAACCAGATGCCGTCTTAATTACCCAATGCCTTATTTAAACCCCGCAATACAGTTAATTATGTTAATAAGGGGGGGGGGACAATTGATGATTGTGGTACTTTATTCACGTACGGTAACAGAACTTCGGACACTAAATACTTTTAAGGGCTGTCAGAGTGGAGTTTTATGCGATTCACTGAGACAAAGTGTAGCACACACACTGGCAGCTGGTATAACCTAAAGACACAAAAACGCGAGTCATTTGTATATCGTCTTCAGGTTCGTTATCAGCGGTGGGAAGAATAACCAGTCAATAAATTGCTGAGAGAGAACACGCAGGCTCTAAGACTAAACTAAGCCGCTTAAGATCTCCGTTCGCACCACATTTCCATCAAACGAGGAGTCATCCATTCATTCGTAGTACCTCCTCCTCGTGTATTATTCGGTCTCTAAAACTGCACTGGCTTGTAGAAACACAACTGCCAGGTCTTTATGGGAATTTAGTTCACTGGATCATTCGCCGTTAGAATCCTCATCAGGTATCAGTAATGTGTTGAACATTCATTACACAGACAAGGGAATGTTTTATTGTATGCCGGTAATCCCAAGTCATAGATCCTGGTTTTCTCGCTGTATAAAGAGATAATTCAAAATCCTTAATTTCCAGAAGTAAACCACACGAGAGGCCAAACCGGTCCTACAAGTTGATGAATCCAGCAATAAAGACAGGGACAGATTTCCTGAAATGTCTTCCACACATGGATGGTCCAATGAGTCCCTGACAAATGAAACTTCACTTTTTTATTGTTCAGATAATAAATATATATTTTAATGCATTAGCCACGGACGGCCGCTTGAAACGGAAAAAAAAAGGCATTGACTATGTGCGTGCGATAGTTTTCCAACCAAGTGTACGAAAACCTCACCGCATCCTTCGTAAAATTTCCGTAATCTTCTTTATTTTAAAGGTTATGGCTTAACTTCACTTCATTTAGGAGACTTGTGACATCATAAAGGTAGTGACCCCTAACGTCACACGAAACAACTATGAAAACCAATTGTGGTATTGTTCTTGCGTGATGGGACTTCTCATTGTGAGCGCCCAGTTTTGTGGCTCTAAAACCTTGTGCGGGTCAACAGCCCTGCAGTAGTTCTTTTCATTATTGATGTCACAAATTATCGTACACTTTAATATTCCAAGCGAATCCATTTCAGTGTTCGCTTCAACTTCTTGGTTTACATCCAACTTTGAACTTCGATGATTATCTACGAATGTTACGGGAGTCCCAGAGATGCTATTAAAATACTTGCACACTTTCCCCGCCCCGTTAACAACTCCTACAAACCTTGCAGTTCACAATGGACTCTTTGAAATTACTAATGTCTTCTCAGGAACCATTAAGCAGATGAAAAGCAAACCTAATGATGAAAATGAAGTCCACATGCACCTGCTTAACCCTGTTATTATACTGCATAAAGTTTATCATTTGGAACGTGTTATACCAGGCAGTTCGGGATTCTGATCAAAAACAGAAATGCAGATAGGTTAGATTTGGGGCTTTGCGCCGATGTCAAAAACACTGGGAATAAGGTTAATTACTAAGCCCCGAAATCTGCATACATTAAAATGTGTTTGCTAATAATTATAAGTTGGCGCGCCGAACTCGTCTCCATTAGCTATATTAATAAGCGTGTTATCGGTGGAAGCATATGAGACAAATCCCTTCAAGAAGTATTGAAGTGAACGCCCATTTCCTGGAGAGCATCTGTGATTATGCTAATATTCGTCATATTCTCCGAACAGACGTTACCGACACTTGTTGTAGGTGCGGCAGTGGAATCTAACCACTACTGACAAATACCGTGAAACATAATCAACCAAGAAGAAAAGGCACTCAAATGATTTATTTTTACATGGTGGTTCTTATGCTGAATGAACTTGCCCAGTTGTTATTATAGTTCTGTGTACACTGAACTCTTGTATATTATCACAGTTGAACTCTTTTTTGCTGTCATCGCAAGACAATGAGTACATAGCAAAATATCCAGAACTTTGTTACAGAGCTGGTGTTTGATTTATGATCGTTAATGACTGCTGAAGCTATCGCAGTCAACTTATCAACACTTAGATTACTCCAAAGGAACCAACGGTAGAAATATCGGAAAGCTATTGATGTACATTTTTTCAAACTATCAGTGCACAACAGCCGATGATGCGCACAGTACTATAGAATAAGATTTGTAGACCTATTGCGACGAGTTTGTTGAATAAACGTTGATTAGAACTGAATGTGACGTAGCTCATTATGTATAATCATTCGTGAACTCTCATACTGTGAAACATGGCAATACGAGTTTATGTTTCGATGAGGGATAGTTCATGTATGGCAGTGCTCAAGTCTGTTATATTGTTGCTTAGTGGTCTGAGCGTTTTGCAGACCCAAAACCAAAGGATAATGTAGGAATGCTGTTGCAGACTTATGCTTAACTTTTAATGCAATGTGCAATACCTCGTCCCCTCCTAGTGCCACCTGGCGGTGATATCACGAATATAGATACCGAAATACAGGTGTTACCACAGCAACAGGTTTCTTGGTAGTCTTTTCACGTGCAGTTTACCAAGCCTCATGTCACAACTTATAATGGGTTATGTTGTACTGGCATCCCCCCATTTGTTGAGAAGAGGGGGGAAAAGGAAGTGGCTGACCGCCATGACGGAAACGTGACCGGCTCGCGCACGTCATCTGACGAAGTGATTCACTTCACGCAAGGACAGATGGGAAGAGTGGCCTAAGATGGCGGCTGCCCTCGTGAGTCGCGTGATAAGTGATCACTTCCGACACAGAAGATAAACAGAGTCCGCTGAAGCGCGCCTGACACCAGAGGTTACAAAACTTTATTGTGTGATTGCTTATTCCAGTCACATAGGATCGCTCCAGGACAGGGACTACGACACGCACGGGCCAGGAAGTTCCCAGTATTCGGTATGGAACGGGTGGCTAGTGGTCCATCAAATGAAGTAAATGTCAATCACATTCGTTATGAGGCTATTCGTACGTATTAACAACCTCTAGTGGAAAGACAGAAACATTTCCTTGAAGGATGAAGTTCCCACAAAAGGGGGGGGGGGGTATTACTTCTTAGCAACATGCGAGCGATTGAAAAAGAGAATAAATCAAGCAATGCATACACTTTCTAGCTTGTAGCTTGAAATCAAGAGAGAGGAAGCAGGGTATTAAGATTTTTTGGAAGAACCAGATAGGGGCTAAGCTTATTACTATTAGGATGTTACAAATATATTGAGTGTATTCGTAATAAGAATTTTTAGGCCATATTTTAATTCATATTTTTATGAATTCCACTTATAACGGGGAAATGCTCATATAGTTATTGCTAAGCGAAGTATTAGTCCTACCCTCCACGTTTGCTTAGAGGGGAAGGGAATAGAGATAGTGCACGGCTTGTTAATAAAAAGGGAGGAAAAGCATGTCTCCATACCACTGCATATATGCCAGTAGTCCAGAATATAAATAAAAATGGTCAACTTAACCCCTCTTTTCAACAAATGGGGGGGGGGGTGCCAGTACAACATAACCCAACCGAGGAAATATAAACAGGTGCTCATTTTCAGTCTGTGATCGGATAAACATAATTATTCATTTATGTTTTCTTATGAATAAAATGAACTGAAAAGACATATGTAAAAAGCCAATGGTTGATCATTTTCTTAAGAATGTCACGATGCAGCATTATTCCTCCACCATACTGACTTGTCACTTCCTATCTACTTTTCCATACAGCTTAAATCATGACAAAATCCTTCACTATACTTTTTGCTCATTGTACAAGCTCAGAAACATATTCCAAATAGAATGCAAGCAATGAACTTTTAAGCTCAATTACAATTTTTTTTTCTTTTTTTCCCTTCAAATTTCTTCAACATATCCTCAACTATACTTTTGAAATCAGGATCTTAGTTGTTTATCCAAGAAAATTTTATTACATTTTTGAAACTTATCCATGCCTTTTTTTGTTGTTGGTTCCTTCAAACCATTCACAAATTATTTCATTAATTAATCTTTATCAAGTATCTCTTTTAAGTGAACGGAATCAGTGAGCAGCCAGAAGCTTAAATATCTTTTTTTTTTTAGATGAGGACTGAATAAATTCTCTTGGCTTGTGTCATTTGTAACTAGTTCAGGTACAAAAGCTGTAATTTAAGAAATATCGCCGCAGTGCACTACTGAATCCTGTGAAAATATGACATCAGTTCATCCTCTACAATTCAGTAAAGGTGTGAAGTCTGTGAGGTAAGTAGGATCTCAGCTTTGTGCGCAAATTCTTTGCTAGACTTGAATGTCTTATCAGATTATTTAATTTTGTTTTTTTGTGAACTTTTGTTGTTCACTGTTTCTAACTGAACAGAGCAACTTTCACAACTTACATTGACATCATATTTCGAATAGGATTAAAGAACTGTATTAAGCAATTCTGATGCTGAAAGTATAGATGTTACGCCCATGTATCACAGGTCTTCTGCAAATAGAAGATTTCGATAGAAATGCTTTTGTTTTTAGTATTATAGCCTTGCACCTTTGCTTAGGCAAGGCTTAGAATCTTCTCCGTAGTGTTTGGTTTATGCCATGTCATCGGTCTACAAAAGCATGGTACGTATTATTAATGAGTCCATTTTTTCAATACATGTGTTGAACTTAATGTAACTCCCAAGGTTTGTTTAGATTCTGAAGTTTTATCCGAAATTATGAAATATTCATTTCTGACAGATTCTGTAACGTTTGTTTTTTTTTGCTACAAAACTACCCCAGATATAACAAAATGTGTATCTGAAACTTACACGCAGATAATAAAACAAAGTCGATGTGTTTTTAAAAAAAAGAAAAAAAAAGGAAATGTACTCACGCCAGTTTTGTGTGTACTTCTTGTTATTTGCTTTAGTGAACAGTGCTGAATAAATTAATAATGCACAGTTTTCAACTTTACTATGACAAAATAAAGAATAAAAATAATCTAATCAATTTATTTGAATATATGCGAATTGGTTAACGTACCGACTCTCCATCTAGCAGGTTGCGAGTTTGAATCCCACGGTGGCATAAATTTCATCATATGAGACTATCTGCTCGCTTATCCGGAGGTCTGAATTAGATCGAAAAATTCTGTGTTCAGGTTCTAGAACAGAGATTCCAGATTCTGTAAAAAATGAGAAAAAAAAATCCTTAACGTCCACGACACACATGAACTATATAGGTTTACAACCTTTCATGGGCGGGAGGCACATTAATAAAATAACAATAAATACAGTATATATAAGCGTACACAAGTAGACTTGTGTACGAGACAGGGGAAAATAGCTATTTCCGTGCTTAATCTACTTGACTTTCCTAAATGACAGCTAAACATTTTCAGAAGACCTAAAGAAACTTTAAGTAAAAAAGATAATTTCAGTAAAAGAAATCTTAGTTTATATGTAATTATTAAGACATTTATTCTTAGCGGTTATAGGTAATGTTTAGACAATAATCCATTTTCTCTCTCTCTTTTAACTTATGATTGATTTTAGGGATATAGTGACAGATTTTGGAGAAAGACTATACAGCTGCATACAGTAACGCTTCCTAAAGTTTTCCAAAAATGTATGAAGATTTTTTAGAACCTTTGTTTCATTTTGTACAGAGTAAGAAGATTAATTTATTTCAATTTTTTAAAATGAATGAGAACCTTTGTTTAATAATTTTTGAGGAGGATGAGTTAACTAGTCTCAGAGTGAATCAAGAGATTTTCCTTAAGAGGTTTCTCTGGTTACAAAAACTTATCCTCTAGTGGGATTCGAGCCGAACGCGAACATTTACAGGGTTTTTTTAGAAAGGTAAATTAACTCATTTTACAATCTGTGATGAGGTGACTTTCCCCCCGACTAAAAACAAAAGAGGGCCTGAAAACTTATAATTAATAGACATGAAAGCGTCAGGTTTGTCAAGATTTAGCTGATTCCACCAACTATATCTCAGGATTATCTGAATAAGGTATGAGACTTGAAAAACATAACTCAGCGCATTCATAAGAATTAAGAGGGAAATACTTCACCAGAAGGGGAAATACATGTAGAGAGTTTTTTTGCAAGTGGACCTTCATGAAATGATGAATATACATACACGAATTTCTACTGTTTTAGTACAAATGACGGTACAGGCCCTGAAGACATCTCGTAGAATGGTCAATACTCTATTCTCTGAAGTTCGCTATAGTGTACTATATTGTAGTCTTAAGAGCGCTTGTACAAAAAAAAGATATGGTCCAAGTTCTTGATCGTAAAGTGGGATGAGGGATTTTTGCATTTACTTATTATTCTGTTCTCTCTGATTCTTTCAGGAACAGACTTGAAATCTGACGGGCGAAAAATACGCCACACCCTCTAAACAAGAAAGTAGACAAAATATAAATAATAAACGGAGAATTTATATTCCACTCTGTTCATGTTCAGTATATCATGGAGTGAATGTAATCAGAGATTTCTTCCCGATAATATCGTCTCATAACCCTCCATCATGTGCGTGCACTTTTTAATACCCACATGGCAGCAAAAGTAGGTCAGCCTCCATTCTTGCCATTAGTTAGGCCAGCAGCTTTCCGAAAGATATGAAAGATTACTTCATCAAACTGTTTTATGACTCTATATATTTGGACTTGGCGTTCACTATTCGGGGAGACACGCCAGGCAGTTCCAGGGTATCCAATCAGAAGCCATGGCAGCTCAACGGTAGACTAGAAGAAGAGATTTACAGGGCATTGTATGCAAATTGTCGATAACATTATTCTAATCCGTTTCTGTGTATAATGAGCATTTAGGGACGAAGAGGAACGGTTGAGGGATAATTGCCCATGCTGCGCTGTGATGAAACTATAAGGAATTCGCAACTGTGACAATCGTTTTGTAATGGCATGGTCAGTTTGGACGAACTCTTTCTCTTTTTAAAGAAACGGAAGCTGGATATAGCCCTAAATTGACATTCTCCGTCAATTGCCAGCTCACTTCGTTATTGTTCTAGCCATTGGAAAAAAAAAATCCCACAAGAGGTGTAAGGTTTGTTATTGACAAAAGTTCGCACAAATTCAATATATAATCTAGAGTTCATTCATTCAACGCTCAATGAACCCTGATATGCAGATATCGAAAAACCGAACCAATTCTGACCAAAAAATTCTTGATTAATCCATATTCAGTATTAATATTTTATGGTTGCTAATTAGACCGACACAAGGATCGTTAGCCATGATTGTTAAATATCCATCAAATGCTAATTATGCCTTATAGCGGCTCATAGGAACGATCACTTTCTCGTAGCTTCCTGGATACAATAAAACACTATTATATCTAAGTTGCTAAAAATACTGACCGCCCAGTGGCTAATAAGAGAGCGGAACATATCGAAAAGTGGATGGTGTCAAAAAAAAAAAAAGTTTGAAGTCATCACGCGAACGGACGACAAATATTAACAAACACTGCTGTAAAGATATATGTTTTCACAACTCTCAGACCTATCATTTGTATCACAATAGACCTCTTGCCAACTCATTCCTATTCATGAACACACGGGAAGAAATAGTCAGTGCGCATTTGCTTAAAATCAAGCCTTGCATATGTGCCGACATCATGTCTATTGTTTTGCAATCGGAAGATGCGCTTTAGCTGTTCGTACCCGTGAGAGAGTGGTCTCTTGGTGACCTCATATCTCAAGCGGAGTGTACATTGTTAAGAAATGAGGGGTCATTCATTTCCATAAGACAAAAGATGCTTTTATTACTGTCAAAAGAAGAACCCTTTGTTGGTAAAGAATAAAAATCATGTTGGTTCTAATTCAGTAGCCACATTGAGTGGCATTCTTACCACTTTCAAACTTTAGCCTCCAGCGTCACGAGTAAATATTTGTGGGCTGATAAGAATTATGCGTATTTAGGAGAGAATTTATAAGGCAGAATTGTTTCCCATGCACTTTAAGCAACATTTCTGTTTAGAGGGACACTTTCTTTGCCTTTTCACAGTATCCCTTTAATTTCTTGCAGTAAAATGCAAAGGTATCTCCGTAAAGATAAATGGTTTTTGCTCAATCAGCCCATTAATTCTAAACAAGGACAGATGGACTGTTCGATATAGACTGCATTGTGTCAGTAGTTATTTGTTGCAATTGTGGCCAAAGCAGATAAAGTTATAAAGCCAGTATATATTTGGCCAATTTCGTGTGTTCTCTAGCTTGCTTTCCATGGAGGAACACCCTGTCACTTCCATAGGAGACCGACTTGCTCAAGTACCCAGTAGCGCACTCAGGATTTAATCTTGGGGAGGGGAGAGTTGATTAGACAATTTGAGAATACACACTACGAATCTCATATGACCTATGACTGAGCATCTGCAGTGATTGCTAATTCTTAAGTAGTACAGAAATAGAAGACACGACACAACATAAATTTAAAAAAAAAAAAAAGAATTTTAATTAGGAAAAGATTTTTTGGAAAATTTTCTAGTGTTTTTTCTTTTGGGGGGGCAGACCCCCCCCCAGGTGCGCCACTGCAAGTACCTTAATTTGAAAAGCATTTATAATAGAAATTTTGGGGGTAGAAAGGATTGGAAGAGTTTTTCCACCCGAAGACTAAATGTCATCCTCGCGACTGGACTAGAAGCCTGATTTTATTTCAGTAGTGCTCATGCTACATCACTCAGTCTGAACACAGCTTAAGGGAGAGGTGTCCGTGAAGCCTGACGCAATATTTAAGCAACCTTCCAGCAAGTAAACTTGTTTCTTCATCTGCATTCGTCCCCCCACCCTCCGTAACCCGTGCTGTTTGCTTCTCCATGAGGTTCAGGGAGAATGACACAACTGGTATTAATTAAGATAGGTAGGATACAGCTGTACGGAAGTGCGTCACACTTGGTTTCTGTCACGGGGAGCCTTGGGCTGGTTCTGCTGAAGCAATGATGGATGCGAGTCAAGTCCGGTACTTGCAGAGATTTTTATCGCAAATACACTGAAAATCAGATAAAACATATACGACCTTATTAATTAATAATGATCGATTATAATAACTGGCAGGCTTCAGTGCGTGCCAGTCAGGACTGTTTACAGATAGAGACAGAAGTGCTTGAAGAAAGCAAATGAAACACATTCATACACGGTCTGTTTTCCTAAATGAACGTAGCGATTTAGCTTAGGACCCTTAACCGCCACACTTCCACATTCAGCATCTGCATGTGACAACCACGTGGTCATCAGACTTTGTAAGCGTTGACCACACGAATTCCCCCAGGCTTTTTTTTTTTTTTTTTAACCTCTTAATTCAAGCTTGGCGCCTTAACTTTAAGACATCTTTGTCACAAACGTCTTAAGAATTTCAGTAAAAGTGTCTGCTCTGACAAGCTGGTAGTTAATAACAGAGTCGAGCAGTCTTCTGGCGCAACAAAAGGGCCGTGTCGTGCGGGGCACAGATCACTGTCACCAGTTGTGTTGTTTCGTTGTCGCGACACCCAAGTCCATCGCCCATTTCTCCGTACTGCGTCCCTCCTTGCTTTCACACAAGGAAGGCTTCAGTTTGCGATGCCGAGGAGGCTGGATGTAGCCCTAAATGGACATTCTTTCCACTGATGCACGACATTCTTGGTTAAAGTCGCCTCGGTATTAAGGTTGTGTTGTGGAAATAACCCACTACATTCGGACAGCACATCAATAGGCCGTTTATGTGACATCTGCAGTCGTGTAATTAGTCCTTTGTCGCATTTCCAGTGCCTTCTTTGTATTATTCCCTCGTTAAATATAACCATATATTAGTTCTGCAAGAATTAATTCCACTGTTACCGTAAATTCACTAATAGCAAAACTACGGAAATTTTCGTGTTGCCTAAAACACTAGGATTAACTTGGACCATTGTGCTTAGTTCAGTATACTGTTATTTGCTGGAAAATTTCGAGGAACCCTGAGAGGGGGGTGGGATTAAGCAATTGACATTCGCTTAGAGTTAGCAGTAGCTCTAAGCGAATATTATACACAAGTTATGGCTGAAAATGGCAACAATATTAGAACTCAGGTTTTATACCAGTTTGGTCTAGTCAGGGAGTTTTCCTAACGAAATATATTATTTACGCACCAGAAAGGCTTATCACTAAGGCTGTAGAGTTTGTTATACACTTTGATTGTATAGAAAAATAAAACGATTTTTAATGTATGGCCTTGTGGTTACCATCTCCGTTTTCGAACCGAATTCAGGTTTCATTCATATCAGATATCTTTAAGAAATTATAGAGAAGTTGGTGACATCATGGATGTCTAGATAAGCAATATATTTTGAACGCATGTCGATATATATATAAAAAAGAATCATTAGACGATGAGTTGTATAGTTATAGTTGCATAGAAGAACGAGAGCAAAAACATCTAGTAGAAAGCGCGAAGTTATAAGAAATATAATTTCCTTAAGTACATCTGAATCAATGAATGATTCTTATCATTGTTTGTTTTCTTACCAGATTCATTTGTCTTCTCAGTACAAATGAATTTGTTTTGAAAATTTATAATCCCAACGTCCTTCCTCTCTCCTGAAACGTTGAACGAAGAGATTCCCCTCCTTTCTGTCACATTTAAAATCTCCAACTAAATTCAGTATTCATAGAACTGGACAGCTGAAGAGTTCAGGGGTTTATCATTAAACTGAGTCAGCTTTAACTCAGTTGGTTATTTATAGCCTGATTGATTTTATAAATCTGAATACCGTTTTGTAGGTCTGGCATTAAGTTGCTGAATCATCCCCACACACGTCACTTCTTATCATTTACCCTGGCTTATATAATGTATATATATATTTTTCACTTGGTGTTTATTCTGTTGAGCCTTGCATCATTTACGTTTGGTTTCATATGCAAGAACTGGACTGAAAGCAATTAACTCGTGGAATTCTCTGTTCATTTTAGCACCACTCATGCATTCACTTCCGATTACAAACTACTTCAAGAAGACGTCCAAGCAAACCTACCTGACTAATTTTATAATTCTATCTGGCTACAAAGCCGTTGTTGAAGAAACACTTTCATGCCTCCGTTCAACTAAACGGACACCACTTTAATGGAAACGAGACTTCCATCACTTCTTTTAACAGTCAACCAACCAAATGACATTTACTTGATGGATGGAATCATACACAGGGAAACAATGGGCGTCTCACTAGAATAGAATATTAACACACAGAGACATTGTATAGTGTCAAACGGACGGATGCTGATTGCAGCCAATTAGTTCGTTCCTCTCATTCGAAATAGACATAAATATAGACTGTATCAACAGATGAGGAATATTAACTTCTTTATGCCATTTGAGACAGAGAGATTGTTCTTAAATATAACTGTCGAATAAAATGAGTAAAAAAAATCGAAAATCGGTGAAATCTGAAGGAAATGCCAGATTAATGCACTTATTATTAGCAGTCGCTGAAAATTAGAACGAAATAACTCGATGTTTTTTCATAACATGTGCCTTAGTGATGCACTATTTGTGTTTCACTAAGGAACTTGAAAGTGCCGTCTTGCAGTTCGATATTCAATTATTTAATGTCTGCAGCATGGCATTCGAGCAAAGGCAGACTTGGCCACCTTCTAATTTTCTGGAGAAGCAAGAATAGCTTGTTAATATTAACTTAAGTTTAATACTGGAAGTCAATGAACAGAATTATCTTAAGGTAATAAATAATAAGGGTTACTGGCATGAAACAAATGCATTTATACTTAGCTGTACCGAACTTTTGATCAAGAGTCGTTTGTTTTCAAGGTAACCGACCATTTAGAATCGCAGATTAAAGATTATTCGTTGTAAAAGTGCTGAACACGATATTGTAACGAGAAAATCCTGCAGCGGCTTTTTCTGAGAAGGGACGCTATGTTCAGATGGCCAAATCGGAAAATGACCAGATATTTGTAGCATCCAATATATTATTCAAAATAATATATATTAGCTATGGTCTGGTCAGTTTGTAACCAACTCCATCAGTAGGCCAGTTAAGATATTCTGTTTACTTGGAGCAAATCTATCTTGGTTATATATATATATATATCAGACCCGTACGGGAAGACGTACGCAGAATATCCGTGTCACGTAGGAGTGAATAATGGGGACAAAGAAGTGAGAAGTAGAAGGAATCTGTTGACGTGTTTCTTGAAACTGGCTGGAAAATAATTCAGCCACGTATTGGCTGGATTAGTACCTACACGTACAGGCCATTAAAAATATCCTGTTTGATTACAGCATCACTGATGCAATATATTATACCGCCTTCCTTCCAATGAATAACATTGCAAAATAGTGTAAATACGAAGGTAAGACAAAATAACATCCTGTAGGCGAACCACTGATTTCGAGGTGGCAGTTTCATTTCGTAAAAATTGCAAGGAGGAGGCCACTTATAACTTAAAAAAAGAAATGGAATTGTTTAATTTGTCCGTCCTATTCGTATAAGAAAAGCAACATGTTGGTATGTTAATTATATATATAATTTTTGATTTGAATATTTCTGAGAAAGGACGCTATGTTCATATAATTGCTTCATACGAATAGCATGGTAAAATGTATATGTCCTATATATATGTATGTAATAACGAAGCTTTGAGACTTGGTAGAATCAGTGAGAAGTCTCTTTTCTATCAGTGCCCTGTTAGGTTGTTCATCTACGTCATTGCAGTAAATAATCTGGGAAGTTTTTTTTTTTTTTTGTAATCATGAAAGAAATATTTTTCTCACATAGATTGTATCCTTTAAGTTGTGCATGGGTGTTTACCAAACAAATCTCGAAGGGATATTTCAGTTCAGTTTGATTAATAAAGTAAGGCTTACTTTTTAAATTTCGAAGTTCCAAATCTCATTTTTCATCTAACGCCATATGTTCAATCGACGTGAAGTTTAGGTGCAGAAAGTTAGTTATTTCGTATACGTAGCCTCGATGGAAATATGCATACTTAATCTTCCCCTCCTTGTCCTGTTCAGCACAAATGGCAATAGTTGGTATAGTCCTTTTACAGTTCCAAATCGATGTTTTCTTTACGATTTGAAACCATTTATCTGCACAAATTTAGCAAAACGTTCATGTGATGTACTCTGCTATCCTCTAAAATTGCATGATTACCGAAATCAGTGCAAGGCAATCATTACTGTCTTAACACGTTCATATGTGCAGGCAAGACAGTTGAAATTATTTATTTCCTTTCGGCATTGGAACAATACCATGTGGTGATCTAAACATTGCATAATGATCCATTATTTAATAAAAAATAAATGTATATTATTCAAAAACTGCGGTCATTTTACTCATGGAATAGCATATAGCTATACCCTGAATACAGCTTTGGAGAGGAGTGAATTCCCCGTTTCTAGGGCTTAAACCGCCGTCATATATACTTCTGTAGGTTGGGGAGGAATAAGTTATGGCAAATTTCTAATGTTCTCATCCAGTGATGGAATCTGCAGTTTTGAATGGTCAGTCATCTAACTTACACGTGAAAACGTGTATCATACTATTAAAAAATAAATTTCCTTCTTTTAATGGGATATGACATTTATTCTGGAGGGTCACGTTTCCGCAATTCCATATGTTGGTACATGTACACGTGCATATTTAGTCATATTTCATCACGCCCAAGTGTGAACAGTTCCCTACAATGGCAATTATTTGCTTAACGGACTGTTTCGCATTTACGCGTTTTTTTTTTTTTTTTTTTTTTTTTTTCAACGCAAACATTGAACGACTATCGTGTGTGTGTGTGTGTGTGTGTGTGAGAGAGAGAAAGAGAGCGACTCTTGCTTTGCACCTTTCCTTATATAAATATGACCAGCCTTATGTTTATACAAATGATGCCACGAAGTGCGACACCGTATTCGACCAAACGAGTTGCTCGGGCGAATTCGATGGTGTTGTGACAGACTACGATTATGCCAAATGCGTTCACCGTCCGCGGTAACGCATTCCTTTCCGAAGGTACCTCCACAGCAGCCTCGTTGCAACTCTTCCCCTTACACACACACTTCTACGAATCGAGTGTGACGAAGGCTTTTGTTTAGCCGCTCGATGAAACCTCCGCCTGACTCCACGTGGTTCACCATCGGCTAGGATCGAGTAATGTTCAGTGGTGGACGGAGTCGTGGCGGAGGCACTCTCTTCGCGAGCGCGTCTCTCCTCAGCAGCACAACGTGATGTCCGCAGCCAGCATCGAAGAAAAAGAGAAAACGCTCTCGCTGTGCGGTCGGCCTTGGTCTCCGTCAGCTGCCGCCAATATTAACGGCGGAGAAGCGAGAAACAGATAAAAAAAAAAAAAAAAAGGGGGGGGGGGTAGATAGGAGGGAAAGACGAGTTCAAGTGAGCCGTTACGGTTATCCACAAGATAAAAAAAAATCTAATTTTAACGCTATATTCTCGTTCTCAGTGCGCAAAAGGTAACTGACTTCTCAGAAGTACACAGAACTTCGTCTTTCAGCTGTCGGCAGAGAAGCTACTGTAGTTATGACGAAATGCGGTATATGCACGGGAACTATGGAAGATTGTTATCACAAGGAATGCCTTAAATATGCTTTAAATTCAGTGTAATACTACACTGAATTCTGAGTTGTATGCTAGAGTTGAAAGCATCTTAACGAATAATTGTGCTTTGGTTTCCTTCATTTGGAATTAAGACCGAATAACGTAGGCTAGCAGATCACTGTATTATGCCAGTTAATTGTGTGTGTTCTCCGGCCGGTTTGTTTGTTCAGCACGACAAAAAAACCAAAATTTCCTTTGTAAAACACCCTGCTTCCTCCATACAAACCGGCCGAGTTGAAAAGCCATTATAAAGACGCAATTCGGACCAAGGCCTCGATACGACAGTAAATAAATCCCTCAGGGTTGTGGTGCAAAAAGTGTAGATCGTACATATACATATGTGTTCGTCTAATTGTTTTATTGTGTATTTTCTTTCCGACATTGATTCCATTAAAAGCATCCACTCGCATGCTCCGAACACGTTCACTTTCTGATTACACTCTAGATATACTGTTTGAAATTATACCACAAAGAGAAGGAAAACAGCGGGTCTGTAACGAGAATACAGGCGACCGCTGTTACTCATCAAAGGACTGGCAGTGCTGTTCCCATACTGTTTCAGTGAAATATAAACTAATTGTGAGGTACAGACTAGGGTTCTATCCTATAAGATAGGTTAATAAGAGAGCACTGTGATAATGTTGATCTATCCTGTCCTATATAAAAAAAAAGAGAGAGATCCCGACTACTGTTGGCATCCGGCCTAGAACATAACCATACATGTGTGGAAATATCTGGGGTTATGCCAACAAAATCAACACCCAGTCAGCATACTGGTAAGGGTAATTGCAGTGTACCCTATCGTCTGTTTTATTTCACTGACGTTAAGAACTTATAAGCATAGAGCTCGCTGATTGGTTCTTGTGTGGTTGCACTTGGGATGATATTAGTTAACAGGTTATTAAACTATGTGCGTTTTATATCTGACACCAGCATTTTCTCATGACCAACAATCATACATGTGTATTGAGGAGAGCCAGCTTAGTTGGTGTGCTGAGTCAGAAGTGTGTTTCATTATGTTTATGTGCCTTCTCCGTTCCGTACAAGCGTGGTATATAAACTACGGATTAAGACCGCCGCATCATGTAAATCATTGTCAGCTGAAGGTAATATTGCTGACAAAGTCTGAGTAATATCCGTCTTGTTTAAGCCGTATATAAAACAACTTACACCCATCCAACCCTGTACTTATATCCACGGGAAAACGTAAGAGACATTCAGGTAATGTTTTCGTAATGGGTGGGACCACAGAACTGTACATAATAAGCTAATTACTAAAGGAATGCATACGTTTGCGATGAAACAACTGGTCGTTATACCAACATTGGCGAGTTTCACTAATAAATAGAGAAGGAATGACTGAATCGAATCAAGATAAAAATGAGCGCCTACCAAATTAGGTAATTCCACTAAAGAGAATGGGAGTTGGATCCGTCTGAGAATGGCTTCTGGTGATTCAATACGATGGTAGCATCTGATCCGCTGTCCATAATAGGAAGGGACGGATATTCTTTTTTATTCCAGCATTTAAATTCCACCACATTTACCTATAAAATAAATGGAAAGAAATATAATTTCGGCACAGCATCATATGCAGTATTTAAGTGTAAACTTATTAAACATTGACAAATATGCTCCCAGATTATAATCCAGGAATTTACATTCACATTTTTTGCACAAAATAGGACAGGGATAGAGTAATTCTGTTAAGTGCGGACAGTTGGAAGATACATAAACAGGTTTCTGAACTGGTTGGTATGCATTAGTGTTAGGACCTCAACTTCCATCCCACATATTTTGTTCAGGAAGCGAGCCTAGATATTGAAGCTGTTAGTTTCTTAAGTGGTAACACACATCAGTTTAAATGTATCTCATTACTCCTAGAGAGAACGAAAGTACGATGGACCGTTGAATGAGAAAGAAAATGAAATTGTGGGAATTGGAATATCGAGTGAGCCTAGGAGCTCCGTGCTATCATTCTCCGGGAACGACATCTGCAGAATATTTATGGAGCGGCAGTGCTCCAGACACACTAAGTGATACAATTTTTGTGTAGGCGATAAACAGGCAACCAGCGCCATCTCTGGGAAATGATGCAAAACTAAATTAGGCAATCCAATAGAAGCAATTTGAAGGAAAGAACTGTGACAGGATATTCCAGTCGTTCGCACAGTCGTAGTACGAGGCTACAGATGTTGATCGAAGCCTCCCGACTGTCAAACATACATAAAATAGCAAATGATATAGAGCACATTCATCCTCTGTCCATCTGCACCATCTACTGCTACGTAATTCTGTCTCCGTTCCGTTAGCGAAATTATCACAGAAACGCAGATGACCTCATATCTCCAGTCAGTTTTAATATCTGTACTCATTACTGTTCAACATACCCTAGTGACGTCATCAAAGAATTACAGAACAACTATTGATAGTCTCTCTACTACTACTACTACAGTAGGCGGAGGTGAATCGTCACTGGAGGCAATCCACCTTTCTTCCTGGGCCCGAGTAATAACGGCGACGGGCAAGGCTTCCCCCAAGGCCACGTCAGTTGTTGTCCCGAACTTTAATGGTCTTCGCGTCTGGCAACTGGCAGTTCGAAATTGGCGACGATTCTACGCCGCCTGCTGAAACTGTTAGACAGTTGCAATGTTTAGTTAATAAACTGTGCTTGAATCTGAGATTTTTTTTGACACCCAAATGGTGGACGGTTAACAGGAAGCTTGTAGTTGCCGACCACTTTTTATTTACCATTGCATAAAAACAAAAATGAGGTGCACACTACAATTAAGGTTTTCCCCCCTTAACTCCAGATAATATTAGTAATCGTTTATTGTTGTTCAGTAACTAAGCCAAATATTGAATAGTGCAAACGCTCTACTCAGTATCTGGCTTAGTTGGAACTGAATGAATTGCTGGAATTTAGTTATCTAGCAGCAAAAATGGCCTTAGGCTTCTCTACAGCTGGATATTTATATCCCAAAGATAAGACTCTCCTTTCTGCCTCTAATGTAACTCCAATGAAATCTTTCGAGACAAACAGAATTCTGGCTTAATCCTACAACACACCGAAGTGTAGAAATCTCTTGCTTCCGATTATCAATCATCGTGCCTAAACGGGCAGCTATAAAGAATAAGTTATATGTGAGAGACGGTATGGATAACTAATCCTGTTCATGTGTGGAAGATTTGTATATCGATCGACAGGTGAATGTTAATGGAGCGTGATGCTCCACTGACTGAGTAAGGGTGATCCAAAAGTTCTCTGCCTCTTAATGTTTGCTATTATCACATTCGATGCAGTTCGAGGGCGATCTCCCCCCTGAAGCAAGCTGCACAGTTCTTGCATTATATTTTCTTTAATTCTGATGACTTCGCATCATTTTACTTCAAGAAGGAGAATATGGGGAAGGAATGAAAGTCTTGTATGTTGCTCCTCACCGTATACTACAATTCAGTAATATGACTTGTGCATAGTTAAAATTCCATGCTTTTCTCTCTCTCTCTCCAAAAGTTTCTGAATTATAACATTAGTCTGAGAGGTTTTGAATTGCACCTTGTACCCAACACGCCACAAATAATACTGAAATTAGCCCCATGTTCAGAATGCGTAATCCTTAATAGCCGAGCGTTTGACAGGGTGGAAGGCTTGGTTGTATCTCAGAAGCCCGACCCTGAAATTAACTAGTTTCTCTTTCTGTGTAGTAGTGATCCCTCGCTTTTTTTTTTAAATGATCACGTGATAGACCAAAAGAAAGAGTCAGTTATTCTCTCTCCGTTTTGCAACACGCGAAAAACGATCACGCCATAAAAGAAATTGCCTCTGATGATCAGTTTGACTAGGAGATGTATGTAAAGTTTGGACCTCATCTGCACGCATCTCAGACAGTTTTCCCATCTGAACACTTCACTACTGTACCTGTTAGGATTAAGAAAATAAAGCTATCCGTTTTATCTTCTTTCCCAAGCCTAGTGTACGGTGTCAGATAATGAAGTTTTCATTGCAACACTCCACGAATCCGCACCATTCGCATCTTTGCCAAGTTTATTCTCTCTGTGTGCGGCGTTTCATTACAAAGAACATAAATCATGGGGGTTTGGCTAGTTTGCTGGAGAATGTTTTGTTTCCTTTTAACTCTCTGGAGATGTTCCGATGCTATTTTTAATGAAGGATTCTTTTAATGAAGTATTCCGAAGCAAGTCTAGTTCGCTAAGGAAACTAGGAACAAAAGTATACCACTGTTGTATTTAAAAGCCGTTCCACAACACTGATTGGAGATGTTATTTTCCCAAGTGTGCCACTGAACCTATTAAAATGACGATGATTTGGCACATGAATTTGGGCTGATAGCCAATCTCGCAATATTTATGTGGAGAAATAAAATACGAATGTACAATCCACTTCAAGCGAGACAACTGGACTTTCTGAAATAGTTCAAAAACACAAGTATCAAGCCAGTCTAAACCGCCATAATTAGAATTGATCATGTAATTCGTGCAATAGAAGATCTATTGCGATTAAACATATCGTTAATACCCATGATTTTATCTCATTCAGTGGCACTCACAGATCTTAAGAATCAACGGCCTGCTAACCTATTCTTAGCTTCTGTAAACATAATTTTAATAGAAAAGATTGTTAAGTCTTATGTATGTAAATTATTTTTTCTTTTCTGAGCAGTTTGCAAATGGCGCGAGTCGAACCCAATCAAACTACAGGACTTCGTCAATATCAGTACCTACTGAGCTGTGGAGGTGCGTTAAAATTTTATCTTCTGCTTATAATTACGTGTATTGTAATGCATTTTGTATAACACGTACCAATATATGAAAGTATACACCTAAATAATTCTGTAGCTGTTTCATCTCTTTGCTTGATTTTAACTAAGATCAAAATCTCTTATTCACTTTTGTATACTATATGATGTCTTTTTTTGTTACTGATAAGAAGGCTTTTTTCAACAAGAAAGTGTTGTCCTATGAACTTACTAATTTTGTGGTCATTCCACATCATAGTACCGATTCATCGAAGGGAAGTTAAGGAAACCTAGAACTCTGAGAGAATGCGTTTGCAGATAATGTATTTCGCACTTAGCATTCACATAATATGAAGAAAGAAAGAGATGCAATATAGCATAGCGAACAACTGTATTTACTGCAGATCTGCCATTTTTTGGTGCAAAGTCAGCATAATACGTAATATTCATGTGTGGTAACCAAGCAGTTGCGCTGACATTGCTATTTTCTCTCAAGTAAGATATGTTTTAATACTAACAGATGAGCGGCCGTATTTTCAGAATTTTAAAGAGAAATCTTTTGTTTTTAAAGATAAGCATTTTTTTTCTCTCTGAAAATACCATGGAGTGGATTCATAAAAGAGACTTTCTCTGAATGGAAGTCGAATTGTAAAATTAAGTTATTTTATGCATTTTGCATACTCATTTCTTGAATTGATCTCAATTCCTTGCAAAAAGATGCAATACAAGCATATTTCTGAGAGAAGCGTATAGTTCTAATTATGTGGCCAGAAAGTTCCTTGTGAGAAAATTTCCCAAATATGGACGACTGTTGATATCTTAGACCAGTGATTATTTTCCACCTTGAAAGCCTGAAGTAGCTAGTTTTGTAATTCGTAAGGCAATATATAACTTTCTATTCTGAAAATCAGTTTTAATTATGTCGCAGAACCCACGCCTGTGTTAGACTTTTCTCAAAAGGAAAAACTTAAGCCACCATTGTCAAATCCTCTCGGACTCAGAAAATGGTTGATTCAAGAATAGTATAGCTATTAAAACTCATTTTGTTCGAGAGGATTTGACTTTTCAAAGAAAGAAAGATACAGGCAACAAGTTTACGAATAAATTTGTGTTCGGTGCCAAAGGACTAAATGGTCACGGCTTTTAATATTTCCATATTAGTTACTTCGTTAGTTAGTATACTACTTTGCAACTTAAAATAAGGCAGCACAACGGACGAAAAAGTGAACAAATGCTCCGTAAAAATATATTCAATAACACGAAAATGTTAAACTTTTAATGCCAAGAAACGAAGAATAAGACATTTGCAATGTCAGATTATATGTCACTTAATATAATTGCATCTTGAATAAATTAGGAATCCTGTGCTCTGTTGTAACAGGAATAAAAATTATTCTGACAAGTATAATGCAACTGCTGATATGTCATATCCAGACAATTTTAATGTTCGTGTAAAAACAAAGCAGCTCTGCAACATATAAAGGGAAAACTTCATTGTGTGTAGAAATTTATTTGGTAACGAATATGATACCTGAAAGATATCTCAGCTAATGATTATCGAAATAAATAAAAAAGCAATTTAATTAAAAGTAGAACAACAAGGACTTGCTTCTCCCCACTTGTGGCCATTCGAAAATTGTCTAATATCCAAGCGCTCTGGAAGGGCTGTGCAGTAATACGTGTAGTTAGCCTTATTTGGCGCGTGCATGCTGTTTTACAGGTAATTACGCGTATGACATAGCGGAGGCGGAGTAGACCATAATGTTCGTCTCCTTTGCCGCATACAGAGGTCTCAGATTTAATTAAGGTGCTCATTAAATGTTAAAATTAGGCGGTGCGGAAGATCCTTCTCCTCCCCTAGAATGAAATTTACCAACGAATTTCTTTAGTGGTTATCAGAGAAGCTGCAGAAAGAAATAGAAAAGTCACAAAGAATATTGAGACGTGGCTTACACACACACGTGATTTAATTCGATTTTTATATTAATAATAATAAATATCGTAAGTATCCCGCAGTAGGAAAAAAAACGTAGCTTTTTAAGTGCAAATGTAGTATGAAATTTATCATTACGTTGATACAAAATGCCTCAGTAGCTCAGTTAGTTTCGACGGAGCCCTTTGGGTGTAAAGACCTGGGGTTCGAAGAACCTTTATGAGGGCTTTCCGTGGGAAAGTCGGTTTTTTTCGTCCCTCAAAACGGGCCCTGTGAACACACATATCCACAGACGTAAAATACTATTGGGCACGGGAAACTATCTTGTTCTATAATAATTCCTTAGTAAAGTAACATTCCTACCCCATCAACCACTAGGTCGATTGAGGGAAAAAAGACATGTTGATATCCAAATCATAGCAAAAAAAAAAAAAAAAAAAAAAAAAACGGCTGTCGGAGTATTTATTTATACGTAACAAACTGATGAAATCATTACTTTAAACATGGTCAGCTTTGTTTTTCAGTGACGCAGATAAAATAAAAGAATAAAACATTATTTAACAGGGCACTATCAGACGTCTTTATTTAGCATCTATAAACAAGCAATACTCGGGTGGATTATAATAATTGTGAGAGAGAAAGATGGCGGCACACGAACTAGAAGCCCATAAGCCATTTAGATAATTGAGTAATCTATTTCAGGCTACCGGAAAAACTACTCAATAGAAAGGGTTCTTACTTTCACAGAAGTCAAAATATTTCTACGTGGACGAATACAATTGCAGGTCGTCGTACAGACTCACATTTAGAACTAAAAACGAAAGGAATCTACACGCACACACAGATGCCTTACCGTGGCGTCACAACCCCCGAGAACGTGGTTCAAATCCTTCAGCGTTCCTCGAGCGACCGAAGGCTTTTCCGTTGCTTGGAAACTGTAATGGCAGCACAAACATCTCCGCTTCGCACGCCTGCCATCGCAAAAACGCGTCGGTCTCCAGAGCGATTACCTCCCTACGAAGAATAGCATTCGCAAGGCACGAGCTGTGTCACTGCAAAGTTCGCATAGCACGTTATTTCTCGGTCGAATCTTGCAGATAATGAGGAAAGCAGCCCACTTCTAATTGAGAGAAGATACGAGGGAAAAATTTTTCAGCCATCACCCAAGTGTCGTCCTACGCACTAGTCCATTCCGTACAAAAGACGCATTACCTCCCGACATGCAGCTGAAATGACCTTTTCTGTTGTTCGTAGCGGTGGTGTGAGACGCTGCGGTCTGCTCGAGACATGTCGGCGCAAAACGTCAGTTTCAGAGAAGCCAATGTAAGATGTACTTTTTTCTTTTAATTTTTACGTTTACTTCGTTGCAATACGGGAAAGGGTCACACTGCTTCTGTTGATAACCCCGTGAAGTATTGTAGATATACTCGGAGTATACTTGAATGATAAAAGAAGAATAGGTTGTTTGCTAAAGAACAGTTTGCCTAATCCTAAAATGTTTGAATTATTTTAAAACAGCATGGCAGCATTAAGCTTAAAAAATGTCACTGCTGACCTATAGAGATTGCATTTCATTTGTATAGGAAGGATGCGTATCCTCTAGCAACATATAGCCTTCCACATTTTGTTCTCTTGTTGCAATAAATGTAGCAAGGATGCTTAATCTTTCACTTGCTACAATAACAAGGATTAACTTAGAATGGTCTGCAGTGTATTCCCTATTATGTGCGCGCGTCTTAGACCAAATAATAGGGTAGTCCTATTACCAGACATCGTAAAATCCGGTGTCTCATCCTGCTACTCAGCGTATGAAAATATATGCTAGAGCAGTGTTCTCAGAGGAAGACAGACCTTGTGCAGAAAGTACTTCCTGTCTATAAAAATAATAGTAATTTGTCATGTGCCCAACATACGAGTTGGTCTACGTAGACAAAAATTGTTAGGTTGAGAATATCAGTTGCCTTCCGACTCTCTAGTTTATAGGAGGTTACCCAAAGGGTTTTGTTGGTAACCCGTTATCAGTGGCGTTGTTGTTGTTGCAGAGACTCGTCTGTTTCCTTTCTTATAAAGACAGGGAATTGTCTGCGAAGCCATACGCGAGGTGCCCGGACAATCACTGACTGGATGGAATTATCAAACGGCTGACTATCAATAACATGAGCTCAGTTAGCCAACCCGTCTATTGTTCTCGTCTTGATGGGGAGGCCATATTCCTTGCCTGCAGTGCTATTGACTTCGGCTAACGCATCTTAAGTTTTCTGGGTAACTCTGCACACACCAACATTCGATCTCTTCTGCTTTTCGAATATCAAATGGCTGATATCTATCTCATAACTTCAGTTAGGTGTCGTGTGTCTCCGTGTTGAAAAATATTCATCAGGATTGTGATACTATCTGCAGGTTCGTATTGCAGTCAATTAAAAGCAAATGCTGTGTAGTGTAAAGTCCTCTTTATTTCATTGAATACAATATGATATTCAATCAAATACAAAGGCAGACTCGTTCAAAAGATAAACTTTCAGATCATTCATTCATATACCAGGAAGTTTTGATGTAAAATAAAAGACTTCGATCCGCACATTGGCGGACCGGTGTCGGAAAAATAAATAAATAAAAATAAACATTAGCAGGCGACTGTAATATTTCTTTCGACATGAAACCGAGAACAACATTTTATAGCTGTGTATCAGATTGTCATTTGTGTGAGAATCCCAGAAGCAGCTGCCTGGAGAATCCGGAGGAAAAATTTAAATACATTCTCTCAGATGAGTACGGGTGGACAGACATCCAAATGCCGAGTCGAAGCACACTGCGCGGATTTATTGTTAAATATGCTACCGTATTCAGTTAGCAGAACCAGGCATATACAATTAAAATGAGAATACACACGTTCTTTACATACGCAAGGAAAGCAAAAGTTTTCACTTGATTCTCGGCACATTTTGATCCGGTCTTCAGGCGAATTCTGAAAGTGGAATAAATTTATCTGATCTTTAAAGGACACTTTTAAACTAGATAAAATTAGCCGCGCCTCCTGAATCCATTCAATCTCGGATGGATTCCCCCACTAGCTTATAAGATGACCTCTTTTTAATGACCACATTTGAGGCGTTCTAGAAACTTGTGTTGCGTCCTTTTGTACGGATTGTATTAAAAGAGCTTATAAAACCGCTATTTCCGAACTGAACAGGAATGCAAAAGTTTTCACTTGATTCTCGGCACATTTTGATCCGGTCTTCAGGCGAATTCTGAAAGTGGAATAAATTTATCTGATCTTTAAAGGACACTTTTAAACTAGATAAAATTAGCCGCGCCTCCTGAATCCATTCAATCTCGGATGGATTCCCCCACTAGCTTATAAGATGACCTCTTTTTAATGACCACATTTGAGGCGTTCTAGAAACTTGTGTTGCGTCCTTTTGTACGGATTGTATTAAAAGAGCTTATAAAACCCCTATTTCCGAACTGAACAGGAATGCCATTTGCATTCAGATTATAAAAATATGTCAACCTTAATAAAGCACTGTTTCAATGGTAACAAACAGAACGGCGCTTCATCCTGCAAGTGTATCATATCATAACAAACAAGTCATTTTAATGAAATACAACAAAATAAATGTCCGAATTTCCTCCTACCAGTTTTAATAAAAAGAATTCATGTTAGATTATGTGCAATAATTATATTATCAACAGAAACCTTTGCAACATACAGCAGCTGAAGACTTTTGGTTCTAGCACTAAACGTGAAACTTGCCATAACAATTATACCACCTTGTGTCCAACACACACATACACACCTATATGTAATTCTGCCATTTTTTGCACATTCATTTTCAAATTAGAGAAAAGGCTTTGTAATCTGCATGTATTTCTTCCAAATACATGCAGAAAGATTCTTTTAATCCATACGATATCCAAGTTTTGTGGCATGATTAGGCAGTAAGTATAATGGTTGTTACATAACGGATTCCTTAATAAAATTTATCCAAATTCAGATGGAATAATTTTGCTGGATAACATAAACGCACATTATGGCACTCTCGCTGCTTGAGGATTCTTAAATCATATTACCAGATCGGTAAAAGGTTTCGTCTTTTTTCCAGCAATTGTACGCATTCGCGTTGAGATTTATGTAATTATATTCAACTGTTATTATAAAAGAAGATTGCTACTTAAGAGATTTTACGTTATTTAGAATTAATATCGGAATAACTAATGGATATGAAAATAGTGTAATTTTTACGTAGTGAAGAGTTAAAACAACTCTGAAAGATTCGTTTCGATTTTATAGTTCGTAAATTTCAAAGAAAAAATTCGAAAAATCGCAACTCGTTTTTATTCTCTAGTGAAAAATATTTATCTTTACAATTATATATCTACGGATATTCATCATCGCATTACTTATAATGTAGACTTTTATAAAGAAAATAGCTTTGAAAACTCTGTGTGGAATTCATTTTACTTATCTGTTTGTACCTCATAACCTCACATTTGGAGCTGCGGCTGACCAAATTCTCTTGTGACCGGCTGGGATTACAGCCGAAGCAGTATTTTGGCTGTTGGTTTGTCTGTTTCACAAACCAACAAGAATAGAAAACACTGCCATCTCTCTCAGACCAGCTAACAACCTCTAATTTCCTTTGGAAACAAAACAACAACAAAAAAAACATCTTTATTATAAAACCTAGTAAAGTCCTTGTTGTCGTCATGATACCATATTGGTTTTCTTCAGTGGCAGATAGAAAACCTATGATACTTGCAGCAAGTTTATATATATAGAGTCTTGGTCAAAGCAAAGAAGGGATATGAAGAACTAAGCGAAAATATTTATTTAAACGATATCTGACATTGAAGAAAACGACTCTGAAACAGTACTCTTCGGTAGCCGAACAAAAAAATGCGTAAATAAAAGACATATGTATGGGCTTTACGTGATAATAAAGCTACGAGTACTGCATGGCGTAAGAAATTGATAGAATCCAGCAACTCCTTATTTTTATTTGAGAATCGCGCCCACTAATGGTTGTATGCCAATAGTATAAAAGTATTAGTTCTTTGGCAGACTAATAGATAAACCGGAAATTCTGCTTAGAACCAAATATGGAACTTTTTTTTTAAAAAAACTACTTGAGGCCTCCAATTAAGCAGCGCGATAGTCTTACACGGGATGGCAAAATTCATCTCCCTCCTAAAAGCATTCACCAAACTTCCATGTCTACCGTGGGATTAGAAGCCACAGCTTGTTGGTTAGATAACGCGTACTTTGATTTTAATGTAAAAACTCTGGATATATTAATAGATTTCAGGATCCTAAATGTAATTGTATTCAAAACATGATTTCACACTAACAGAAAGAAGATTTCCACTACCACTCTTCACGCGCGAATGTCTCCGACTGCTATAGAATTCTCATTGACGAAATCTTTCGAAGCGTGGACTTCTGTGGGTTTCTTGAAATACTTATCGATGTGTGTAGTATCATAATTGATCACTGGACAAAAATTTGTTCAACATAAAACTACATTTCTCCTTTGTAACAGAGTTTCAGGTTTTGCTCCCCCAGGCTGGTAGCAAGTATGAGAAAATAGTAGCTCAGGCAGGCATCAGTTTCTCTTCCCCACAGTCAAGACTGTCCAAGGTCATCTCTGGTGACTAATCAGGTTCTTCCTTCATCATTCTATCGTTCAGCGCTCGGATCTCATTACAGATGAAAGATAAAGGAGTGGGGAATAGTCTCACATTGTGTGATTGGTTGGGTGAGAGAGCTCTGCCAAAAACAGGGTTATCTGGTCTTCCAAGAGATCAAACTGATCAGAATCTGAAGTTATGCAAAAAGAAAAACGAAACACCATATAGGCCAGCATTCCATTGGAAAGAGCTTTTTTTTTTTTAAAAAAAAAAAAGTAAAATCGTATTGCCCTGGGGAAATGGTCTTAAAATAGGTTGGAAGCTACAGCAGCAACAAATTGATTGAAATAAAATGAACACAGAAATATTAAAATTTGGAATACATTGCTATGCGATTAAAAAAAATCCGCTTTTATGTAGAATAATCGCAGATATTCTACTGGTAGAGTAGAGATATGGAATCCCCCGCCCCTTTCACTCTATTAACAACCACGCTATTCGTTCTTTTAAAAAAAGAAGAAAAGATGCTGGATTCATACGTAAAAAAAAAAAAAAACTTTTATGAACGTACTGCATCATACTTGCTAGAAACGTGTCCGGAGTTTTTAAATCTAGTAGAGGGATTAAAAGATTATTTAAATCTTTTAAATAATCCCACAGATGTTAAATTTTAATCCACTTGAGCAACTGCGCAAACCATGCCAAAAGTCCTAGCAGGTTTGGCATATTGACAGTAGCATTGCCACCCTGGATGCATGCATTCCAATTGAATGTTTCCTTTCAGTACAGTATGCTGTCCGGTCCTTGTGGCCTGAAATCCTTTCCATTTGCACACAATAGCATGAGATATCCAGTTAACAACTAACATCTACAGGGCATAATTGCCTAAATATCTCCTGCAGCAGTTCTACTCTTCAGCTCAGATTGTGGGGGCGAATCTGGGTAAGGCTTTAGATGATGTTCGTCGCTCAATATCACACCACCATCTTGTTTGCTGTTTCAGGTATCTAATAAGCAAGGTGATGGTGCGGTATCTCTAGTGAGGTTCCTGGATTATCTAAACCTTACCCCGCCCATGCAAGTTAAATGTGCTTAGAGGTTCGGTCTTTGCAAATGGAATTGTCACTTTATATTTTTATAAGTAGCACAGTGGTTGCATCACCAGTTATACAAAATTCAGATGAAAACAGCAAATCTTCTTCTTCATCGAGTAACCTGTGCATGGTTTAGAATTATGGATTTTTGATTCACAGACTACATGTCACGGCTATTCATAAAAACGAGAATGATGACATATATAATATCGTTTGTATTTTTACATGCCAGCAATAAGCAGACCGTCCCCTTTCGTTGGTTCTTCCATTTTCCTGTCGAACCGCGAACATTTCTAAGAATTTTAGCTATGTTTTAATGTCACACTAGCAAGAGGATATGTTCTTTGGTGAAAAGACTCAGGCGGCATTTGGTTTTGTAGCTTTTTAACCAAAATGAGTTATCATCACTCCTGTCAGGGATTTAGGCCTAGAGTGGCCTGTTCTGGCCTTAGAAGTCATCGTTGAATCTCTTAAGAGGACGTCCTGGTTTTCCTAATGGTTTGTAATTTAAGGCTTGTTTTGATTCTTTCAACGTGTTCCATCCAAAGTGAGTTGTTTTCAGACCAATCAAATTAAGTGATAATGTTACAAAATCCAAAAAGTACAAAGTACTGTTTTATGGAGTAAATAATGTTAGCATGCATTATGGCAAGTTATGTATAATTAGATCTACTAGTTTTTCCTTCACCGCATTGCACGTTGTAGAGTACATTAGTATGCCACAATTCGTGATCATGAGGTTATGCATGATAACCAGCGACAGCCTGAGACTATAAAAACTGTATCGCCCTGCATTCTGTTTCTTTTTAGAATACGCCATAATAATAATAAAAACTATATTTTCAATGTATTTCTTTCCCGAACATTTTATATAATCACCGTAAAATTCGTGATTCGGGGCACCTGACTATGATGGTAAAAAAAAAAGTAGATGGAATCGCATTCATTCAATAATTGATGCACTTTATATGACGGAGAGTGTGGTTTAATTTCTAGTGACGCGCAAGAAAGTTGCCATCGAATGCCACTTTGTGATCTTCAGAGTATTTAAATAGCCATGTTATGCATCCTATACAAAGGTTTCCGATCCAAAAAGCGCACAACACGTATTTACGGAGTTGTGCAAGTGCAGAACTCGTTGGCAACGAAGTTGATACAAGACCCAGATTTACTATGCAAGCAACATGTGTTTCTTGAAGCGTTAGATATTTAATTGTTGCCTTAAGGCAAATTGCGGGTCTTGTTCATTTAGGGCAGTTACTCTGCGAAGAGAGGACCTAAAGAGCAGCCAATTATAATGAATTATATTCTGGATTCGGCATTGAACATGGAAGGTGTCATTACCTAATCGTTAGCGCGCGAGCGCACACACACACACTGCTTTATGTATCTGTTTCACTGGCCTGTTCAAACCAGTGCGTGCTCTGTCGAACAACGGCTGCCATTCACGCGTGTGAGAACTATGAGTGCTAAGCCAAAAGGTTGCGTACATGGGCGACTAGCCGCTGAAGTACCGGCCTCACCTGCCGTATCACGGCCGCATTGTTTCGTGCTGGCATACAGGCAAGCATCCTTCGTAGAAGCTGTTATGGTGCAGTCAGACCTCCCAAAGTGCCGGTCTCTGATGAAAGTAATTGGCAGAATAGCACTCTATAGCTCAGATCGCGGTGTCACTGAAATGCATAAAGAACTGCACTTGTAATTAGTTTAACTTTGGCCTACCCGGACTTCTACCACAGAACGGGTAACTTGACTTTTTTTATTATATGTGTTGCGATAGGACAAAGGTATTTGCAGTCTAAACTCGGCACAACCCTCCCAACGAGTAGATGCAATCCTTTGCAGAGATAGACTTATAGGTAATCCTTTTATAACAAGACAACGATATGCAGGATACAAAACGATGCCTTAAGTATGGTTATCTGCGATGCGTTTAAGAAAGTCCTAGGTAAATGCTAAACAGCAATAATAACAACAAAAAAGTAATTCCAAACAGAAATCGCACCTCGCCTGGCTAGCAGGTGAAGTGCAGGAACAATAGCTGACGCACCACCGCCCTGCCGCTTTCCGTCGCTCGGTACACAATCAACGTCCACCTGTCCCATCAACCACCTCTAGATTTAGCACTATGTCATCTCTCTCGTTGTAATGCCGCCTGGAGCGCGAGCTTCCTTCCACTCCCCTCTTCTCCAGACAGTTAATGGAGCCCAGACAAAGACCACTAGTAGGGGTGTTAGAATGACGGCAACCCCGTGCGCCAGTAACGGTCCCCACATGATGAAGGCCGTTACTAGGGGATGAGGGGGAGATCGAGCGAGACACGGTAAGATGATGAGAGAGAGCGGGGAAAGCTAAGAATATATATAAAAACAGGGGACAGCCGTACGACTGACGGCGCGGTTGCCTCTGTCATCCTTTCTTTTCCCGGGTCGTGCCGCTTCCAGCCAATCAGAGAGTGGAGGCCTGCCCTGTGACTGGCACACAAGAAGGGACGCATCACCTCTAGTAGTGCTCCAGGCTTTCGGAACTGTCCGACCAGACTCGTCAAGGCCGTTCACTCCTTACACACGGCTGTCGGCTTGCTGTTTATACAAGCAGACGCTGGATTATCGCTGAGTTGATAACAAGCGTTTGTTAATATTTAGTAATAAAATCAAATAATGTCTCACAGGCACGGAATTGGAAGTTTTGAGACCGTTGGGATTAGAGATGGAACTGCCGGTCATCTGCACTCAGGACGGACGCTACTTCAGTACCCGTTCCGAGGGTCATGAAGTGCATGAGATTGCGTTGAGTAATCTTCGCCAAAAAACTAGTTTGTATTTTAGCATTTGCTGCTACGCCTTATTACCAGGCGTAAGTTCTTTTATCCGAAGACATTGGTATGCTGTTATCACTCAGTCCAAATTAATCTCTACCAGGAGTTATTAATAGTATCAAGGAATAGGGCGTGCAAACACACTCCACGGCGCCATTCGGAGAAAAATTAATTTCTCCTTTGTATACTAACAATACTTTTCTTTCCACACTCAGAAGAAATGAGAGAGGACTCGTGGATTTAAAGTTACTTCAGAGCAATGGATTTTTTTTTTTTAAATTTCCACTTGGCCTTTCTTTTGGCAATTACCGCGTTCCCTAGAGGTTTGGCGTATTAGCAGCGCTCGTGTCGAGGTTCCTAATGAGATTTGGCATTGCCTCTCGTTAAGAGGCAACTTAAAATGATATTCTGTTTGCATCCTTCACACCAGAACAGAAGCGAAATATATTCAGTTGCAAATGTAAACCGCTTGTCTCTTCTTCGTTCCAAGAGCAGGACTAGGAATTTTAAAAACTAGTCATGGTCCACTGCATACTGACGATGGGTTGTACACAAGGTCACATGATTTCGCGAGCCATATATAATCGCAAATTGGCTGGCATTTTTAAATTACAGTCGCATTAGCCATTACTACTAAATATTCAGTTTCTGATATTTTTTCTTTGTTTTCTCAACATTCAGGTGACATCATAAGGAACTGGAAATGCAAATTAAGTTGCCCATTGCAAATGACTGAAGTATCGCCTGCATATCAAATTTCGGGGTGTGTGTGTCCATGCATTCCAAAGTTCCGCGTGAGTTTCCTTAATGTCCTGTGACCTAAGGAAGAAGCAATACTGATACATGTTACTAAGCTTCAATTAAGATCTTGCGAACTGGATTATATCAATCTTGAAACTATTAACGGTTTCAAACAAAAAAACAGGCTTTGGATTGGTTGACCACTGAAGATCAGACGGTTCTCACGCCTTCCAGTTAAGAGGAATACCGCCAGTGACACTTCACTAAGAAAAATCAGACAGTTCCTTATCTATCTCCGAATGTCTCGTATAATTTATTGACCCTTGAATTTACAACATTCTCTTCTAGCGAAGAATCTCTTCTCCGCTTCCTGGCCCGATCTTCGAGTTAGTCTTCCGCACCCAAGTACGGACATAAACCGTTAGCCCTTCTCACCCCATTATAACATCCGCTAACCGTCGCTGGCAGACGGGAAAGACGCCTCACGCTCATGGGAGAAAATGCCGCTCTGCTACCCTCACAATCCCTGCACCAGTCGTTCAATTTCGAAATAAATAATTGATTTTGACTTATGAGCTGCAGTAGTTAGAAGAAAATGAGACCAAATCGTCTATGCGTAACACCAGTACGGTGAATATACTCCACCCATCTTACTCATTTGAAATGAGCTTCGAAAAACAGATCATTGAAGTAGGACATTAAAATGAATGTAGAAATTCTTCTAGTTGCTGGGACAACGAGAGACGCCAGCAGTATCTCAGCAAAATATAAATCTCCAACCTTCGTTAAGAACTTGAATTAAACTGTCAACTCACCCTTTTCTTTCTTCATTTCCTTTTCATTTAAACATATTAGGCACCATTTCTTCGTATTCAATCTAGTCAATCAAGAAATATTTTGAAATTCCTCAATAGCCATATTATTAATGCCCTAAAGTGAGATTCGTTATTCTCGGGGACTTAATTTCAATCGCCCATTATCACTATGCACTCAAAAGCTAGAAAGTTATAAATAATTCAATAAGTGATATGTAGTTCTCGATTGTTGCCTTTTTCTAATTATGAAGTTCAAATGATTATTATTTTTCTTTCTTTAGCTTCATCCAAGTGGAGAAGAAGAACAGAGTGGTCTCCAAGCGGTAATTTTACGTTTAATTTTTTTTTCTTCTTTCTTGTTCTGTTAATATACAAACTTCTGAATAATAGTTGCCATTGAAATATTTCATGTAACTCAGGTTTAATGAAGAAATAAAGTCATGTTTTGGTCAGTATCACCTGGTGGTAATAATGTGTATCATTTTCATAAGATCTTACAAAAGGAACGATTATTCCTTGCTGTATATATTTTAAATCTGTAGCATTAGTGGAAATAGAGAAATATTCCAACTTTTAAACCATTATTATATTATTTCAGCCTGCAAAGCACTAGGAGCGGAAAGAATTGAATAATTCAAATAGAAATGCTGGTGGAGAAAAAAATAGAATTCTTGTGTGGTCTAAAACATGTCAAGTGATGTTGGCTGTATTTAAAAGAGATAAATATTCCGAGCGTACAAGCCTAGTTTCTATGGTCGCACACAACGCATATCTTTATAGGAAGCCGTACAAACACGAACACACTCCCGCTGGCTGAGGCCGTCGGTGCGATCCCATTTCCTGGAGCGGAGGCGTATCGGAGGGCGAGCAGACAATTAAGCCGGATGAAGGCCACTGACGACACTGAGTCGTACTCCACTGGGGTTGTGCTGCACTCTGCGGACGAAGACATGCAGGCGGAAGCAGTGTGAACGGAGAAACTCTGCACATGCACTTTCCAGTCTTTTCTCCCTGCAGACTTCTTGACTATTTTGGCAGAGTGCGCTAACGAGTTCGGTGTGGGAGGTGGTGGCGGTGTTTGTGTCATTATTTCGCCGAGCACAGTGTTATATTCCGTGCTTCCTACACTTAAATACAGAACTTCCTTTGCCATTACCTGCACACATAATCAATGTAGATTTCCCTCGCCCCACCCTAAGCGATGCCTATCTTTGGTTTGTCTCATTAGAAACGGTGTACACTCTTCATCATCACCACCTCCTTTGTCCGTATATTCAAGCACACACCCGCATGTGGAAATGAAAACAGCTAATTTCGTTATGTAGAGATGCAGTGTCACGTACTGGAGACAATAAACCCGAGTCCTAATTTTGACGTTTTCTTCTTTCATTAATATATGCGCCGAAATCCTGTGTAAACAAATGTACCTGGTTTAACCACCTTACCGGCCGTTATGGATCAAATACGCATCCGCATACGCTTCGTATCCATCATATATTTCATTGTTATAACAATGGTATTACAATTTTAATAAGCACTTCGCATCCATGATAACGTGAACGTCTATAGACGTCTTGGCCGGTAGCGTGGTTAATTGAAAGGAGGGAAAACGTACGCACATATTTGAAAGCAAATGAGCCATTGATAAGAACTGTATGCAATAACAGAACGAGAAAATTTCAAAAGGAACTAAAATACTTTCTATAGAAAAGTTCGCTGCATTATTTGAAAGACTGTGCCTCCGCCCCCATCAAACGAAGACTGATGGAAGTGCACCCATTGGGTCGGCCATTAATTTGCCTCTGCTATCCAAATGGGTTATGACCGAACACGTATTCGTCCTTAAGACCGTTTATCTATTTATATATGACTGCTCACCGGGTTTCATTTCTTGCCGCATCTCCCCCCCCCCCCTGCATTTTATATCATCATGATCCTACATACGTCATTAGCGTTCTTTATATACACCGATCCAGCAGATGGCACTGTTGGTGTCCACTCCCTAGACTCCCATCCATCCATCCCCTCCCGACCGGTCGCTATTATTAATGCGTGCCGAATCCCGAAGCCAATAGCGGCTGTGTAATTGTGGCGCAGACATCCCACTCCACGCGTTCACTCGTACTGTAGAATGTTATCGACAATCGCACATGAGCGGCATACAGAACGGCCTCCTTTCATCTCTCGGAAGAGATGGAAGCTGGGAGCAACCATTTGGAGGGGTACAATACAGGGAGGGGTCGGAGATCATTATACACAGCCGCGCGATAGCTCTCTTCCTGCTGGGTATGTTGGTGCACTGCGTTAGGATGCGAGAGTAATTAATCCCAGAATACTATCGCATTCTGTTGTTGTCAGTGTAACAGTTCTGTTACAGCTGTACAAAATGTTAATATCGAGTCAGTTTGTGCCCTTTGATGTTTATGTAGTTAAATAAGACTGAAACGTGTTAGAGGCCATTAAAAATACCTAAAAAAAAAAGAGAAAACGACAAGATCGAGTCGTTTTCAAGAATCAAAAAGCAACCACGTGCAGATGTTGTCGAGTTTTTTTTTTTTTTTTTAATGGTAAAATCCTCTAACAGCAATGCGGCTATAAGTGGGTTTGGCAAATCCACTTAAAGTTGTATTGGCAAAACTGGGGATTATGCGTGTTATGCCTATTCATCAAACAAGAGTGAAGTAGAATGGGAAGAATAAAAAGACCGACTACTTAGACTGAAAAAAAAACCACTTCGTTGCGAACTACTTTAATAACATTTTTTTTTTTTTTAATTTCCATTACACCTACTTTACTGTCAGTACCAATTCCTAGCAAGAGAATAAAAAAAAAAGGAAAATATTTTCGTCAAGTTGGCAGTAGAACGAAAATATTTTCTTAACGACCGTGAAAATAACACCTCTGAATATTTTAATTAAAGGAAAAAAAAACAAAATAAGCGGCCATGACTTAAAAAGCCTCCATTTTGCACTTTTCGATATTTCAAAGGATGTTAACGGAAGTGTTGCCATGGTATTTATGTCGCGCATGCTCTGTCGGTTTCTAGAATATACAAACATGCCTCGACAAAATTTGTTAGCCTATATACGGACTGAAGTAGAAATACCGTTTTTCACTCAATAGCACATTGAAATGGCAGTAAATAATGATTTCAACTTTGTTCTCATGATAACTGTTACGCATTGCTACTTTACTAGTGGATTATTGTATTAAGCATATCCGATTTACCTGCTTTAAGGGACCAAAAACCCACCGGACTATATGAGGCAGTCTAATTCACTTTTAATTGAAAAGACCTGATAAAGATTCTTTGCATCCAACCAACTGCGCTACGGGGAATCTTGAACAAAATAACATAACTCAAGTATTCTCTGCACAATTTATGACTTAATGGCAACAGTTATTCTGGTCAACAATCATAACACTTACTTCTCAGCTATGAATTACGGATTGTTTTAATATGATTGCTATTCAAATTATTTACTAATCAGTTGTGTTTGTTGAAATAATGGGAGGAATGCATCGCTCACCAGGGAATTTCACAATAATTAACCTTAATAATGGAAACAGTGTGGGTGGAAGTTCAAGTGACGAATGTTTTTTTTGTTTTGTTTTATGTTTTTGAAAAGTGGTCTAGTGGGAATTAATTAAGTTTCATAGTCTAATTGCATTTACGATTATTTTAGCGAGTCGTTAGGATTCGTTTAACTGCTGGACCAACATAAATTTCACTAAGAAGAATCATCAAAACTGGGGAATAAATCAGTCAGCACATTTGTTCAGAACTGCTTTCTCAAGTTGTTTCATTTATTCGAGCGCCATCACACGGTGAATTAAATTATCAGGAGTTGTAAACAAATAGATCTCTCTCTCCCACACACATGTGGTTTGATACACTCGGTTGGTTTATAATTTTTTTTTTTTTTTCCGAGCACCGAATGAATCGTATAAACAATGACCAAACAAAAACACTTCTGAACAAACATCCCCCATACAGTTATTCGTTACAAATGAAAACTTCCATGCCATTCTATCCATCAAAAATTCATATTTTTTTCATGCGATGGTTCAAACAAAAAACCGTTAATTCATTTCTTTATCTGCCATAGCTGTAAAAATTCCAGGCATGTTTGCTAGAACACAAGATGATTTAGGAGAGAGCGAGGATGCGTTCATTATATTTTATCTACGGCAACATCCTCCCCCGCCCACCGAAATAAACTAGGAGGCATCACTAGCACACCTGTATCTGGTGCTCACGTCATAGCTTAGTGAGGGTCTTTTTACTGCCACCATGTGGGCGTGAAAAGGCCTGGGTAATGCTAGACTGTAAACATTGTGCCAGATGAAAGGCAGGGCCTCACTCCGCTAAGAGCTACTATTATGTGGGGTGAAGATGCATCAAACTTCCCTAGCCGTCACTATTTATTGCTCGCCAAACTTTCTGTGCGGGGAATTCCTCGTCTGCTATTACTATCATTATTAGTATTCATGACTCCAGCAGGGTGGGGGCTCATCTTCGGTTCAGAGAAAAATCTATTTTCCTTATCCAGTGAATACTCTAAGACAGTTCTGCAATATGAGGAGGATTTTCCGCAAATTTCTCAAAAGCTTTATGGAGGAAGGCATTTGAATACACCCACTGAATGGGTGTATTCAAATGCGCTCTCGTCCAATGCAAATGCACCAATAGAATTCGTTGTTGGCATTATGAGTAGCACCGCACAAGCATAAAATACCCGTAGATGTATATAGTTAAGTGCAATTTATGTTAACTAGTGCTTTATTCATCTGATTTGCGCAAAATCCCACCAGAAGTATTTCCTGGTTTTTGCAAAGCGTAATGAGTGTATATTACTACTGCATTAGTAGTAGTATGTATATGTATGTATATATATACACACACACACTAATGCAATAGTGTACCATACTACTGTAATGTATTGACTGAAGGTAGTGGTAGTAGTTTACATGTAACTATTCAGCACTGTATATCCAAATTACTCAAAATTAAAAATGCATGAAATTGTAGAAATATGTTACGTTGTGCAAGCATGTGGCAATTCCTATGAGACTGTTAATGGTTTTATCGCTTTGATGTACATTTGTAGATTAGAATAGCGGTTATCTTCATCTGCTGTATGCATTGCAACAAAACATGGCGGAAACATTTAAAAAATGGCAGATAGTCTATAGTCATTTAATAATTACTGGCATGTATAGTTATGTTAAAGATACTAAGCAATTTTATAAGCTAGGTTTTTTAATCCTTTTTCCCAAGTAAGCAAACAGACAAGTAAGTCAAGTTTGCGACTGCACGTAGTGCAACTCATGGTAAAGGTGGAGTAAGCTCTGATCACTTTTCTTAGAATTTTTCCCTAATGCAAAGCACATTTCCTTGCGGAAATGTTTGATGCTATGCATTAAGGTAATAGTCACTACCCATACCGGTTTCGACCTTTATTGAGGTCTCGTCAGTGGGAGCCAGACCTCTGTTTGCTTACTTGGGAAAAAGGATTAAAAAACCTAGCTTATAAAATTGCTTGGTATCTTTAACATAATATATATACCCAAAGTAAAAAAACTTTCTACATATTACTCTCATCCTGAGATTTTTATTTAATGAGGTCAAAGCAACTTGTTTAGGTAAAATATTTATTTCACCCTTGGCATTTTTTTTTAGGTCTGGCTCCCACTGACGAGACCTCAATAAAGATCGAAACCGGTTGGGTAGTGACTATTACCTTAATGCATAGCATCATACATTTCCGCAAGGAAATGTGCTTTGTATTAGGGAAAAATTCTAAGGAAAGTGATCAGATCTTGCTCCACCTTTACCACGAGTTGCACTACGTGCAGCCGCAAACTTGACTTACTTGTCTGTTTGCTTACTTGGGAAAAAGGATTAAAAAACCTAGCTTATAAAATTGCTTGGTATCTTTAACATAATATATACCCAAGGTAAAAAACTTTCTACATGTATAGTTATGTTTTGATGGAGAGCGAGTGACCTAACTGTTATCCACTCCCCATGTACATTTAGGGTACTCAATTAGCGCCTCGTCAGGAAGATATTAGAGGAATGTTAGAGATACTATGGCCGTCAGTGCTAGTTTTAAATGCATTGTATACTGGTCGACTAAATATGATGAAATATATATACTTTTCTAGGTAAGCGTTATTTATGTCCATAATGAACTTTACACACACACACCGGAAACAAACCTTTCAAACAAAAAAAACTCCACTCTGAATCGGGACGTGTTAAAAGAACGAAATTTAATTTAAAATATTAAATTTTCTTTCTTAAACTGCGTTCTTATGATGTGTTTGAGTGTTCTGATCATTCTGCTTTTATTTCATGCAGCAAAGAATCTAATCCTACAAGATTGCAATAAGTATTTTAATTATTCTGTGAAAAATGAAATATGTCTTAGTCGATTAAACTGGGAATCTTCTTAATTTCTCACTGAATTTTATTTTAAAATGCCACTGATACAGGCTCACTAGTTTAATTCCCAAAACGAGTGACAGCATACACAATACAATCTTTATGAGTGTTTAACAAATATGTTGTGGATATTAATATTAAGATCACTTAGAACGACTCTTAACGCATAAACAGATAAGGAAAACGCTAAATAGTCATTGAATTCGCACTGTATAAGAATTTTCAGTGAATTTACTGGCTCGATTTCATTCATGATAGTTAAAAAACATCCAACTCGATATTTTCGTTAACACCTTTACTTTTCAGTCAACATCCCAAATATATACTCTTTTAACAACTCTTTTTTATATCCACAGCTTTTTCATGTATACAATGGAAGGCCTCCAGCCGCGATCCCATCATCCTGACTAGATAAAGAAAGCGCAGATCCAATTACACTCCCACATATCTATGAGTACCATTGGATCTCCCATGGAACATGGTGCAGCTGCTTCTATACATACCCGTACACATGCATGTGTTGTGTCTGTAGCCAACCAAAAACATCTCCTCGTCAATGCCTTTCTTAGCTAATTTATGACAGTGGACAATAAAATATTTTCTCGCGAGTGGGAAGCAATGAATAGCTGTACACTGTACTCGAGTTGGACTGCAGTGCTGAGAAATGAATATCTAATTAGAGGGATGTCCTGTCTGGTGGACTGTGTCGCATCTACTGGCATTGATTACATCCCCTGTTTTCTTTCCTTTGCAGCTGACAACGGGAAGTTAATTAATTTGAATAATAAGCTCACTTATTCTATCTTTATTTCCTTCTCGCTCTTTCACGAACTTCAATAGATTTCTTGCACTTTTAATTCCTCAACTCCCCCCCCCCCCCAACTTTGTTTCCCTAGACTTCTTTAGAAACTTAAGAACACAAGTGAAACATGGGATGCTTTCAACTTAAAAATAAGGGAACCAATATTCGCGGTCACGTGGCAGTCAGGATTCTTCTGTTGATCTTAATTTAACTAAATAAGCAGAACGTGCTCTTGAGGTAAATGTGGTGAACCGAGAAGCCTAATCGTGGGCTTGAGTATAATCCAAGTCAATCTATCATCGGCAGTTTATGCGCGCTAAGCTGTTCAGTTTCAGTTGAAACTGCGCAACGCTTTATGTAGTAACCCCCCCCCTCCCTCCACCTCCAATATACATCCTCCCTCATTTAAGTATTTCTTTGCCCTTTTTTTTAAAAAAAAACAAAAAAACTATTGATCCATCACTCATTTTCTCCTGCAAACGTGCTTACTACTTGTCAATAACCAATTACATTTACTGCGCATTAGATCATAATAAATGTACACTGTTTAGGTTTATGACCAAAAATTTATCTTCAGAGAGAGTATGATTAGTTATTATCAGTACATCTGCCGATTTGTGTTTGTAATATATTTTAACGGAAGCTACTGCAGTACGACCCGGATTTATAAATTACATTGCAGAATATACCAGGCAAATCCGGAAATTTTATTATTCTGAGTACATGTCAAAATACCAAGGAATACATATAATGATCGGTGCAGCATAAGGGGCCGCATTGTAGGAACTCTTGGGGGAGTGGGCCTCAAAATTTGAAGAGCTTGTGACTGAACGCTACTGCAGATGCCACTAATAATATTTCTTCCATTACTATATTTGTATGTTTCACATCTCACCACGAAAGAAAACAAATGTGGGTTACAAATTAGAGAATAACAGGAGTGTTCTTAGCTGCCTTGTACATCAAAATATTATACTGTGTAAATTTTTCTTGAATTTCAAGCTTTCTATATTCTAACTCCTAGGACACCTGCCCAGGAGATTCTCCGTGAGCTGAAAGTTAAGAATATTGTTAAGGAATTCTTAATCGGAATCGAGACTAGTTGAGATGAATCCTTTTTCAGTACATACGATTCGCGTAGAAATATTTGTACAAGGCAACTATAAACAGAAATACCATGCGCAGTAAATAATATAAAAGATCCTGGAAGAGTGGAGAAAGGTATTGGAGGAGAGAGAGAGAGAGACATGAAAATTAACCGGGTAAAGACCGAATATATATCAACGGGGAGTGACGAGGATATGATCATACGACTCCAGGGTGAAAGGTTAACTTCAGGGAAGAAATTCAAGTACCTTGGGTAGGTCGTCGAGAGGAATAGTGACCTGGATGAGGAAATACAGCACCGAATAACATGCGGCTGGATGAACTGGAGGAAGATGAGTGGGGTCCTGTGCGACAAGAGAGTGAGTTGTAAGATGAAAGGAAAGCTGTATAAGATGGTGGTGAGGCCGGCGATGCTCCATGGCGCAGAGCCGTGGCCTATAACAAAGGCACAGGAGAGGAAGATGGAGGCTGCGGAGATGCGGATGTTGAGATGGATGAGTGGTGTGACAAAGAAGGACAGGATAAGGAATGACTACATCAGAGGGACGGTCAAGGTGGGGCCGATCGGTAAGAAAGTACAAGAAAGCAGGCTGAGGTGGTTCGGTCATGTAGAGAGGAGGAGTACGTTGGTGAACGTGTGGAGGGAAGGAGGAAAAGAGGCAGGCCCAAACTCAGATGGTGGCAGAGGATCTTAGGGAGAAAGGATGGAGTCGGGAAGATGCCCTGGACCGGAGAATCTGGAAGAAGAAGAAGATTAAAGATTGGAACGCCGACCCTGTTTAACACGAGATAAGGCATAGCGGAAGAAGAACAGGAGGGAGATATACTAGCTGATCATTTCAAAATAGGAGAGTAGAGAGGCCGATCTTAGGTAGTGATCGTATCAGAAATTAGACTCAAAACTCATAAAATTTTACCACCTGTTAAAGTATAATGAGAATTAAATATTTGAAATGATTATTAATGAAATCCAACAAAAGCAGTAAATTAATATATATTCATATAAATATGTATATATAATTCTCGATACTCCTCATCTCCCTTTAAAAGTGAAACTTGGATCCACTTATATCTAATTATATAATATCTACACAAGAGTTGAAGTTACAAAAAAAACAAAATTTTCAGATTACTTAAAGTCAAGCTATGTACGAGTATTTTAGCTACTTTTTTCCCCCCTTATGTGACAAGACATGGATGGATAGGGGGGTTCTTTGAAGAAAATAACAAGCATACGACATAACAGTGGAAACTCTCATGTGGGCAGTATTTATACCCTGAGATTTTTACGAAACTTTGTCTATTTTACTGATGATGAGATTGATCCCATCTTCACCAACTACACATTTAGCGTGCGACGGTTGTTATAATGAAATATTGTGGCATTGTACGATATCAGGAACAACTAAAACTTGTCTGCATTGCAATATTTAGTAAAATCTTCCATTTTATCAAAATATATCAGGCAGATAAAGCAACCCTAAAGATGTCTAATGCATTTCATAATGGAGCCTCAACTTGTTATCCAAAATATTTTGAAATACTGTATTTTGGATAACAAGTTTATCCCCCCCCCCCATTTGTTTTGCATATACCTTTTTTGAACTAATAAAAACATTTTTTTAAATTAATATATACAGTATTTGATAAAATTGAGGACATGTTCAAACCTTATTACAGGTATGAGATCCGCATCATAGTGTAATCGTATTTGGTCTATTTTTAACCATCTCCAGCCCACCTGAAATCTTATAACTAAGAACACACTGGAGTAGGTTATGTAACTTAACTTACCTCAACCGCGGTATTATTAGACTTCTTTTATAAATGTGTCTGTGAAAAGTACTTTTAATATTAAGATATTTGACCATCCTAATAAACAAGAACAATGGATATTTGTTCTACTCAACTTCAATAAGCTTCACAGCGATGCTGAAGCTAAGTATAATAAATAGCTATTATTATTATTTTGTACCAAACAGTCAAACAATGTTTGTCTTTGAAACTAAAACCTTCTCAAACTTCCGGTCCGCTAGAATTATTAAAAGACACAGGATTGCAGATTCTGAGTTCCCATATATAAGTATAAATAACACGGCATAGCTGCCCCACCTTTCTTTTGAATTTCATCTCTACCACCACCACCCTCTTGTCTCTTTTGACTTCCTTCTCTCTAGCTTTTTTTTTTCTTTTGGACCAACACAGGTTGTCTCCCTCTTGTGATCCAAAAATATCTAGCGATGAAAATAAAGTGAGGCTGCTATTTTTATTATACAAAAAAAAAAAAAATGCTGAGAAGGAACATTTCTTTAGGTCTACAGATCTGAGATTCACATCTCGATGAAACTCTAACTCTGTTGGTTGAGGTTCTCTCTCTCTGCAGATGGAGACAGAATCTCCAACCCAAACATGGAAATCGATATGCGATAAATTCTGAGAGATGATCAAGAATATATTGCGATCACTAGAGCAAAGTGCAAAATATAAGAAAAAAATTATTTTTTTTAATAATCTTTAAATAATTACAAAGCCAAAAGAAATATACATCGATGTATGAGAACTAAATATTAACTTTGTTCTATCTCCTTATCATAATGATGATGCGATAAAGTAATTGCTTCAAAACTTTGTTTATATGCGTATACTGTAAATGGACAGATTTCAATGATATTTTGTATATGATTTTTTATTAAAATCTTTCTAAACTTCGATTCTTGTACAATTTAAACGACTTCTCGGCGATTTTCATGATTTCCATCTTTCTAGAACTCGTGCGCCATGATAGGTTAAGAATCTCTAACACTTAGAGATCCTTAAACTATCATGGTGGATCTTACTTCCATTAAACTACAATGGTAGGTGTGGCCAGATTTCAGTAAAGTATACAACATATGTTGTTGCTAATTGGGATTACAGTCAAAACGACTACGGCTATAAAGCCAGTGATGCCTGTTAATTGCGAGTGTGTTCTTCTGGTCTATGTCTGTCTTTTGCGGGATGAAAAATCCGAGTTTCTGCGGTCTCCATATGAGACCGATTAACTAACTTTCAGTTGAAAGGCTGTTATAAAGGTTCCCGTAAAACATAGGATTGGCAACACTGGTAACTCTGAACTTACTAATGATGTCTGCGGTGAATGTTTGTTACTAGGAAATCGAACGCTACTTACGGGGAAATTCGACAGATATTACTTTCTGGTGTAACATGAAGCTTGCATCTAGAAGACATGTTTTACTGTTAGAAATTTTAGAACACGTGTTTTGTTGAATATATAAATAATCGAAATAGCAATTACATACCATTCTTCACTATATTCAGCACGTCATTTACTAATTCAAATAAGTGACTAACTAGAGACTTCGAGAAAGTTCTCTGATTAGAAATTACGTCCGAAGGAACAGTCCATGCGATCATTACATTTTCTATCAGCTATATGTGTTCTCTGGCCAGTTTGTTGTGTTTTTCAGGAAGAAGCAAAACCGTGCTACCTCCGAACGAAACCGGCTAATTCATCTTGAGATGAAAATAATTTAATCAATGGCTCTCATTTCCTAGACTGGATTCTAATTCAGATCTTTCCAACGAACTGAAGGAGATATATTGGGTCAATATATCTTCACGGTAGTTTCTTTTATCATGAAAGTAACTTCTATTTTTTATTATCTTGCAACTGCCAGTTTAACACAGTGGAAGCTGCTGAAGTTGTTGCATCTAAAGGAATAACATGAGTCGTGCACCCACTTTGCTATGGGAGGGAAAGAAAAGAAAATAGACAGAAGAGTAAGCAAATACATATTGCCAAAGGTTTGCATTCTAATGGGGGAACTTTCAACTTGTTGAGTCTGATATGACCAGCAGAGTTTATTCACAATATTTTATTGTTCCGCTTCGTACAATGTCAGCAATGAGATCTCAATTGTCAATCGTGTCTGCAACAACTAGAGATCTCTTTCCAATTGTTGAATAATCATAACTAATTCGTCACGCGTTAAATCCTGTATGACTTCCCCTAACTCTTTAACCTTATTTCCTTTTCGTAGACAAGACCCCAATCAATATTGTGCAGATAGACAGATCAGTTAGTGGGTCAAACGATTTTTAACACAGCGAGGTGTTAATGAGCTCACCAGGCAAACCCGACGTTTCTAATTAACGCAAGCCAACCTCTAACTACAACCGCTTTAATAACAGATACCTCTCTGTTTTCGCAAATGAGGTCAGCAACACGCCCACTTCTAGCTGAGGTCACAAGATATAACTAGAGTTTCTTACCCCCATTCTCCCTACCCCTTTCGCTACTGTGCTTCGATTGTTCGGTTCAATGATCTGTGATTTCATTGAACTCCCACATTTGCTGTTCATTGTGCATGCACACTGAAGTCTGACTCGGAACAAAGAAAACTTCTATGCAACAATATGGATTTTGTTTTCGTATGTTGGTTTTTTTGTGTGATCATTTGTAAACAATCACGTGATATGTATACTCTCAAGCACTAAAAAATGATAGACAATGGCCACTATTGTGAGCTTCGTTTTTCTTTTATTAATATGAAGAGTTGGTGCTTCAGAAAGCAATTTAATCTTTCATTAATTCGTCTTGTTACACATTTTCAAACACTACGATAGCTCATCTTTAAATTCCCAATCCTCCAAACAGCTTTTTTTTTTTAAAAAAAGTTAAAAAAGAGAAATCGTTTTCATCAAATATTGCGAAAAACAAATAAAAATTCTAAAGAATACTGCAGAAGCATTGGTAATATTTGTCCGGGGCATACATATTTAACTCCACAATAAGCAGTCACCCATCATTTATTTATCCATGCATTCTGAAGTGTTCACTTGAACAGTTTTGAATTCAAGAGCAGCAGTGGATTTGTAATAACTGTACATCAAATATACAGTTAGGGCGTCAAAATTGATAAGCGCGACATCCGCTGCCGAATCCAGATTTTAAGTGTAAAAAGTGGTCATTTAATGGAAAGTTACAGTAACAGACTGTGATTTTTCAGCTAGCAAGTGTGTGGGGAGGGGGAAATCTGGTCATCCCTGGAAATTATATGAACTGCAAGTTGGATAATCATTTTCTTTTCATGAGAATTCATTCTCATTGTAACAAAATCGTCCCAAGACACACATTCCGCATCCTTGAGTGAATAGATGGATCCATATAAGAAGAATGAAGAATAAGAATTTCGGAATGCACGATAAACTAAGTCAATCATATTCCTAATAATTTAATACACGAATTGCATACAATACCGACTTCAGCTTCGTAAGATTTCACTAGTTATATAATGATAGAAAGTCCTTTGATTATCACTGATGGCAACTATTTGCTCGGGGATAGTAAACGTGGCGTAGTGAACGTTACTCATTTGAGGAAAGCATTTAAGACCAAAGACCAAAATTTTGAGCGTTTAGAGCTATCTCTGATGCAATTTACCAGCCTGGTTTGATTGAGTAGTTAGCGTACCCACTCTCCAACCAACAGATTGCGGTTCGAATTTTCCGGAGGCATAAAGATCTGCCATTAAATAATTATTAAATTAACATTATTAAATAATTTATTATTTTTTTCATAATCCAGAACCCCAAAATGGAACTTTTTCAAACCAATTCTTTTTTTCACTCCCAGTGATAAATGTACCTCACACCTAAAAACAATCACAAACTACCATGCCTATGGCGGGATTCGAACCTGCAGCCTGTTGGACAAAGAAGTAACTACTAGGCCAACCAGGCGAGCAAAGCAACACTTCGCATTTTAAACGGGATTGATTCGAAGTTGGAACTGAGGGAAAACGACCTTAACAACGTGCAGGTATGATGACCCCCCCCCCATCTAATTCTTGTCAAAAGCCACAAGTCTTCAGGATGTGAACTAATGCATTCACCATGCCATTGTGTGGTTTGTTGCGAAAAATCCTCCAAGTATACCAGAAATTGGAACACTGATTTAAATTTTCCTCGAGTTTTGTAAGATATGTGGAGGATATAATACACCTTCATTATAATAAATTTAAGTAGTTGTAAACTTCCTTTACAGCCACTTTATATATACCCATTCGATAGAAATCACTCCATTAATAACCATCATTGCGGAAAATAACAGTATTTCTGGAACGTCTATAATGAAAGCCTGTTAATTTATAGGTTCTTTTAGACCGTAGTGGCCCCATTTATAAATGTTCATTTATTTTAATCTTTCCTCGATCATCTGCTATGGCAGGAGAACTTGATTGCCACATACTCCACTCTCTGATGCGTTGCTTTTCCTTGCTTGATTGATATTATGCGTTTCCTTGTCCTCGGCAACTGATACGACCACAGCTGTTTTGACTCAACTACATCCTCATCGTATACATCCAGACAGCCAGATGCCAAGGTCACTTCTCCCATTATTTGAACTTAATTGACTTACTTATATTGGCAACTTCAATAAAACTGCGATGCCGTGAATGATGTTTTAGAATACGGCACGTTCTATAGTTACATGAGTCCGTTCTATGATAGTAATTCACCACACAGTTGGCCATCCTTCCGTAAGGTAATCGTTTTTTGAGTCAATGATAATTAATTGCTTGTCTAATCCTCGCATCACCACGATTTTATTCGTTAACAGCAGTTTTACCTTTACTCTTGATACCGTCTTCCAGGACAGATTCAGTGTGCTTTAAAGCAAAGAAGGAAATGACTTGTTTGAAAACAACCTTATCGTGTAAGAGAGAGACTCGCCTACTTGTCATCTTTTACAAGTATTGAAAACAACCTTATCGTGTGTCATCTTTTAAAGTATTTGTAAAAGGAAAAAAATTATGCATACTTAAAAATATTAATATTTCCGTTTCGTATCAACTCTCAAAATTACATGGACTTATCTTCTTTAAGAGCTGTTACGAAAATTTCTAAACAGGAAACATTAAAGTATTCTTCTTCTTCCATTTATGCCTTATCCGATCTATCTGGGATCAGCCTTCTACACGATGCGACTTGACGCGCGGATTCCCCACCGACTTGTCGTAGAGCCTGACGTTGGAGAAAGGCATTTTATGTCTGTAGAAGTGTGTGTCCGGGGTCAAATTGCTTGTTTGGAGGGACGAAAAAGCTGAGTTTCCGTAAAAAAAACCTCCACCTCCTTATGAGACCGGCTAACTCACCTTGTTAGTCGAAAGAGACCAGATAACGGTTAATCACGTCATGGACGGGAATCGAACCCAGGTCTTAGTCTATACCGACTGAGCTATGGAGGCTCAGGAAACATTAAAACATTATCTACCCTTTATATATAAAATGATAAGCCTTCTTATGTTACGGTTTTTGAAACGTTTTGAAACTAAGGGGGCTACCCTGTGTCGAGTCTTCAAAATTCAAGGAGAACCGGCCTACCAGTCCGGAACTCGGGGGAGGGGGGGTGACATCCCCCTTTCAAGTATTCAAAATTCGAGTCATCAGAATTCAAAGAGAACCGGCCTACCAGTCAGGAACACGAGGGGGAGGGTGCCGTAACTCCTCTAGTATATATATATATATATATAAGTTAAAGATACCAAGCTATTTTAAACCTGGTTTTACTCCATTTCCCAAGTAAGCAAATAGACAAGTCAAGTTTGCGCCTGCAAGTATTGGAAGTCTAGCTGACCTTAAAGTATGATACTATGTATTAAAGGCAAGGGGCCACTACCCAGACCGGTTTCGACCTTATGAATAACTAAAGTCGTCTCTAAAAATTCGGACGATCCCTAGGCCACTCAATCGTGGGCGAAAGACCATCCATCTCAGCGTTGGCTCCACTCAGTGATGGCCTTCCACCCACCACCACCGCTCATATTCCGAAGAAAAGCATTCACCGACAAAGTCCCTCACCAGGCCGGAAAACATTTTCCCCGGAGACTCAAATTGCTCCTTTAAGGCAATAACCTTAAGAGAGCGGACTCATAATAGTCCCCACCGGTTTCGACCTTTATTGAGGTCTCATCAGTGGGAGCCAGGCTAGAAATACCAAGATTTTAGTAATACAGAGCTTATAAGTATTTTACCAGAACAAGTTACCATAAGGTGTTTTAACCTTATTAAATAAAAATCTCAGGATGAAATATAAATGTTGAAGATACCAAGCTATTTTAAACTGGTTTTCTGGATAGTGGCCCCTTGCCTTTAATACATAGCATTATACATCTCCTCAAGGAGATGGGCTGTGCATTAAGGGTAAATATTAAGAATAGTGATCAGAGCTTATTCTACTTTTACCATGAGTTGCCTTGACTTGCACTACTTTGAGGGTCAGCTAGACCTCCAATACTTGCAGGCGCAAAACTTGACTTACTTGTTTGTTTGCTTACTTGGGAAATGGAGTAAAACTAGGTTTAAAATAGCTTGCTATCTTTAACGTTTATTATATCCAAGGTAAAATACTTTCTATATATATATATATATATATATATATATATATATATATATATATATATATATATATATATATATATATATATATATATATATATAGTGCAAATTAAGGAGAACTCATTTCCTGTTTGACGCTTAGATCCACACTACCATGCAGGCTTTCGAAACCAGATCCAACAGAATAAGGTTGTATATTGCTTTATGGTGTGTTCTTAGACTGCATGTTTTGTGGGATGAAAAATCCTAGTTTCCAGGAGGAAAACTCTTCCAACGTGTAAGACTGGCTAAAATGTCCATGATAAACGTTCTTAACGTCATAGTCGGGGATTAGAACCCAGATCTTTCCAACCAAAGGGCATTTCGTCGTTTCATTAAGACTCTCTGAAAACTACATTTATAAAAAAAAAAAAAAAATCCTACGTATTCCTATATTCCGCCAATATAAGGAACACATTTTTACATATCATTGCTTGGTCCACCCATTTTACCCTAATACAATTTTGTAACAAGTCCACTATTTTTACTCTGTTATAGCGACCAGAATTCAAATCTCTTCTAGAATGTGAAAACAATCTTTATAAGGACTTTTTCAACTGAGTGTGAATTAGCAGGTCCTATACGGGGACGACAGGATTTCGCTCCAACATACAAACCGGCCAGAGAAAGCAAGTAGTATACCAGCCACTAGTGACCAGATCAAGATAAGATAAGGAATCGTGACGTGATTGGTTGTTGAGATGATGACATCTTTGTGTGTGTGTGACGTCATGAGTTGGGAATGTTTGGAATTTTTCTGGGGAACATATGTGTTGTCAGTGACGTCACGTTGTTAGTTTGGTTTGCATATGCAATTGTGGGTATTGTTTAGAGATAAGGATTCGTGTCGTGATTGGTGGGACACTATGAAGTGAATGGGGAAAACGACATTAGTGTCGTGGATGTGTGTTGTTATCAGATGAAGTTAAGTGACGTCATTTGTTAGTTGTAAATAAGTACCGTTATTGTTTTGAATGGAAGAGGAATATATATTAGTGGACAAGGATTCGTGTCGTGATTGGTGGGACACTTTAAACCAAACAGGGGTAGGGTGAATGGGGGAAGTGACATCACTGTCATGGATGTGTATTGTTATGAGTTGTAGATAAGTAAATGGTTTGCATATGACATTATGGGTTATGGATGGTGATAATATAGATTTTGGAATGTTTGGAATTTCACTGGGGCCCCCTTCTGTTTGGTTCGCATATATACCATTGTGGGTGATTTTAGAGATATGGAATCGTGACAAAAAAAAAACGCGTTTTTCCCCCCTCCAAAGTTATTAGTATCAGCTGGAGGTGACATTACTAAAAGATATCTGCAAATTATGAGCTCGCTCATCTCCACTAGCCTAAGCAAACATCTGGAGGAGAGGGGGATGAGGAGTTAGAGGATGGGGTGGGGAAGCATTGCAGGGAAGACCACTGTCACCTGCAACTACCATTTCACCTCCACCACCTGCATTATTTTTTTCTCAAAAGTTATCACTATCAGTTGGAGGTGACATCACTAAAAGATATTGGCAAACAGTGAGCTTGCACAGCTCCCCATGGATGAGCATAGAAGAGGCAGGTGTAAGGTGGGGGGGTCTTGCAGGGAAGACCACTGTCAACCTCTCGACTACCCTTTCACTTCCACCATATGTTTTTTTTTCCATCCCAACAATTTCGGACATCTGCAAATGGCTAGGTCGCTCATCTCATTGGTTATCAGTTTGAGGTGAAATCACTAAAAGATATCCACAAATGGCAAGCTCGCTCATCTCCCCTTGGATGAATTTGAGCCACAGAAATAAATTTTGCACCATGATGTCACAAAGTAAGATAAACTCACATCAGCATCAAATCCACCAGCATGCAAAAACATGTCTGTTAGTCATCTGCATAAAAGTTTCATTTTTGAAGGAATGGTCAGGGTAAGGGTCAGGTAAACAGTACTATAAGGAAAAAAGAGTCGACTGCCTTTTCAGTTACTGCAATTCGTTCATCCAGCGCAGCTATCGTATTGTGGTGTTTTGTGTCCAGTAAAGTAAAATAATGAGTGAACCACAAAAGCCTTTGAAATTTTCTTTCTTCAGGAAAATAGCACGAGACAAAACTCATTACATAGCTCTAAAAGGATGGAAACCGATTATTATTTTAGAAGACATGTACATTGTGATGTATTTATCCAGGACCACTTTGGAAAAGTTACACAGGAAGTGATCTGATATCCTTGGCTACTTGAAGAAGAGTTGACTACGAAATGGATCTCGGTGACTGTTATATTCTGAAATGCCAAGATGGGGAATTAATGCTCGATGATACAGGAGCTGGTGGATGTAAAGTTTTCTTTATTAGCTATGAAGAAGCTGAGAGATTTTCACCAAAAATGTACAGCATTGATAATCATTTACTATTTTTGGAAACTGAATTACCAGCAATTCGTATCATGGGGAAAATGATCGTTAATCATCTAAATTCATCAGTGGTAAAATTAGACCTTCAAGATTTTATTCAATTCGATAAAGATTCTTTATTTTGGGATATTTATGAACATTTTACAAAACCTACTTGTGTACATCTGGTGACAAAATACACAGAAAGCTTAACAAGGCATGGTGTTATTTCAAGACTGACGCAATATCAAATGTATGGAGCTGTACTTACTATGATATCTGATCTAAAAATCTTTTGTGTGACCAACTATTTTGATATAATGTAACCAAGAAACAGTGAGTAATGAAAATTTTCTTTATTTGAACTCTGGAAAATGTTAAGAGTGTACACAAAATATTGTGAAATATTTTTAGGTAATTACAAGTTTCAAATTTTTTTTCTTTGTAAATAATAATATTTCAGCAAAATAAAATATGCATTTGTAAAACTTAAATGAACAAAGATGTGTGTTGTTGTCTTTTCCACAGTGAAATTTTTACTCAGTTATTCAGTTTAGAATTTGATATTTAAATCCATAACTTTATACCTTAATGCAATTCTGTTTGATTATTGTAAAAAAAAATCACTACTGTGAAATTAATGCCAGGAATGTGGGAAAAAAATAAGTGAGGAAGCTGATATCCTGTAATTAATTATTTTAGAAAATTGTCTAATGCTACCTATTTGACATTGCTTGAGTTATCTGTAAAAATTCTGTTCACATACTCAAAAATCCGACCTGACCTGTTAGAATTTGGTGGATTTACAGAGAGACAGCAGATATTTTAACCCAAAAATGTTACTTAAACATTTTAACATAAATACAAATTTACCTTTCCCCACACAAAGTAAGATAAAAAGATGAACAGTATATCCAGCAGCATGCGAAAACATGTCGTTGAGTCATCTGCGCGAAAGGTTCATTTTTGAAGGAACGGTCAGGTTAGGGCATGATAAGGGTAAACAGTACTATAAGAAAAAACCATACAGTCAAGGGACTTTGGACTTAAGGCAATCGTTCATCCACTGCAGCTGCTGTATTGTGTTGTGGTGTTTTGTGTCCGGTAAAGTAAAAATAATGGGTGAGCCATAAAATTCTTTAAAAGTTTCTTTGTGAAAAGTTCTAATTGTTTAGAATTTTGTAACAGAAAGTTAACATAAAATATAAGATCAGAGCTAATAATCAGTTAAATAATAATAATAATAAATAACTATTTATTTGTGATGCCATATGAAGTAATGTAAGAAGAATGAAGGAAAACGAATATGAACAATTGACAGGGGGTAAAAAATACGAATTTTCAGTTATCATTGGTATAATTAATTGTCAATTTCTTTTGAATAAGACTTCATATTTATTTCCTAAAGAACTTTGTATTTCTCATGGAATTATTGTAAGATATGCATTGACAAAATCACCTTGTAGTTGAAAAGAATTACCTGAAAGAGCTAAAAAACAGAATTCCTGGTTAATAAAATATAACCATTAGCTGAAGTGGGAAATTGCTTCACTATCTCTGGACAAACTAAGAAATTGGATGATAGAATCAACATGCAAATATCAAATATTGCTTGCCAAAGGAAGAGAAAAATCAAAAACATTAATGGAGTTAATAGGGAGACCTGTTCTTGATTTAAATGAAATTGGATGGCCAAAACGTGAAAACATACCGTGTACTTTTTATATGTTTTTGGAAACATAACAATAGGTTTTGTGCATTTAACAATGCTCAAAAATATATGTATTGATTTTAAAAAAATAAATATGCAACCCTTAATTTTACTACAGTAACAAATTCCCAACAATCACAAAATGAAAATAAACTTTCAGATAAGAGTCACATTGCCAAAAATCACATGATGACAATCCTGCAAGCATGGGAAGAACCTTTGAACAGCACAAATTTAACAATAAGAAGATTAAGGAACAAAAAACAGATTGTATTTTTCACTTTATTTATTTTCTGAATGTTAGATTCAGTAAATACATTTATAAATACAGTAATATTTCACTCAAATAAAATGTGTAAATTTAAATGAACAAATTGGGTGTCGTTGATGTGTTATACAAATTTAAGACCATTTTTTCCCTTGTGAAGTTTCATGCCACAAACTAACCAGACTTTTTTTTTTGAAAATCCACTCAGTGAATTAAAAGTCTTATTTCTTCATGCAAGCCCTCAAATATTTCAAGAAACTGTCAACTCTTGGAAGCAAAAGGAATGGATATTAAATTAATAGCCAGAATTTTAGTGAAGAATATTTCACCTCAAGTGACAATTTAATTATTATATCTGTAGATACCTCCAACAGACTAGAAAAAACAGTCGTACTTTAAGTATGACTGTTAGAATTTGGTTATTTTATGGAGAGACATTAGATATTTTAACCCAACCCGTTACTAAAACTCTTAAAAATATTGCTGTAGAAAAAAGTATCATAGTGTGCAGATAAAATCAAGTGACTTGAGTGCGAGTCGAAACTTATTTCACAACCTTATCACCCATACATTCTAGTGTTGGGGGGATTAAAAACAGAGACCAAAGCAAATAACGGAAGTAGTTTTGTGATTAAAGTACAAATGAACTGAAAAGTGACAATTTTTTTACATCTGTAGATACCTTCACCAGACTAGAAAAAACAGTCGTACCAAATTCTAACAATATGACTGTTAGAATTTGGTTATTTACAGAGAGAAATTAGATATTTTAACCCATCAAGTTACTAAACTCTTAAAAAGTTTGTTGTAGAAATTAAAAAGGTATCGGTAGCATGCAGATAACAAGTGAATCAACATGCAAATATCAAATAATACTCGCCATTGGAAGAGAAAAATCAAAAAAACATTAAGGAACTTAATAGCCAGACCCATTCTTCATTTAAATGATACCAAATGATGAAAACAATATGGGTAGGAATTTCAAAACTTTGAAAAGCTGATTGCTGTGATCATAAATATTTTATTTTTTTTTTACAATTTTTCTTTCTTTCTTACTTCCTTTCTTTCTTTATTTTCATTTTGACAACATGGGTATGAATTTCAAAACTTTGAAAAGCTGATGAATTTCTTGCTTACTGTGATCATAAATATTTATTTGAAGGTAAACATTTTATTTTTCTTTACAATTTTTCTTTCTTTTTTTTTTTGATGGTTGACATTGTTGCATATTGTTTTCAAGAAATATGGTAACCCTGCTTTCATGTGTTAAGTTTAATGTCTTAATTTTTGTTTAGTTAGGAATGAGAAAAAACTTTGTTCATCTCATTTTCGTTACTTAACTTACTAAGCTAATGAAAGAAAAATAAATAAATTTCAGTTACATAAGTAAGTAAGTTCAGAGCTTTGGAATTAAAGTGCGACTGTTAGCATTCGGTGATTTAATATTTGAGCAATGTAAAATATAAAATATGCATTTGTAACTTATGAACAAAGATGTGTGCTATTGTTGTTTTCCACAGTGAAATTTTACTCAGTTATTCTGATTACAAATTCATATATATTTGTAACATTACACCATAATGCAATTCTGTTTAATTATTGTAAAAAACATCGCATCACTATGCTTCTAGAGATGCGAATTTGTCGGTTACTGGCAGATCTTAGTCAGGAAAAGATATGTTGAATTAATGGAAAATTGTTGTCTGTACTGTAAAAAGCATAGTTCAACAGCCAAGAATGATCTGTTCTTACCTTTGAAGAATACTGCAATACATCTGTGAAAGGAAGTGATTAATGATTTACAAATGTCTATACTAATGTTCCCATAGTGTCTGAAAGAGAGCAAAAACCAAATGAGCAAAAATGAGTCAGACATCTTCAAGATAAATGAACATCAGTGCAAATGCCCCAGTCAGAAAAGTTCACAAGTAGGCTCAACAAAACAGCAAAAAGAAATGACACAGTTTAAGATAACACATTTGAAAATTTACAGTGTATGGGGAAAGAAATTTGCACAATTTATTTATTGATTAGAATTATATGTATTGGTTTAAAAAAAACTGGAGAAACTGATATCCTGTAATTAATTATTTTAGAAAATTGTCTAATGCTACCTATTGGCAATGTTTGAGTTATCTGTAAACATTTCGTTCACATACTCAAACTCCGAACTGATAATACTACACAAAACATCAAAGGGAGGATGTGAGTCATTAAAAAGATGAAGTTTGGATTGTCAAGTGAGAAGTATTATCAAACCCTCAAGTAAGACCAGGAGAATTCCAAGCCCCCCCAGTCAAAAAAATTCACTAGTAGGGACAACAAACTGGCTAAAGGTAGGAAAGAAACGAAGCGCATATTAACCTATAAGGAAAAAGAGTCAACTGCATTTGAACTTGTGTTTTTGTGCTATGAATATATGTTAAAAATCAACAATCTGGAATAGTCAGAAAACCTCGATAGTTCCAAGTTGTCCCCATTCTGGAAAGACTGTAAGTAATTTAAATTATCATTAGAATTTCTAGACTGCATACAAAAGTTATCAATTTAAGTCTGTGTTTATTTTAATTTATTTTTTAAATACCATTTGGTTTTTCTCTTGACTCTAAACTAAAAATACCAATAGTCAAAACATTTTGTAAAAAAAGATAACTTTAATTAACAAAAGTAATGAAATTTAAGATCTTAATGTAGACAAATAAAAATATTCGGATGAGTTATGTATATGAGTAAAAAAAAGTGTGTGCTTGAGGGACATCAGTATATAATTAAATTATTCAGAGAAGCCTAAAAGCTGCCACCATTTAGACTCTACTCTATGAATTCCCATTTTATTTAACAGGAAAGAAATATCCCAAACTATATTGGAAAATTAGTACTTCCATCTATAGGCAACCAAACACAAAACTTGAAGACAATGATGGATATGTGTCACCCTGGCAAACTTCCAAGGTATCTTATCTCAAAAACATCGCCCACAATTCCATAGGCAAACCAAAACACCACGGGATGTCACAGAGACATATGTTTCCCAGAAATTTCCAAACACATAACATCACGATTCCTTATCTCTAAAAACACCCACAATTCTATAAGCAAACCAAACACACAGAAGGGGGGGCTCCCAGCAAAATTCCAAAATCTATCTTATCACTATCCATCACCCATAATGCCATACACAAACCATTTGCTTATCTACAACTCATAACAACACACATCCATGACAGTGACGTCACTTCCCCCATTCACCCTACCCCTGTTTGGCTTAAAGTGTCCCACCAATCACGACACGAATCCTTGTCCACTAATATATCTTCCTTTTCCATTCAAAACAATAATGTCACTTATCTTCATCTGATAACAACACACATCCAGGACACTAATGTTGCTTCCCCCATTCACCCTACCCTTATTTGGTTCATAGTGTCCCACCAATGACGACACGAATCCTTATCTCTAAACCACACCCACAATTCCATATGCGAACCAAACTAACAATATGACGTCACTGACACATATGTTTCCCAGAAAAATTCCAAACTCATGACGTCACACACACAATGCTGTCATCATCTCAACAACACCAATCACTTGATCTGGTCACTAGTGGCTGGTATACTACTAACGCATCAAACAACTTACAGAAAAAAACGAGAAACCTGTTCTTTAGGAATGCAGTAAATGCTAGTAATCCCTCGCAATGCCAGATCTCATCCTTTCTATAGAAATGGGGGGAGGGAGATTTATCTTTAAGCACGTGACTTCTATGGCAAAAAAAAAACAACTCAGATATTCATTCAAAAATGTTTAGATATCAACTATTTTAGAAATCTGTTAATTCAGGTCGCAAATATATATTTTTAAAAAATGTGTCAATAACTCTCCTCGAATGCACACTCATGAGACAAAACATTATGACTACTTATGTAGTAGCGTGCCAATATAATGCTTGCATCTGTCGTGGCTTTGACTCCACTAAACCACAAAAGGTGTCCTGAGGTAGCCTGGTGAACTAGACAATGGCATCGACGCCGGATGCTGCATTCCATATGATCCCACAAATGTTGATGGGATTCAAATCAGGTGGAGCATACGGAATGCTTGGATATGCTCTTCAAACCATACTTTCCCACGTGAGCGTTGTGCTACAGGGCATTGCCGTACTGGAAGAGTCGGGATTCATCGGACCACATTGTCAACCCAGTAGGGCAATACCAAGTAATACTAGGGGGAAACGATCCCCAGATCAGCGGTCAAGGTGTGTTCAATGGGGATGACAAGACCCAGTGATATCCATTAGAACAATCCCCATGTCAAGATACAACTACCGGACCGTTTTCGGCCAAGCGTGCAGTCTGGTTGGCTTAAACAAGCAGGGTGTCATAATGTTTTGGCTTAGAGGTGTGTGATCAGCAGATTGCCTTTACAAATATTATCAACTCATCTCATCTTCCTTTCCCTTGCGGTGTCGAGGGTTTATTAATCATCGGACCTCAAACCGTTCACATGATAAGGTGGTCAGCCCTACGCCCCGGTGTATCGAATGTCCGTAGTGTTGAGTTCTCAAGGCCGGTTTGCCTGCTTTGTGGGATGAAAAACCCGAGGATAAACTGGGGAAAAACTCTGCTGTCCACGCCCAAGACCGGCTAACATGGCTATGGCTAAGGAAGATCCTTCAGCTCCTCACGTCACCGACGGGAATCGAACCTAGGACACTCCTTCCCCAAGCATATGGTTGCTCCGCAACCATATGCCTGGGGAAGGAGTGTCCGAATATGGTTGCGAAGTGCACAGCCACTAGGCTAACCGTGCGGACACGAATATTATCTACCTTTAAATATATAAAAAGTTAATGCGGTATGCATTCATTTGCACAAGGGTGAAACGATCCGGCATCATGGAATAACTGCACAGACCCTACTACGTCAGAAAGATTATTATTATTATTAAAAAGTCCCCAGTTTACAGACTAATCAGAAGGGGGAAGATCTAAACCTAGAAAAGACATCAAGTCTATCTTTGAATACATTCCGACCACCATCCCCAACCACCAATTCTGAAAATGCTGTCTGGTATTTCACACAGGTTTGATATGAGAAACCGGAATCATGGATGATACAGTATTTATCCCTGGGAAGGGTGGAAGTGTCAAAAACTATGAAGAAAGATGCCTACGTAGACAATTTAGATTCTTACAAAAAAAAAAAAAAAAAAAGAGACAATAACCACGAAGAAAAAACACAAAAAATCTGTGGGCGTAATTAGTAGCGGTAGTCCTTCTCTCTATGTGTTTATCACAGCTGCTTTGAACACCTGAATGCAATAAGCCTTCATTATGTTCATTCACATGTAGCCCACAGGCAACAACTAATGGAAGTCGGTAAACACAAGAAGAATCTTTGCCACTTCAATTGTAGCTATATTGCTTGCTTTATTTATTCTCTCATTCATCGTCTTATTTATGTGATCCGAACCCCATCGTCTTACTGAAATTAGTTTCCGACAGGAGGAAACTAAAAGCTGTCAAAAAAGCTGATCTACGAACGTGTTTTGCTCCTGACCCGACGCTCTGGTGTCTGTCATTTTTCAAACTGACAAACAAAGGGATTAAGAGGCGGAGTCTTGAGTTGTTGGTGAAAAGTGACCAACAGGCGATCAGCTACTAAACCGAAAGAGTAAGAAAAGAAGAGAAAAAAAAAGGTTAGGGAAAGAAACTTTGTAGCTATTTCAACTCAGGTAAACTTACACGTTTCCCACAGATTTCATGTTTAGAAACTCATTTGTCACAACAGCCATCAAATTAACTTAGTTTCCCAAACACTGTAATGTCGTTTAATTGGAAGAGAGAAATGGTGGCAGAGTGTTTCTTCCAAATATAAATTGACTTCAGTCCGCTTAATTATCTGCTCCAAAGGTGTGCGTGTGTGTGTGTGTTGAACATCTGTCTGAATCTTTCGAATTAAAAGATTTAGATAGAAAGGAAATGACACAATGTTTTGCAGTATTTTTAAGTACCGAAAAAAAATTATCATCCAGTTGGATAAAAACCTTGTCTTTTTGTTTCAATGTTGTGTAGTGTATTGAAGAAGAACATAATTTTAATAATTTCAATCAAGTTGTACCTATATGGTTCGCAATGCATTTCTATATCAAACACTACTATTCATAGAAGTACCCGTGGATGCAAACAGATACATTCAAGTCGACGCTATTCGCATATTCTTCATTATTATTTTTGAGTACGCGTGAGTATGTATAACATTCCTCTTTTGGATATACTGTTTCAAGAAATGTAGGTTTAGCAGACCTACATAACGAGGAAAAACACAAACAAACATTAAAATTGATATAATTTTGGCGAATTTAATTATTCTACTGAAAGTTTGCTACACATTAATAATGTTGTTAGAACGTTATGAAAATGTTAATTAAAAAAAGGTTGAATATCTGCCTCCCTTTAGTGAAATCCTCCATGTCATGTGATGTTCACATTGTTACATATTTTTCCATCTCTGGATGAAATGGCTAATGCCAGTTAGCTACAATTAAAACTGTCACAATACACCAAGGCTTGAAATGCCATAAAAAAAGCAAACTACTTGTAGCACATGCAAAATCGGAAGCTGGGTAAGTAAGTAGGGGATTGTCGAAATATATACATGTACTCAACTTCAAAATTTCATGGCCTCTCTCTCGGGATACCACTGCACTACAGACTTTTCCACTACCTTACTGTAACTAATCTCTGATCCACTCATGCTTTTCTCAACTCTGCATAGACGATGAATTTCCATTTCAAAATACCCAGTATAAGAGCAGCGTCCTAGCACAATATTATTAGACATCCTATACTTAATCAGACTTCAAGGCAAAGTGAGCAAGAAAAATATCAAGACTCACTCCAAGAACGAGAGCGATATTTGCTACATTGTAGAACATGTCATCGGAAAAGCAATATAATGGTTTCTAAGATTCAGCAAGGCGATGGGCATGACCTGCTCACATAGTGTTAAGTTTTCGTCAGCAACAAAGAGAAAACTCCTCTCAATATGTCATATCATACTAGCTCATAATTTGAAGATTATGTTGAATATATCATATTCAGGGTGGTCCTCCGGAAACTCTGCTCTAGAGACACAATATGGGATTTTATCAAAGCGCTTCAGGCTGGCCCAAAGTACGGTGGAGGGGTTCACACTAAGTATGTTCATCTAGTACTAAAGACATTCACAAACATTCGGCCAACCAGACAGGAAATACGTAGTTATTCTAATGAAAAATGGGCATTTATCTTGTTACCTCAAATGTTAATATTAGCAAACCTATAATAAGCACATTATGATTAATATTAGCAGTGCAGATCTAAGAGAGACGATTCTCTCCCCCAACCTAATGTCGAAGCGATCGGAGCAACAGAATATTGCGAATGAATTAAGTGGAAGATAATTTTCATTGCTGATGTGAGCCCACATCCAGCTAACTGAAGACTTTAAGTGGCTCAAAACAGTTCCATATTTGGTCTCTACACCAGAGTTCTCGAAATTATCCTTGATCTCTCCCTCTCTTTGTGCCGCACTAATCTGCTATATAGGTCTACAACCTTTTAGGTGTGACTGACATGTCTTTCATTAAAAAAAAAGAAAAAAAAACACGAAGCTACTCGTATCTCTATATTTTTAAATATTATATATTTGAATTAATATTATTAATGAAAAATTGAAGTATAGTTACACTAGTAAAACAAGCCAGTGTGGACCAATCCACGTATCACATAAATTACAGTAAATTATTATGACAGCAGTCGTAATATCTGTCATTCAAAAAACCCTCTACTCAAAAAAAAAAAAAAAAAAGTGTGGATCCTGGTTACTTCACAAATAACATTCATGATTAACAGATTATTAATCTGTTAACATTTAATAATATTAACAGATTATTAATCTGTTAATTCATGACATTTAAGTCCCTGAATCTGCAAAGTTCAGTATCAAAATTTATAAGAAAAGAAATCCAATGGAAATAACTCTAAGCAAGGAGATCTACAGGGGGGGTGTTCTCCCATTAAGAAGCTTCAATTTGAAAGTTAAACTTCATTCTGATGAGCATATACACTGGTGTCCAAAACCTAAAGACGAATACTATTTCTGAAGTACAACCGCAAATTCTGGCGAATCTGCTTGTAGCAATTTGTATAACTGACGATTTCGAGAAGAAAAGCGAGTGCACATTCAAATTTTCGAATCGCGCCTAAAGGGGTTAAGTGGTGGCACTCAACAGGATAAAAGGCAGAAGGCTGTGCTATGCGAATTGTGTTTGAAGGAAGCTCCTTTTGTGAAGGAATAAAGTTACAAAGTTAGATGTCTTTCAATGTCTTAAAGGGGTCATCTAGGTAGGTGTTCACGCGGGGAAAAATTATTGGAAAACGAAGAAGGCTGCCGCAGAATTACTGATATTTTCATAGAGTTTGTCACATAACGTTGTATCCAAGTTCTGGGCAGCGTTTCAAACCAATGGAATTATTGTAACAACAAAACATAATCGACGTATCACGGCAGGTCAGCTTGCAAGTCGGCTCCAATCAAGCACGTGGATATCTCGACAAACTATGGCAAGACGTGTGCGACAACTAGGCCTAGACGCCCGAAGGCTTGCTGTGTCCCTTTATCCATAGCTCATGGTAGAACACGTTTTCTGTGGTATTGTTGTATCCATAAATATTGGACAAGATAACAATGGGCTAATGTACTCTTAACAGATGAGAATCGTTTTGGTCTTTCCTCCGACTCTAGACGACACTTTATCTGGTGTGAAAGTGATACTGCTTACCATTGCGAGAATGTTCTTGAAAGGGATAGATACGGCGGCGTTGGGGCTATGGTTCGGATAGACATTATGCTTAATGGACGCACCGAGCTACAAGTGCTGGAAAATGGGAGTATGACTGGTGAACGATATTGTAACGAAGTTCATCAATGTCATATTCGATTGTTTTGTGGTGCTGTATGCGAAGAATTCATTTTTATGGATGACAATGCCATACCACATCACACATGAGCAGTAGAGATACTGCTGGACACCGAGGATATTAATCGAATCGAGTGGCGAGCACGCTCCCCAGATCTCAACACATTTGGAAAGCAAAAGGGGGATGCATTGCAGCTCGAAATTTCCTTCCGGAAAACAAACATGGTCTTATCCTTGCTCTGAAGGAGAAGTGGGCCAGTTTGCCTCAAGAACTCCTGACTCACTTAGTGCTAAGCATGGTACGATGTTGTGAGAGCAGCATCACAGTTCGGGGTGGACATAGTCCATAAAATGTCTCTCCGCATAGTTTTCGGTAAGCACTGTACATTAATTCCTTAATTAGTCCTTAGGAAATTGTAACTTTTGCTAAAAACGTCTTGAAATTTAATTTGTACGAAATTTATAACACATTTTTTGTGTAATATAAACTATTAGTATGCTGACAATAAATTTATGTTCACATTTGGCTCTAGCCATGAAAATGTTTTCATATACAGGAAAAAATGTAGTCCTTCCTTAACTTTTGGACACCGTGTATAAAACAATTCAGAAATAGTACTCCATATATAGAAAAATGACTTTTTAAACTCTTCCACACACGAATATCAAGCTAATGTAACTAATACCAGTTTTACAAGTTAATGTAACTAATACCAGTTACATTAACTTGTAAAACAGCCGAATCAAGTGTTTGAGCATTTGACACCAGACGGAGCTGTTGTAGTACGACCATGGTTTTCTTTATTTCCATTTTTGTTGTACAATATGAAATTTTGAATAATAGTGAAATGTAGTGTATTCATTAGGATAATGTAATGAGCCAAACTACGAAAATTAAAACACGGAGGGGTTCTGGAAGTTATACCCAATTAAAAGGGATTATGCTAGTGAATTTTAAAAACAAATGATAGTTTGAATATTTACTTTAGTTTCGTCTTCCATTTCCCAGCATAGTCGCCTCACCCTATTCCAATATATTTTCACCACTGAATCATAAGTTTTTCAAAACCGTCTTAGCAAGACTCTTTATGCCTTTTTCAGAACCATTTTGCAACCTCGGGTCTGATTGTTGAGATGCTTCTTCATTTTAAGAAATAGTCCGATAGGGATTTTCGACTCATTTGGTTAATTCAACTGCTATCGATGAGACCGGATTTGAAGCGATGCTTACATTGAACTTCTGGTTATTTCCTAAATAGAAGAAAAATCTCAAAGGTGTTTGTACTATGAAAATGACGGCGAGGTCAAAGCAGAATGAAAAACTGGTTCCGACAACAACTTGAAGTTTTTTACTCCAGTAGTTATGAAAAACTTCATAACTACTGGATAAAAAACTTCATACACTGTTTTTCATAACAGTGTATTTCATACACTGTTTGAAAAACAGTGTATGAAAAGAAACCTAACACTTCAAACTATCTCTTTATTTATTATTTTACTGGTTATTTCGGGTAGGAGTTATCACAATGAAGACCCTACTTTCAGAACATCCCTAGTATGAGATATATTTACATGTGTATCGAGCACTAAATAATTTACATAAAAAATTAGTAATGCGATGTACAATTTCCTTTGTCTATGTATGCGAATGTCGTTCCTTTGAAATATAATGGAGAATGTAAATCTCGATATGCTGATAAAGTGTTTTACATTTCGCAGTATGAGGAACTGCAATTCTGATCTCAAACTCCAAATTTCATCCATTTTTCATTGTGTTCGTAATTATAATTTCAATCAGTTTATTAATAGATTTCGACGTTTGTTCGTGCGTGAGAATGGGGGGAAAGGAATGGGGAGTATTTGAGACAACATGCGATTATTGAGACGTGACATTGTCTTCTAAACATCAGCACAACACAGATGCAGCAGTTTCTTTTTCCTCCTCACTATTTCTCTAATTTATAAAGTAGGAGGGAAGCCATGCATGCTTACCATTGATACGTTCATAATTCATTGTGCCCACAGTCATACGATATGTGTGTGTCAGCAATGGTGCCTATAACGTAACCGGAACGTTTTAATTGTAAATATCAGTCACAGTGTCACAATAAAATTAACATTTCAATTGTCAGAAACGTCAGAGAGTGGGAGGGAGGCCAGGTGTTCACACATGCGTAATTGTAGGCATTTATCCCACTCGAATAATTCTAAATACGATTAACGAAGCAAATCGGAAGAACTTTTAGCGGTGATTTTGATCAACAAAGTTTCTCAAGAAATTATCTCAATAATTCAGACAAGACGTTCCCCATCTTCCTTTCAAGAAACACCCCGAAGCAACATTAACTTGTCTTCCCGGTTGGTGATTAGCATTCAAACTGCATAAGACTTAGCAGCAAACATGATGTATTTGCCGTTACATCCTTGCCAGAGTCCTGCATACGATAGACATCGTTAGCTTTTTTTACATTTTTATCGCAACTACGGAGTGTAGTAGTTATTTCTTCGCGTAACCTTCCGTCCTCAAGTCAGGCCACGAAGATGCTGAGTTCCTTACATCGTTGAAGTCTTCGGTCATTGTCCTTCTCGGTCCACAGATGATATGTAACCATCTCACGTACGGATAGCGATAGGCTCTTTTTTTTAAAGGTTGATAGTCAGTCCGATATAAGGAAAGGCTCCAAAAACATTAATCCAACTTTGATGTATCTTTGCTTCCTCCAAATTAAAACGTCACCTCACCAAGGCTGCTCACGTATCAGAAATTTTGTTTTATTATTATTATTATTACAAACCCTTTTTTCCCCTCTCATCCTACTGCAACCAGTTGGGACAGGAAATAACTTTCTACTAGAGATTTTGTCTATTCTTTGTCATACCTATTTGTGTTTGCAGTGATAATTGTCTTTGTAAGTATTATTTCTATCCTCATGTTTAATCTTAATCCTCTTAAGAAATCAGGGTTTTCTTTCCCGATTTTTTTTTTTAACTTAAAATAATTTGGTATGTAGCTAGAAACGTAAAATCAGAGAGAGAGAGAGAGAGAATTTACAGGGTCTAGGCATTCTGTAAATCAATGCCAATACCATACTGAAAAATATTAAAATAATAATTAAGAAGAATAATGGCGTGCTGTTATGGATCTTACATACTTAATTTGTTAGTGAAGTGTGAAGAGGATCTTGCAACCTTAATGTGATGTTATTAACTCAGAGAAGTATCTGCAACTTAATACGCTAACGAAGTCAGTAATGTGTTAATAGTCCAGAAACGTGTTGCCTTGATGTGGTGGCGGCGATGATGATGTACATATGTGAAACGAATACGAGTAAATATTTAAAACTCTCAATTACTTTCTGCAGCGCTTATAGAAGGCAGTGTTTAGAGTTTTTTTTTTTCTTTCTTTCTACTCATTGTCTTTTATTTCAAACAATTTTTAACTAAAGATACCTAAAAACGAACGTCGTGTACGCAGCGCCCCCTAACCGCTTTTCGAGATTTATTAAATGCGTTGAGATGGCCTCCGATGGCGTGATATTCATACAAATTTTTGCGAAATTGGTTCACGGGTTCAAAAGTTATTGGGGACAAACACACAGACGCACGATGATCTGATAAGCTTATTTTCCTTAGGGAAAGCAGACGAGATACGAAGTCAAGCGACAAAGACTAAATGTATGTATACTAAAACAAAACGAGGATGTATCTGCATTGATATTAGACAGAATCTATTCAGTCCGCTATTTGAATCCCGCAACGTATGAAGATCCACTACATAAATACAACTTGATGATTCAGACCCCTTGTGCCACGTTTCTGAATTTCAGAAAATATTCGAAAAATTTTAAGTTACATTATAATTTTACAAAATAAATAAATAAATGACATTGGTGAAATGTATAAAAAGTATTATGTGACCCCACTTCCATCTCAAACAAACTATTAATATATATTATAGCTATATTTATACCAATATATCTAATTTTATTTATATTTACATTTTATTATTTATAAAAAGTTTAGAACCATTTTTAAATACATGGTATGAATACCCAATGCCATTTTTGCATTATAAATAAAAAAAAAAAATCATTGGAACTTCGAATTATAATTTCAGTTTTAATTTCGCTCACGAACGAACCAAAATCAGTTTTCTCTTCTTGGTTTCACTTTCAATTAGTTTCTTTAATGAGTTGTCTGGTGTTACACTATGATTAAAATCGGCTTCTGTAACTGAAGTTTGTTTGTTTGTTTTCTATAAGATATTTCCAAGATTACAATCCGGAAACTATTACTCGAGAGAGTCGGTTATTAAAATGTACAGTCATATGTATTAACTTTTTAAGGCTAAAAGAACGCAATCCTGTCTTATTGCCCGGAAGAAAGACCACGCCTCTCTCATTTGATAACATTTTGATAACATTTCGTTCACCAAAATCATTTTGCTCTTCTTGCCTTCACTTTCTCACCTGGTGCAAACACATCACGTCCAATGCCTGAAAAAAAAAAAAAAAAAAAAAAACTTGGTATTCTTTTTCGCTCTAAACGATACTTCTTTCTGCTCAATTCCTAACACTATAAATTCCAAACCTTCCCAGTCTTAAAATATTGCCCTTGCATCAGTAAGAGCAATACTGAAAAATCTTACCACGAAAATCTTAGAATACTAGACTGTATCCAGAAGAGAGCTATTTGCTTAATAGCTGATCCCTCTCTCTTACTGACTCCTATTTTTATTTATTTTATTATTTTATTTTTTTCATGGACGCTGCTCTAACCATTCACGAACACAGGCAGATCAGCATCCATATACACCATTCAGGTCCGAATTGATGAACGAATTTCTTATTCTCTTCCCTTCATTACATATGCTTCTATCTTTTGGAAAGTCTTCATATCTTTTCCCCGCAATGAATGCAGTCCAACTCTTCAAGAAACACATTAAGAGGTTCCTTTCTTCTCTTTAATCATAACTTGTCCATACATGGCATGGTCATGTTATACAGGTCTCGAGCCGGTTTGTGCACTATTTGTTTTTCACACGCACACAAAGTAAGATTGAATTTTTTTCTTGAAAGTTTAACATGAAGTCACAAACACAACAACAACAAAAAATGTTAGAAGGGCCCGAACACTTTTTTTCCCAACGAATAATGGCATGGGTGTCACTCAGTGATTTCACCAGGGAGTTTTTTTACACATCTAGTTTAATGGAGCTGGTCTTAATGTCATCATTATTCTATGCTGACTTGACAGCTGGGGGACTTCATCAGTTCTCCTTTTCTACAACATCCGCTTAATACATAACAAGATGGCTCTCGGAATACCGATGGGCTCCATTACAAATTAAGGCTTAGTTTATCCTACTGCATTTTCCCATTGACGTTCTTACTAATAAGCTTCTCCTAACAGCTTTGTTCTCACTCATCCCTTTTCTACCTTCATCCATCCATCAATCAATCAGAGTTGGTTTCCTGTTTGAGTTTGTTTCATTCATCTGTTTTCTATCCTGAGAACCAAATGCTGCCGTTGCAACATTTGGTTGTGCGGATTTATTCTTGCACCCCCCCCCCTTCCCCAGTTTTCTCTGCGGTAGTCACCCAAGTGGAATAAGACGACAAACACCTTTATCTGCAAGACAAAGAATATTAAAAGATAAAGCATTACCCATCCACAATTACCTCGTACCGTCTTCGTTATGATGTGGATATACCACGAGTATTCTAAGTGGATATCTGGGCTTGCTTCGGTGACTGGAATAATAGGCATGTCTTTGAGGGAAGAAATCTCTTCGCGTCTGCCACGTGCCGTTTTTGCAATTCTCATTCAAGCTACTTTGACGGATGAAACACTGGGGGGGACAAACTTTTAGCATTTGCGTCCCCCATCCCCAGAGGCCCATAAGGGAAAAAAAATTGTCGGTATACGTACGGCAAGTTTCTCAAGCTGATAACCATCACGGTGGTGGTTGTCAGATATGATTATCTGGCGGGAAATGGCGCGTGACAAGGAGAGTGTGCATGAGACGCAACGGCGCGAGACTTTTTCGTGCCCCAGCTGCGCAACAGTCCACGGTTACGTCACATGGTGTTAAACCATTCAGATTAGACAAGGGAAGGAGAAAGGAAAAAAAAAAAAAAATAGGGGGACCTGGAAAAATAATACCGAGCTCCGTCGTGACCAGCACGTACTCGACGTGGTTGCCATGGCATTCCGACATTCCTGACGTATTATATGAGGGATTGGAAGATATTTCCGTTTTTATCAGGCTCCGAACGAAACATCCTGTGCCTTCACGCCCGCCTACTGTTCTCACGGCTGAATCACATTTAAGTTAGTGGGCCGGATAGTTCCTTGTGTTGTCACGTGCTTTCACTATGAGTCACGCGACTGATTGACCTCACAACAGCCAAGGATACGCTCAATACGGTACTGAGCGTAAACGGCAAGGTAAGGCTCACCCACATGGATGTGGTGTGTCTCTTACCACGAATCAACGTGTGCTCTCATTTTAGGGGGGGGGGGGTGAGAGAAACAGGAGTATTCCATTTGCTGCATGGAGAGGAGTAGGAAATGCACCTATAAATGAATTCTCTTATTTGTTACCATGTTAACGTAGGCGCAATCGGGTAGTAGAAAGATATCCCTACTCTCATTCTTGTTCCTCACAACACTGGTCCTAAACAGAATCCTTAGTGAATAATCACAATCCAAGCACAGGCATATAAAGTCAAGGTCAATAAAATCTCTTTGGCTTGTTTCACAATCAAAGATATACAGAGTGCAAACAGCTTTAAAACCTAATTCCCATTTTACTTGGCTACAGCATTTCCACTAGTTGCCTAGATGAGCAAATATTAATAGTTCAATAGAAACAACTCATGGTTTGTTTCATTCCGGAATTACTCCATAAATTATGAGTTTTGTTGGAAGGGATCGGAATCGCCAGTACATTTCGTATGGGTGGAGGATGATTAATATTTAAATTATAACGTAATTTATTGACGATACCTGTAAATCTTCTAGTCTGATTTAAGCCAACCAAATTTCATTCATTTTGATACCACTTTTCATAATTCTCATTAACCTGGTTGAGCTGTCCCTAAATAAGCCTATTCTGTGTTCTGCCTGAGGTCATTGTTCGCAGTGGTTGATTGTTTTCTTATTGTCATAATCACTCACACCTTCGATCTTAGTCTTGATCTTACACTCCTAATATTTCACACTTATTAAGGACTGTGTATGTATGACAGTTCTCAGATTGTTCTAGCAAGCCATGCAAATTATTATATTCTTAGTTCTTTTCTAACAGTTTCATTTCTCTCTTTTTCTCGATCTATTCTGTTTAATTTTTTTAACATTTCATTTTGAAAAACTCAAAATACCCCTCCATAGCTTAGTAACAATACTCTTCGGTTCGAATCCCATCTAAGACACGAGTAAATTTCATACAGCCTTTTCAACAGAAAATTAGTTAGTCAACATCATATGAAAGCAGGAAAACCCTGCCGAGTTACCTGGCAGGGTTTTCCTGCCAGGTAACTCGGGTTTTGCATCCTACAAAACAGGGAAACCAGTCAGAAGAACACAAGCAAATAACTGGCCTCACAGCCTAGTTACCTCGGCCGTTATTCTGAACAACAACGCCATCCTTAAAATCCAACTAAAGATTCATTCTCTTCATAGTGGCTTTTGCATAATTTAAAAAAAAACCAACAATCAATAAATCATTATGATGATGGCCAAGCTGCTGTTGTTGTATCTGACTAAGGCTAATTATTGTAAATAGGGCTATGATCAGTGTATGAGGGTCACTTCAAAAGTTCGACACACTGTACTCCTTGTTGAAAGTTTTTTCACTTAGTTATACTATAAATTAAAGATGTCAAGAAATTGTATTCTTAGTTTGATCCTTTATCCAAGTGTAAGCAAACAAAGTTTGCGCGTGAAGTAATTTCACGACTGGGCAACTCGTATATAGAGGCTAATGACTTCACATCAGTTTCCTTAGTACCTCATACATGTCCGTAAGGATATGTGCTTTGCATTATGAGATACTAAGGCAAGTGATGTGACGTCATTAGCTTCTATATACAACATCATACACTTTTAAACCAAAACATTTTATTAACAAAATACATTCATAGGCGTTCAATATAAAGTACCTCCATTCTGCCCAATGTTTTGGTAATTCATGTATTCCTGTCAGAAAAGCTTTTTTGTTGATGTGCTTGTTAAGTCACTTCAGCAAAAATCTCATCAGTGGAAGTGAAGCGTTTTCTCACCCATGTCAGTGAGGATAGTAAGGGGTGAGGAAGCACTGGATAACATCCACCAATTTTGGATGGAAAGCGGCCTTGCATCAGCACTGAAAATGCACGTATTCTTCTATGTTCTACTTGAGTTAGATCTTTTCTCCAGTTTGAAGTCTTATTTCAGGGAACAAGTAAACTACAAACGGAAAATGAGCACATAACCTTTTACTCGGAGTGTCGCTTCCAGCTAACCTGAAGGTGGAAACTATTATGTATTCCACAGGCCGCTCATGCTTGAATGTTAAGATCTTTTGAAATAGCCTGGTATGTAAAAGGCATGTATTCTTCTGGCTGGTTTGCGGTATGAAATACCTTAGTTGGTTGCGCGCAATTCTCTCATGACATCATTTCAATGTAAATAAAGCTACTGTTCACAGTAGACTCAAAGCAACGCAAGCTATTAGGCGAACGTATTATATCTTATCAGTTGCGTGTGTTTTTACATGTCATATGGAATGTAAGGCCTCATCGCTACCGTATGAGTGGCTAACTCACCTTTAGTTGAAAAGTCTTCATAAGGATTACTCACAATAACCTGGTTCTAACGTGGAGCTGTTTTCAATCAAAGAACACGTACTCTTCCTGAAGCGCGCTTTGGACATACAAAATAAGTAGATGAAATCAGGTACATTAGGAAGAAATAGACGGATTCCTAAACGTCAGACAATATCATTACACTACGTAAAGATATCACTACGCATGATCTCTTGATATCATAACTTTTAAGTAACACAATACCGAAGCAACTCGTGTTGAAGGTTTCTTTGCTTGCTTCGGATTAACGGCAACTAAGGCTTTGAGGCCAAGTGTGTGTAATCGTCTTGCCGATCTGCCCACTTTGAGGGTTGAAAAATTCTTCCACCTTCGTATGAGAAGCTAACCCATCTTCGGTTGAAAAGAAGCCGTTATAAAGGTTCGTCGCGTGCTAGAGGTCTCTTTAGCCGTAGGGTATTGTCGATACAACTGAGCTACGGAGGCTCTCCGTACTGAAAGTTACTGTTAATTAAGCTTCTTCAAACGGTCCAAACATTAGTTTGCATATTTAATTAGAAGGAATAGATCATTTTATCTTTCATTTAAAGATAAAAAAATTCGGTACAGTTTACTATGAGCATTTTGAGTGTTTTAATACCATTGTTGCGAGACCAAGGCTGGTCTCGCAACAATGCTAGTATAGTGGAGGGTTACACGTTGCTTTTCCATTTGTTCAAAGCGAGCAGTTGCTTTAAATATTCTTAAAATATAATATTTCAATTTCGTTTAAATATTATGCGTCAATCAACATGGAAGACGTCAGTATATACTAGCACTGCGTGAACCTGGCTTCAGATCAGATGCATTTCTTTAGGATATTTTATCCTTTTCTTCAATGCCTTTTTAATGTATTTTGCATGGATGGTGAAGAAGAAGAATTTCATACGACAGCATCACAACAGAACAACATGAAGAATACATAGACACGATGCGAAGTATCATGTTCTGGAATCATCCCAAATAAGCAGCCGACTCATTGCAATGAGTTTAGAAATTTCATTACTTATCCCCCAAGGAGGGGGAAAGTGGAAAAAAAACGTTTAGCTTCAAGTTCTGCGCAATTTTTTAAAGCAGAACGCAAACACTTCTAGGGAAAACCTACAGATCTTCGACCGAGAAAGAAATGGAAGTAAGAAGTGTAGACTTCGTTAATATCTTAGTGTGGGAATGCAACTTCTTTTTCGCTCAACAGCAGTCACGAATTCCGCTAGGGGTTAACTTTCTGTTCGTATGCTAATGGCCGTAGTGCCTACTTACATTAAACTACCCTCTTCGTAATTACAGTCTCGCATTTCTTTACTGCTACTACTTCAGTAATTCTGCAGGTAATTTGCGCGCGCGCCCCTGTCTGATTACACGATACACCGTCACTACAATTCTGATTACTTCCTTTGTATCACACTCTGTGCTGCGCCTCCTTTTTTCTCTTCTCTCTCTCCTTTCCTCTCTCTCTCTTTCTCATTTATTCCACTAACTATTGAACAATCAACGTCTTCCTTTTGCCCTTTTCTCCATACTATTTGTCCATTCCGATCTCCCTAACAGTTGTATTGATCAATGTTCGTCATTAGTTTGTACAGAGAATGAAATCTATTTTCATAACGTTAGGCCTAACCTTGAGTATTTCAAGCATTTCCAATATGCGCTTCTATTTTATCCTATCGCGTTGTGCTCTTCCTGAAATTTATTATTATTATTTGCTTTATTTAATACCCTATCGAAAATATTAAGAAGGATGTTTCGGTTGCAATGAACTCGTTTTTGTTAGTCTGTTTGGTCCCTATTGATTTTTCCCACACTTTGATGAACTACATAAAACTTCATTAAAGTAGCTCATTTTTCTTTGATATCGCTTCGTTTTGCTTTCCTCTCCCTGGTGCACAGCAGTTTTCTTAATTATAAATTCATAAGTATACAGTTACGTTCATTATGCTTATTGTAGAACTCACAGACGAAGCGTTCTGGCGTGTAGGCTAAACATTGTTGGATAGTATGTTCCCATGGTAATAATCAAGTGTGTCGCTTATTAATTATAGTCAGGAGAGTAGGTTAGATAGAGCTGTATCTTCTAAACAATTCGTCCCTACAAACAGCCACTTTCACTCGAGTCACAACTTTCTCCATGTTGCGTTCCACCTGTCCAAGTTCCCATGGAATCTTCTTAGGAAGAATTTAAATGTGGAATCACTATGTGAGGAAGAAACAGTCCCATGATACATACTGAATGCAGTTTTTAGGTACCGCGATAAAAATTTCTAAATTCCTTTAAGTAGAATTACTATTATTGAACGTTTTCAAAATCAAGTAAGGCATAAACTGAAGAATGTCATTATAATTTTCGAAAATTTTAACGAAATAATAAAAGCAAGTCATTGTTCAATAATATTCATAATAATTGGTACACAACAATTGCCTTATCTCAACTAATCGAATTCACGTGTCACACAATTGTTAGCTGGCAGGTGGCCAATCCAAGGCCCTCAAGCCACAAAATAAACGTTAACACAAATTTCGAGAAACAAACAATCATGATAAAATTTTAACAATAAAAATCAATTTAATTAATTTGGCTTAGTCATTCCTTATTAATTATAATGAGTAATACTTTTTTGCAATGCGCGTAAAAAATAAAACAACTTTTGTTATTAATTTTAAAAAAAATGTTCTGCCCCCAAATTCCGTGAAAAAAAAAAAAAAAAAGCCGCCACTGTATTGAACATCAATATATGTATTTTCATAGCCCATTATAAAATGCATCACTCTTTGCGCTCATCAGATAATATTGCCATGCTTCAGTCATTGTTTTTATTATACCCACTGTTAAATACGATTTTTTAGTGATAAGCATTCAATATAGCTTTAGTACGTTTATTGAAATATATTGATTGATTCTTATTGGACTTGTTGATAATCACTAAACTGCCATCAAAAGAGGGGTGATAAAAAAAAAAAAACTCTCTCCCTCCTTCTCGTATAGGGAGTCCTTACTACACTGTTGATGCAAAACTGTCATCTAAACACGCTCCTAATCACATGTATCTATCTTTTCTTTTATTACCAAAGCCAGACACAACAGATTTCAATTGAAAAGAAAGAAAAAACTAAAATGAAAGGGAGTAAAATGCATATTTCTTTTGAAAGGTTCAAGAATATCTCTTTCAAATCTTCATCGTCTAGTTTCTGCAAATTCTAAAGCGACCTCTAACGTCCGCATATATAACTAAACAAAAATCGACAAAAACAACAACTCTTAAAATAATGATAAATAAGTTAATTTAAAGCCTCGTTTCAAACCATGAAGGTTTTCGCCTAAAAATTAGTATTCTTAACGCACGGCTTCACGTCAGGTCAAGGGTGGACCCGTCAATCGTAATTAGTTTCACACTAATTGGAACATAATGATATATGGTATGAATATGACAAACAATTCTGGGACATGTACCATAGCAAAAGATCGCTATCACAGAATACAATAACAACAATGGTGGAACGTGGAAAGGATGGCAAATAGTGACCCCACTTGAAAAACAAAAAACAACGAACAACAAAGTGATAGTTTAGGGGGTTCGCATGTTTAAGATAAACTCTCCTAAAATACTCAGCACTTCCTTCTTCTTTCAAGTATATCAAAGCACTATAAATCACTTATTCGATCACGCTTGTAAAACAAGTCGATAGAGGGGTATGTCTGCAATCATCACAAGGTCCTAGGATGTTAGATCGCTGTTACCAGGCACTTGGTACTCTTATTAACCACCTCAGCCTTCAGACGATTGATTACTAAACTTTTACTTGGAAATATGTTGCTAGTCTAAAAGTCCTGTCACGTCAGCCCAGCCCTCTATTATACATGCAATGAATGAATGTAATTCTCTCTTTATACCGATGAGATTGGGACCATAACCATAACAGAACCTTTGGTAGACGTTGCATAAAGAGATGGTCGTCATGTCTATCGTTGATGACAATATTAGTTCGTACACGCTCCTTGACCATCGGCTTGAGGAATAAATACACAGAATATACAAATGTATCTTTATTTATGTCACATATTGTGCATTAAAGATGCATTTAGGTACTTTTACGTTGTTTGGTATTCTCATTCGTGTGCTGGTAAAAATTCACTACATCACCAAAGCACAATAATGAGCCAGACGAAACAATAGAATTACAGTTTTACAATTCCATTGTTGTATGTTTTCGTGCTAGTCGGAGATCGTTTCTTAGAAGTGTCAACCTAAAATATAAATCAATATGCGATTTCTCTACTGTAAGGGTTTTTCCTTTCGTTAACTAAATTCATCGAGGAGTTTTATGACTCCGTAAATGAGTGGATTCAATTTTAATGCCTTCAAAGTTATAGCAGCAGTGCCCAGAATTTTAAGAAATGACTTGATCATCCCCAGTCTAAGACGGCAGCAATATATATAAGATAATGGCGATTTTTTTTTTTTTTTTTTTCGTGTGTGTGAGACAAAAATCTACTTCCTTCTTATTATTCTTCTTCCCCACTCCCCATCCACTAAATCTTAGCTTCCCACTGAAGCGTGAGAAGTAATGAAAGAAATCCTACTACTGCTGTATACCATACACAACAGGCTGTGCTACTGTAACAGGCTATGCTATGTTACAGTAGCACAGCCTGTTGTGTATGGTATACAGCAGAAGTAGGCTATGCTATTGTAACGTCTCTTCCCCCCCCCCCCACACACACATCAGAAAGTAAACATCATTAAAAGAATATTACAATCATCTGATATAAGGAGGAACCAAGTTTCGCTTAAAGCAGAAACCATTGCTGCATAGTTCAGACAAAGCGATGAATACAAAATATGAACATATCAGTAATCTCGGACCTGTAAAATGGTTTCTCAACTAAAATAATCTTAGTGTTACTACAGTTGTCTCGAACGTAATATACAATTCTCTGTAACCTGACACATGGTTGCAGCAAACAGCACACTGATACACAATGAGGTGTTTAGAAGTCTGTTGTAATTTTAAACTTAATGTAGTTTTAGCTAGTTCATAACCCTAATCTTAGAACCATTCTTCAGACTTTCTTGAGACATATGTCTCAGCTATTCACCTGTCATTTCATTGCCAACTCTTAAACAATGTTTTCTTCGGTCTGTGTCATGGTTACGTTGGATGTACATTTCCTTTCAGATTTCCTGAAAGACCAACCTCTGCTCCAGCGAATACTTCATCGTTTATAGGTTATTTTATTTAAGGTAGTGCAAAGTGACGCAGCAACACAGGGCAGCAGGAACATGTGCTCTCTGGCTGAAAAAATTGGATTCGAATCCAGTATTCGAATTTTGGATTCGAAATGGGCCACGCAGAACCTTTATAAGAACTTTTCAAATGAGAATGATAGGATTTGCCTACCGATCATTTTTTATCCCGCTACCAGGCAAACCGGCCAAGAGAATACACGCAAAAAATATACATTTTGGCATGAGACTAACTACCTTATTTTAAAATTTGTAGCTATGAAAGCCAATCTGAGAGGTCGTGAGCCAAGAGCCTGTAAGTTAGGCAGAGGATTGTTATTGCTATTATTAGAGAAAAGCATTGTTATTCTGGTCCTCTTGAACTTGGCTTCAAACAGGACATTCCAAGTTGCATGCACTGTTAGATGGATATGTTATAAAAAACATTAAAAATTCATACTTTAGTATTTCAATAATATACTATGACAAAAAATCAACAAATTCGGAGTTTGACCTTTGCATCCCCCCCCCCCCTTCCCCCCAAAGAAAAAACAATACCTAATCTTGTCAGCGAGTTTATTTATTTCAACTTTAAATAAATTATACTGTCCTATCTAAATTTAATTGAAGTATCGAAAACTACAAACATAATTTCATTCATAACGATTTAGCATGAAAAGGAGCCAACTACATGTGAACTGTTTGCATAACAAACTGAAAAGTTCCAGTTTAAGGTTCCCAAAGCGATCTGACAATGGTCGTCTTATCGAATCATAACACTATCGGATTGTATTCGTCAGGACTCTTAACCGTAAAATTTTCAGGTGCTACTTGTACAGAAAACATTCCAGTGGTAACCCTGTTTTGCAACCAAACTGGATAAACGCGAATCTTGGTAATAAAGTTTTCGGCATGAACTTCTTTGTATATGAAACTGAAAGCGAACATTCACCTTCAGATATCAGTTTGAACTTAAAAAGAAGCACGCAGATTTTTTATTTTGTTATTAATTTTTCGTGTATTTGTAATCCAATCTTATTCTGCAAACCCATACTCTAATTCTGTTTGAGTGCAAAACTGTTTTAAGTTCTAACGCAGGCTGGCCTTTTAAAACAGCCAATAAGGTTTGCTCACGCGAGAAATGAGGCCAGGAAAAAAACAAAAATTAAGAAAAAAAGAGGGTTATTTGTCGGATGGTGTGTGCATTGTTCCTTGGTAAAGCTGAGATTAATTGCCAACCTTTGACAGTAAATGTTTTTGTCAAGAGTGGGTGGTCTCAATGAGCGAGCAAGTGTGGCAACTGCTAGTGTGTTACGATTGGTGATTTTTTCTCTACACTTCAGGAGTTAACGTCCGATAGGACGCATTACTTGCATTGGATTAGCTAGAAGACACTCACAGAGGTATCCACTTCCTGAATGGTTGAGGACTTCTCATGTTATTTCTTACAAGTTATATGACGTTCTGATTTACAATAACAATAAAAATAAATATTTCTCATAATTGCATGATTCAAGCCTTCCATTTTTCAACGTAATCATATAACGATCTACTTGGAGTGCTACATGTTATGCGACTAATTTACAGATCCTGTTGGAGTCGCAAATTTTAAACTTGCCCGAGAAGTTGAAAATTCTCAGCTGAAAGAAATAGTGCAAAGTCTGCAGAACTATGGATAATTTCATTATTACTGTTCACCGAAGCTACAAGTGTCTTACAATTCGATATACAACTTAAATAAACCACTTTATTATGAGGTCTGTTTGTGTCTGTTTGATACTACTTTTTGCCGGCCTGGATGGCGAAGGGGATATCGGCCAAGTTCGAAGTCCAAAAGGAGACAGAGACATGAAAGTTGAATTTCATCGCATAGTGCAAGACCGTCCCCACATTCTACTTATTGGAGGCCTGAAGTGACCATTTTATGTGGCTCCCACCCACAAAAGTTTTTTGTAAACTTACAGTGCATTCATACCGTGGGTGGGCTAAGGATTATTTAAATTTTTTTTTATTCATTTTCCATTTTTGTACTTTTATTTAGTTTTATACAGTTTGGAAACCCTGCTCTAGATACTAAACATGTATCTTTTCAAAACACTTCAGGCCTACAATAAACGGGGGGGGGGTCTCTCACACCGGGAAATGAACTTCTTCTCCCATCCAAAGACAATCACACACATCCATGTCCACGGTAGATTCAAACTTCAAGAGTTGTTGGTTGGACAGCGGATATTCTAACCACTCGGCTAACCAGGCCGGCGTGGTCAAGTTTCGTGAATGTTATCTTCAGCAGGGCTTCAGGATTATATAATTGACCCTTAACGTACTCACAGCATTAATATACTAAAAGTTTACAAACTTTTCAAAGAGGAATTCACAAAAACAAAACAAAACAAAAATGCTGGTACTGATCTAAGAGCGCATTCTTTTTTTCTAGGACGATGCGATATTTGCGTTTCCAGTAAAAAGATATGGGTTGAAGTCTTCCATCTGGAGTGAGAGAATCCTTTATGAAGGTGAGCCATAATGAAGATGAAAAGGATTTTCATTCCGTAAAAAGTTCAACCAGTTGGAGAACATACTCAGCGACTTAATAAACTGGTTTCGCACCTCAGCTACTTCGACAGTAATTTTAATCAAACCCGATAAGTGATTGAAGACTGGTTACTCTTTTCAAATGACGGGTATTAATAACTGGGGCTACAGTTCGTGTTGCACTCCAACCTCGTTTTTATTTATTTATTTATTTATTTATTTTTTGACACTGTGTATATCATCAGTTTGAAATACACTATCTACCAATGATTGTCCGAACACTTTTGCAATTTACAACTGATACCAGCAGGCGAACCCTAATATCGGGTATGTCCACCTTTGGCATTGATCACCTCCTGCACCCTTTGAGGGAGGCTTTCAATCAATGTGCGGGAGACATCAGGTGGAATCATCCCCATTCCTCCATCAAAGCAGCATCGAGTTCAGCGATATATCGAGGACGTACTGCTCTGGACCTCAATCACCGCTCCAATTCGTTCCACAGGTGTTCGACCGGGGGGAGGGTGAGGTTAGGACTTTGCACAGGCCAGGGCAGTCGTTTAACACCCACTTCTTCATACCATTCCAAAACAGCTGCAGCTTTGTAGCATGGGACATTGTCGTCTTGATAGTAACACGGGTCCGTTTTCAGAAATACTCACAAATAATTGGTGCATAAATAATCAGGTGCAGTGTAGGCAGCACGTGATTCCCAATGTTCCCACTCCTAACTAGCTGAATGCACACACACCATTTTCCTCCACTACCAAACTGTACTGTGGGTACAACACACACTGTGGTAACAAGCGTTCACCAGGCTGTCTCCATCAGACTGAAAACAGGTGAACCTTGCATCATCACTCCAGAGTACCGTTTTCCACTGGTCAATTGTCCAGTTCATGCGCTCTTTGCACCAGGCCAGACGAGCAGCCTTATTCGTCGTTATGTGCAGCTGCTCTTTCGTGGAAACCCAGTACTGCAGTTCTTTTCGTACAGTATTAGTACTCACCATGGTGTTGCTGGCGCTCTGGAACTCATCACGAATGATCTGTGTCGATTGTAGCCGGTTTTGCGAGTCACCCCCATTTTAACACCCCTTCCACCCCGTAAATCATTTCCGGCGGCCGCCCTGGGTGTTTTCCTGCACTAGTGGTGATAAAACGTCTCCATTTGCTGATCACATCACTAACCGTTGATTTTCGATGCTCCAGAGCGGCAATGGCACGTATTGACATGTGTGAAAGCCTACGATGACACCTCTCTTGAAGTCACTGAGTTCACGTCATGTTGCCATAGCAACTATTCAACTTTTACGATGAAATACTGCTTCCTGCTATCTGTACGCTGGTTTTTATGTTATTAGCAACCTGGAATTTTCTATAACTTCAAATAACAGAGTGTCCGGACAATTATTGGTCGATAATGTATAAGAAAGTCAATTATAAGTCACAACTGTTTGGATGATTATTCGCTTTGTATGAGAACATTTTTTCCAGACGGATTATTCCGATCTCAGTGTTCCTTTCCAAATATCAAAAAAAAATAAAACAAAAGTAAAACACAAATTTTTGTTTGCTAAACTTTTATTACTATATAAACGATGTACGAGTACTTTGAATTTGTTTTGGATGCTGTCTGTATCATCAAGTAAGTTGATGACACAGACGTTCAAGAACTTCGTACAGTTATTCCCAAAAGGTATAACCTTTATTTTGTCCAAATTTCTAAGAACAGCACATTACATTATATTAAAAAAAAAAAGGGGGGGGGGAACAGACCTTTTAATTCGAACAAGACCTAACTTTACAAACAATAAATAATTATAAAAGCAAATGCATTCAACATGGAATGGAATGTCTCCAAAAAGCCCACTTAATTATAAGCCAAATAAACAGGAAAACTCGCATCGAAATGGTGCAAGGCTGAAACAAGCCAGTAAGCCTAATAATGAAAAGATGACATTAATGAAGACGTTTAGTGCAAATCTACACTAACCTCATCTGTTTTGCTAATGACAATATTCTACAAGATTCTGAGTATATAAAACAACCATGACTTCAAGAGCTCAAGAACATCTGCAACCCTCCCACTAACTTAAGATCTGTATATCTTTATTTGCGATTTTGATTCTATCGGCGCTGCTTGTAGCATTGGAATAGATTGTCAACTGAAGAGTGAAGCACTGAAGTCAGCCCACGATACGTTTCAAAATATCTTCTATATGAAACAAACTAATAAACTAAGTATACTTTTACTATTAGAAAAAAAAAAAACTTATTTCTGTAGAACATAGTTCAAAAAATAATTAAACGCCATAACTCACTATACAATGGACTTCTTTTAATCATTCTATTCACGATTGAAATAAGTAGAAATACTAACATATCACAGATCCGAAAATTTTGGCTTTTCGGATCTGACGCCATTCTAGATTCGACTATTATTACGTGTTCCTTGGAAATAAAGCAATGAACTCACGATCTAGACATATTCTACTTAAATTATACGAAAACATCAACTACTTCTTCCTCCTCCTTTCTTTCTTTCTTTTGTAAGCCTGTCGATCCTCCCAACATTTCTAATTTGCATATACATACAGGGCATGTCCTCAGTAAGATAAAAGCTGTTCAGGATGACCACGATGTGTGGGAAGCGGAAATGTAATGTGGACCAAAGTAATGAGTTCATATTTGCAATTCTGTGACTCATGACAAAGGGTGTGCTTTGTAGGAACGTGCCTGGGATATTTCTCGCGCCACGTCTTTTGTTTTCGCACATCATCCAATAATAGCAGAAACCTGTTCCGAGAGTGCGGTTTGAATGGCTCAAAAAAACTGATGAGAATCACACCCTCTTCCGCTTCCGCTCATCAATTCTCCAAAGAAGTCCAAGGTTGTCAAAAATACTTTCTCATTAGTGATGATGCGGCTTTATTTACAGTATACTATAAAGATTTCTATCTGCTTCCGACAGTCTTGCCGTCTATATCAGCGGGAAGCCACAGCATACTACATATTTTGGGAAGCTCAGTATACTTTGTACGGCAGTCTTCCACAGCAGTTTAATTATATAATTAATTAATGTTTTATAATTAAAACGCCATCCTCTTCTACGGTAAACTATTCATTCAGAATATTTTTGAGCTTCAATAACGTCTCAAAAATATTAATAGCAGGATATTAAAAGATTAGCGCAGTTAAAGCCTGAGCATTTTCTTGTATTTTATTAAATTTTGTTGTTTAATCAAACATTTTGTGTATTTTAATTTAATTAAAGTTGGATTTTTTTTTCAAAAAAAATACGAACACTAATAGTCATCCAAAATAATCACAGTTGACTGTAATTTTTGTTATGTAAAAATTACAATTTACAACTCAACAAATAAAACGTCCGTTCCCATGGCAACAGTCGCTCAGCAGTAGGCTAACAAAATCATCGTTACGTATTGCTCTGCAGAAGATAATACCTAAGCCTAATTCATTTATTTTAACCGCGTTTAGCTTATTTCTAAGGCAGTCTCTTTTGACTTAGGACTATTGATCTTACGACTAAAAAATGCTCGTTATTAAAATGGCATTTTACTGTATGTTTCTTCTTGAACTCAGAAATTTACTATTGGCAGAAAAATCAGTCTCTTTCACATGAAAAAAAAAAAAAAAAACACGCAGTGTGAAACAGGAAAAGTAATAAATTGAAGAATGACCGTTAATTTTCCAACTATAGTAAATCAGCTATCGAATGCTCAGGGTGAGTGCAGTGGCACTGCATCTAATTTCAGTAGCCTTTTATAATTAAACGATATTGGGAAATAAAAAATTAATTGATATCCACAAAAGGTATTGATAATGTAATTAAAAGTCATACACTAGAATTAATTTTGAGGTGGTGTAAACCCAAGACTTAGCTCGTATCTTTGCTGTTTGTTTGAGCAACTTACAGCTGATCGACTGTTCCAAATTAATGGATGTTCACCACATTTCCTATATTATAGTACACGAAATGGTTGGAATTTTTAATCTCTATCGTTTCAATTAAAGCTCTTTGCAAGAATATGAGCTTCTGCTAATATAAGTTCGATTTTAGGGTTAAATTAACTCCCAGCCAAAATATCCTGGATTGCAAACGACTGCGAAAAACTATAAGACCTTGTAATTTTCCTTTCTTCGTGGTTTTTCTAATTAATTTCATCCCCTCTTTTGTCTTCTACGATCACCTATTACTGCCTTCGCCAGTTTTCAATTAAAAGATGGAGGCAAATGAGGCCAGATATTAAGATTAGTTACGTAAATAACTGCACCAACTTTGTTATTGTCCCAAGCCTGTAATCGCAATTTTTATTTCGTCTATAAAAGCGGTGAAAATTTTATGTGCTTAAACTACTTAAAATCGTCATTAAAATAAAACATTTCTGAACACACCCAAAGTCGATGTTCCCCCATACAAAATATGCTAATGTAAATTTGTTCATATATTGGTTGTGTTTGTAGATTCACATTAATAATACAATATCAGCGGTGTTGATAAATATCTTTATTATAACAATATGGGTTTCGGATCAGTGGTAGCACCGCTGTTGTGTCACTTGTGTTTTGTTTCAAAGGAAACCGTTCAATTGAGTGGACAGGTGTTGTCCATTAACGCACAGAGACATTCAGGATGATGGGATAAGTGAGAAGCTCGGACAATGGAAAAAGTTAGTGGAATTGTTGCTCAACAAATTCGGACGGTTGACCCAATTTTGAATAAAACAGGCGTGTGTCTTAATGGCTCAGTATTCACGTAGTCTACAAGTTAAGTCTGCAATTAATCCGTATTCTTTTCTTGACAATAGAAAGGAAACATTATCTGAACGTGACGTAATAAATAACAACTACTCACGTATTTCGCGCGCAACCACGTGTGCAAAAAGGAAACAATGGAAAAACACACATGCAGAGTCAGAGCGCATGTCTAAACACGCAAACGACATTATTATTTATCAACTTCACATTGTATCGATGTAGCATTGGATAAGGAAATAAACAATCTTTACAGTAAAATCCTTTGACAAGTAAATAGCAGTTAAGTATAGTCATCTACGAGAACACTGTCGAACATTACAGACAGATGATCAGTGCACTGACGAACAAGGGGAAATATTCCTCTGGGTGTTGTCTTACCGCTCACTATATTAGTGCATGAAAGCATTTTAATACTGAGAGTTTTAATGATGAAATAACTTCGTTGCAGTTTAATGGGAAGGCAGGCGGACGCTAAAATTGTAAAAGCAAGTTAACATATGATACGGAGACCAACCGGTGCGTACATTAAACTCTACTCAAATTCAAGAACAGACTGCCATACAGTGGTGCAGCACTTGAAATGACAATAAAAAGCGATATTTTCTCTTTCTCTCTCCATATTATTACGAAATTACATGGATGGCGGAGAAAAAAAGTGTTTAGTCTTCTGGGCAGGTAAATGAGATCATGATCATCCCACAGATATGCTAAACTACTATAGGGGGTGAAATCTTTTGTAGGTACGATTATTATAACAATATGAACTTTTTCATCACTTCAGGATATACAAAATGATCTTAAAATGAAAATATAAAGATCACAAACCTAAACGAAGCACTTCTTACACGATCCATTCTATTGAAGTTAGGGGTCAACCAGACGTCTAATGTAATAAGGTGCATTCGGCCTCAAATTTGAGGACAGTGCTCTTTCTACCTACATACGTATTATTAGATTGATAAGCCAGTAACATCGTTTAAATTTGGTATATTCCTCTCAATAGCTCCTCCTTCTAGCCAGTAATTAAGTTAATACTGAAGCCAGTAAAAACTTAAGTCTTTGACCAACACAGAGTTCTACTTGAGTAGGCTCATGTCACTGGGAATTCAAAACAGGAACAGTTAGATATTCTGTAAACCGCTCAACTAATTTAGTGAAAATCATGAAGTAAATGAACCGAACATTCAACTGTAGCAAAAAATACTCTGGTAATACTTTGACCATTTTAGATCTTGTCATTAATCATATTAAAAACAAAACGCTCTTCTTAATTACACTGAGTATTCGCCTTAAAAAAATGTGGACTTCGAAAAAGGTCTGTTTTTTTTTTCCATTCAATCTTCTAATGGCTCGTTTCGGAGTAAAATAAGATAAACGACTTAATTTTTGAGTGCCTTTTGTTATCACATTTGTAGGAAAAGTTACAGCAACAAATATTAAATCACAGAAGACAGATATTACCGAGGATTGCTGTTGTCCAAAGGACCTTGCACTCAGTAAAAGGAATTCAGTAGGAAGAACAGAGAAAATGAACTATGGATTCCTATTAACTCTCTCTCTCTCTCTCTCTATATATATATATAGAGAGAGAGAGAGAGAGATTACTACTAACTTCCTGTGGATAATTTTTCTCCTCTGTTAACTGTTAGGAGTCCAATGTCATCAGATCTTATCAACTACATCTTGGTCTTCCTAGAAGTGTTTTTCCTGTCATCCTGACAAAAATACAAGTTTTGCTAACTTTTCTCTCTCATTCTATTTAAGTGATTATACCACCATAGATCAGCTCTACTCACACATTTCTGGATATGAAAAAAAGAAGCATAACATCATCTACACAAAGTAGAGAGCTGAGATTCTTCTTCTTTAAGTGCCATCTCCTATCGGAGGTCGGCGACCACCTTGGCAAATTTTGAGCAATCCTCAGCCACTCTAAACAGTCCCTCAGAGCTCATGCCAGTTCACTGTCTGATGTCTGCCAGCCAAGATTTTCTTCGTCTTCCTTGTCCTCTTCTTCCATTTATCTTCCCCTTTATAAGCAATTGAAGTATTTTATATTTTTCATTACGAAGTAGGTGAACAAGATATGCAATTTTCCTTCTTTTTATGGTATCTAAAAGTTCATGTGATTTCCCCATTTGTTCCCGTACTTCCTGATTGGACGTTTTTGCTGTCCATGGGATTTTTAACATTCGTCTGTATAACGACATCTCAAAAGCTTCAAGTTTTTTTATTGATGTTGTCTTCAAGGTCCAAGTTTCTGCACCGTCCAGCAGTATAGACCGTACATAGCATTTAATCATGCGTAAGCTCTAAGTTTAAGTTGCGGTTACACAGTGTTGATTTCATCAGGAGAAAAGTTTTGCTTGCCATTTCAATTCTAACTTTTATTTCCATTTCTGGATTACATTCTTCGAGTATCCGAGATATTTAAACGTTGTCACTCTTTCTATTCGTTTCCCCATTTAAAGAAAGTGATGAATTAAGAATTGGTTTCTTGCTTATGACCAAGAATTTAGTTTTGGTGATATTTATTTTTAATCTCATTTTTTCACTCTCTTCATTCACTAGTTCCAGAAGATTTTGAAGATCCTGAATATTGTCAGCCAGGAGAGCTGTGTCATCAGCATATCGGATGTTACTGATGATTTAATCATTTATATTAATCCCTTCCTCTCTTCCTTTTAAGATTTTTTGAAATATGGCTTCTGAGTATATGTTAAAAAGAAGAGGTGAGAGCACACATTAACATTTGAGCTGAGATTAACATCTCCAATTTGGATATCAGGTTTAACACCGCTTTCCTTCATAACGTTATTCGTATAGATGATGAATAACGGTGGAGATAATGTATACCTTTGTCTCACACCTGATTTAACATCAAACCATCTTTCTGTACCTCCACTGTTATTCATCATCTATATGAATAACAGTGAATAACATCATCTATATTCTAACTGCTGACTTACAGCTTAAATGGAGACTATGTATTGCCCTGTATAATGTCATTTATACCAGATATGATTATAGCGTTTTGAAAAGCTTTTCTCTGGGCATTTTGTAATATACCTTTCTTAAGAAATGAAGTATAGATTCTTGTTATATTTGTATGATTTCTCAACTATTTGTCCTAACATGCAAATCAGATCCTGACAACCTATTAGGCCTGAACCCAGTTTTTTTCTCCATGTTCTTCCTTTTTGCTTAGCATTACCTGAAGTACTTGCATAAATCTGAATTGGAACACTTAGTACGGAAATTCCATTGCAATCTAACCTTTGGTTTTCTTTCCCTATTTATGGGTGGGTACTATGAGGGCTCAACTCCAATCATATCAAATTCAATTCTCTGAACCAGGCCTTCTGAATTACGCAGTGAAGCTACTGTAAAACTTTTATACCCCATTCTGAGGATTTTTGATCGAATATCAGGTTTTTGATGGATTTTTTCTACTCAAGTATTGATATATATATATATATATATATATATATATATATATATCAATACTCCTATTTACATTCCTCTTGAATATTTTCTACCACTAACCCATTGTTTCTTGTTTCATTTAACAATCTTTCAAAGTATGCACGTTACATTAGACGTCTGGTTGACCCCTAACTTCAATAGAATGGATCGTGTAAGAAGTGCTTCGTTTAGGTTTGTGATCTTTATGTTTTCATTTTAAGATTGTTTTGAATATCCTGAAGTGATGAAAAATTTCATATTGTTATAATAATCGTATTTATGAAGGGTTTGACACCCTATAGTAGCGTTGCATATCCGTGGGATGATGATCTCAGTTACCTGCCCTGAAAACTAAACACCTTTTCTTTTTTTTTTTTAAGCTCTGCAGGAGTGGGTATCACCGTGCGATGATAATCATTCGTCATCCATGTGATTTCGTAATAATATGAAGAGAGAGAGAAAGAGAGAGAATATCGCATTTTATGATTTCAACTCCAAATATTGAGATATCTTTATATTCGGTTATTATGTCACCCTTATTATTTCTGATTCTTTTTTTTATATATATATATGTAGAAAAAGCTACTTTTCGAATAGCTTCTAGACCATTTTGCCTCCCTTTTTGAATCAGTAAATTCTTTGTTGCTTAATTTTAAGGTTTCAGTACCCGAGAGTACTGTTTCCAAATTTACTGATTCTCTTTAGAGGTGGAAGGAAATGTGTTATATTAGCAACTTATAAGCAAATAACAGAATAAAAAGAAGATGATTCAGACAGAGAACAATCTGCTAGATCATTCATAATTTTTTCTCAAATTGTAAATTACCGAGGAGAAATATTTCGCGAAATGCAATTGCCTGTTGTGCCCTTCACGAGTCTGTTTTAATAAAAAATTTGGAGATTTCAAAGAAACGCATGTGTGCACCAGACTTCTGTTATAAAGTTAACTTCTACGTAAACTTATGAGATGTTAAAGGTTGTTTTGGAGAGAAAATAACGGGCACAAAAATATTCCATTACTTTTCTAAGATCAAGAACGAAGTGATGTCTATTGATAACACTTCAAGCTGGGCAGATTTATCGAAGGGCAACCACAATTAAAATCACGAAACTTATTCATGAAATACACGCATCAACATCTAATCACTTTGAGAGAATGTTGTTCGAACCATGGAAAAATATTTTAATACCAGATCTGAAACTAAGAAGGGTCGTAGCAAAATTAGCCCTGGATTTCTATGACCAAAAATGACATTACTAATATTTCACGTTCTCCTTACTCACCAGATCGAACAAAAGCTACTCCCCTCCAAAAAAATAAAAAAATAAATAAAAAACCAAAGTTGGCACTAAAAAGGAATTTTTTATGTGAATATAACAATTAATACTGTGGTTTATCCGTTAGACAATCCGTACTGCTGAGACCAAACACGGAACTTTTGCAAGCCACTTCAGGCCTCCAACGAGTAAGCTCATAATCTCACTCCAAGTGATTAAAATAATTGTTTACTACCTACGTACATGAATTATAATGGTAAGAAAAACTGCATGGCAACCTGTCATCGTCCAATTCTTTATTTCTTTGTAAATATTATGGATCCTAAAAGTTTTCGGTAATTTCTGAAACAAATTCATATAAAAAAAAGAAAGAAAGGTCTGTTAAAACACAATAGTATCGAAGATACTATCAACACTACCACAAGATATTCAGGCATTTCCTACTTGCATTTCTGGATTTCATCTTTACGTCCTGGTAATTCCCCCTTTACTGACAGGCGCAGATTACATTAATTACGAATCATGATGGCCACGTGGAAAATAACTGTAATCTTCTAGTCAATCATATTCTGCTTGCCCTCTGACCCGCAGGACAAGGATTTATGCTGCCACCTGGTGGTCATTCACCTATTTTATTTATTAATAAAATGGTCATTTTTTCCAGACGTGATTTCCGATTTATTGAAATACTATCTTAGAAAATATTTAAAACATTTTTAAAATAGACAAGCAACGTGGTGCATCCCCTGAAATGCCATACGAAAGAAAAAAAATATATTGATCATATGTTAAAAATTTTATAAACCTGATTCATAGATTCTTGGTAATCAATCTCGTGACGTATCCATGTGACAATTTGGGTTTATGTTTTCATATTATTGAACAGTTGCTAATTAGCATTCCATCTTGCCAAATCACCTCCAAGAAAATCTAAATACCCCATCTGTTGAACAAAGCAATAGTATGCACAGAATGTTTTATATGCAATTATTTTAAAGTGCACTTTTTTGGTGAGCCCCCTCCCACTAATTCTATTATCTTACTATAATGAACAAATGAAGTACTGCATACAATAAACTATAATACTTAATTGCTGTTTTGATCAAGCTCATCGTCTGAAGTTATCCCCAAGAGTTTAATTCATATTACCTTATGAAGTTCTATTTGCAACTTAACTTAACTGAACTAACAGTTAACTCTTAGAGAAAACGTTTTCCATAAACTGTAACGCTGGTAGATTCGAATCGTCAATATTGCCAACTCAGTTAATGGTACGTCACACGTATCATTAACTGGGTATTACATAAAGGTACTTGAGGGGATTTTGAATTCGAAATATATAATTTCGGGAAATTTAAATAAGATCAATATTAGTGTATAATGTGCATAGGTGATTTTCTATATTGATTTATATATAATTGATCTAAAGAACTGAACTTTTTTACAATGTAAAGGTAAGTCCATGTTTTTAACAAGAATTACACGGTAAACAGCGTGTGTGTGAGAGAGAAAGAGAGAGACCAGCTATACTCATTGAAAAACAGAGATAGTAAAACATATTCGGTTTTAAAGAGCGTATTCTCTGATCTGATTGTCAACTTTGAGGAAGAAAAAAAAAAACAGCGGTTTTAAGAAAAAAATAAACTTGCAACTCCATCTGATATCAATTAACTCCTCCTCACTTATACAGGCGTTTAAAATTCTTCTCATCCTTGATGAACGGGACACTACTTTTTAAGTGAATCGTTAATGAATCTCGATTCAACCAGCAACATAAATTTTAGGACTCTAATCCTAGCCTATGGTAATGTATATTCTGTCTGTAGTGGTCGTAAAACTAAGACTGAATTATGGACAATAAGATATAACATACTTATACTGAATTTATTATAAGTGAGCAGAAATGCAACTGGAACAAATCCTTAAAATATTTCCTAACAAAAAGCAATGTAGTCTGTGAGGAAATGTTTCCCCATCATTTTTTACGATTCTGTATAAAGAAAATATAGGAATTCTCTAATGATTTTTACTTCCTAAAAGGAGTAGGTGGGATTCCCTTTGGCTCTGACTTACCGAAGACAGTTTAAAGCTAGCAAGGAATTGATATACGGTTTCTGTATATTAATTTAAATAAAGATGTTCGTGTACACTCTGAATTTCTGTACATCGACATTATCCATCAATAACATATGCAAATTCATAAAACGATGTAACTTTTCTATCTATTTCACCTCCATTTAAGAAGTCATGTTTGTGGTGCTGTTGGGAGAATGATGTTTCTGGATAAGCATTAAAAATAGCGCATACTAATCCATGAATCATGGACTTTTATCGTCCCAATTCGGTTGTATACTTAATACCCCCCCCCCCCTTATTATCTTCGTTAATCCATATCAATACTGTTCGGAGATGCATCCATTCTTCCTCGTAACTCTTCCAATCACAGTAATTGCTACAACATCAAACTCTCAGCAATACCATGATTTCTTAAAACATCTTTATTACGTTTTTATAATACAGAAAGACGTCCATTAACCTTTTTGTTCCCTAAATTTTTTTATCCATTCAACACGGCATTTACATTAGTTTGAAAAGATCTGAGTTTCAGTCATGCGGAAGATTTTAGACTTCTATAAAAGCTTTTTAACTGAAAGGTGAGTTAGCCAGTCTCATACGGCGGCGACAAGTTCTTCTTCTTTCCTGAAACTGTGGGAGAGTTAATGTTGCAAAACACACATGCATAGGCCAGAGAACAGCAGAAATTAAAGATGTAATATTAACACCTTAGTGTTAATATGATGTCCTCGTTGAGTTAATTACTTCGTCAACAATACCAACGAAACCAAATTTCTGTTTCTTCAACTCAAGAAAAAACACTTCTCTCAACATGAATGTCATTTGAGATCCTTATCCATTTGATTTGTTCCTCTGCATTCCACTTTTGCCAAAACCAGTTCAAAATTCCAGTGATGCGCAAGATATAAGAATTCCAAGATGGAACGAGGAAACAGACATCAAACCCACTAAAAGGGAAACAAAAAGAAAAAAAAAATAATGAACTGGCCTCCTATTTCTTTTACAAACGCCTAAGGATGATGAATTAGATAATTGGCGTTTCTGAATATCAACTAGCCGTACCCAATCTTGCCAACTCTGTACTAATCATTCCGTCCCACGTCATACGGAGGGCTGTTTGATTGTCTCCACACATACAGACCTTAGCATTTCTTGTAGCCCGTTTCGTTCAGCACTATTCCCAGATGTAGGACGAGATAACTGTTGAAACAGGTTTATTACAAGCTTTATACTCCTATGGAAACTGTAAATAGTCAATGACCCACATAATCCACAGACAGACAGGGGACATAAATAAACACCCAAAGAACAAGAGGCAGCTTGTAGCGATCGATCAGTCACAATTCCCGATGATTTTTATTTGTCTCACACGGTTCTGATAGTCAAAACGGACAGGTAGGCCAAAATCTCCACCCCTAGCTGTCAATTTAGTCGAAACCCGTATAGGTTTCTTCCTTATACTGGCGCACCATCAGAATACACAAGTTATTAGCGATTGAAAACAGATAAATAATCTTGCGCAAACTGGGTTTTATCTACGTTGACATCACACGGGCTATTAGAATAAAGGTTCCTGTTAAAGAAGAGTGACTCACTCACGGGCTTCAAAACTACCTGCATTTTTTCCTTACCTTCTTATAAAGAATCGAGTCCACAAGAACAAGCAGCTCTTAAATTGTCATTCTGCTAGAAATACTTTGAAAATATACTGCATTCTTTCAGATAAAAGCACAATCTTCTTATGAGCTTCAACAGTCTGGTAAGAATTTCATTTATCGGAATGGTATTCCACTGCCTGGAGTTCTAAGTGGATCAATTATTTTTGAGATTACTTAATGAGCTCTATCTGGTTGGATTCGTGATATTTCTAATTATCTCTTTGCAATTTGGACTTCGTAGTTTTTCCTGTTATCATCCTTATCAGAAACAGTTCGTCTCTCAATCTGCTTTATTCAGATTAAAAAAAAAAAAAAACACAAAACAGCTAAACTTCTTTAAGCAATGGCAGGAAACACAGTCTTAAAATAAAAGAAAAACCGTACAGGAAATGCATCAAACTCATGCAATGAGTCATGATATACGTAAGATTAAAGCCAAACCTTCTTTAACTAGAAAATTTAAGAAACAAATGATTCAGCATCTATTTCCGCTTTTATCATTCTAAAATGGAGATGTTCGTTTTGCTAGCAGCTACCAATAACATCAATGTCTCATTATCATCCTATTAAAACACACATTACTAGATATGTGTGTGTGTTCTTTTTCTAATGTTATTTTTGTTCCATCAAACAACTAATATTATTATGACTGTCAGTGAAGGATAGAATAAATTAATTACTGAATTGGTGTCAGCCTGACTGGACTTCACAACGAATTTTTCAGTGGTGATTGTTTTTTTTTTTTTGTTCAAATAAAATAGTGTCAAGTGGTCACCTGATTATATAACAGCAAACAGTGAAGGTCGGCAATACCTCTGGTTTAGAATTAAGCTACCGGTATTTTTCCACATTAATTTATTACGAGCTGTTGAACTAATTATTCATAAGCTCATTCCATGGACTATGTTCGGTTTCCTCAGGGATGCAAAAATTAACACTGCACGTTTTTAACATGTATTTACAAAACACGCAAAGAACATACAGTTATAAATGTTAAACTGCTGCTAATACGGGTCTGGATCGAAATATACATCGAGTTTTAGAAATATTAACTGTATGGATGCATACTGTCAAGTGCTATGCTTTAAATGACAAAATAACCAATACTATTAATAATGCACCAAATTTACGCTATACAGAACTGGTTTTGTAAATTATTTCTGAATTTACAGGGCGAGGATCGGGCAACTGAGAATGTAATATGCCTTTCCAGATGTTATAAACAGATGAAAGTCGATATCAAAATGTCACAAGTCGATATCAAAATGATATCGACTTGTGAATGACCAGCTTGAAATATATTTCAAGCTGGGCATTCACAATCTTGATACATTATATATTAATATATGCATGTGTATTCAACATACCTGTAATTCAATGGCCATCACATCAATAAGAAGTTTGATTCATAGATTTTGAAAACAGCAAATCGAACGATTAGCCAGCATTTCCATTCCACCAAAAGAAGCATGGGCCACAATGGGTTAACTTATTTTTCGTCATAATTTTCTTCACGTCTATATTTAACAGCAAAAATATTTTTAAAAAAATACTCTGAATAATAATACCAATAAAACAGAAAACAAACAAACAAACAAACATGTATATATATATATATATCCTCTTAGAGATTAATATAATGCTTTATATTAACTTCTAGAATTATATTCAACTCTAAGACGACTACTTTTTTAAATATTTCGCACATCTTATATCATCTGAGGAACACAACATTTGAGGTTATGTGGAATGCAGATTTATATACTTATTCGGATGCATACTGATTATCCAAAATCTGTCACTTATAATTGCATGAAACTATTGTCCATATCTTATTTTCATACATTAACTTGCGATGTGGAATAACGGCTGTCAGCTAACGTTAAGCAATGCCTTACTGATGCGTTTACCCAACTCAGTTTATTTTATTATTTATTATTATTATTAATTTTGCTCACTTATGGTCTACATTTTTTTATCCTCACAATCTCAAAAGAACAATGTGTCTTCTCAATATAAACTCTACCACATGAACACTAATTATCGACTGAAATGTCTCATGCTCTGATCTCTGCGAGCCGTCTTGTCAAATGTAGCTCAAAGCCACCCATATAAACTTTTAGTCAACAATAAAAATACATCACACAAAATTAAATGTAAGAACTGATCTGCTTCTTTGGGAAAAGAAATATGCGTACTTGTTTATTTATTTATTATTATTTGTTTTGTTATTACATGTTTCAGATTTTGTTCCAAATACTCAGGTTATATTGTTCAGGTCCATTCTACAACAATGCAAGCGTGGAATTCTTAATTCGCGAGTCTGAGTCTATCCGACACCATGCCCATGCAAAGACCAGTACCAAACACGTGATTAGAATTCCCATCCATCTTTTATTCAATGTAGAAGAAGTGGTTTGTATTAATCGCCCGGCTATCCCTCTTGCGAATTAATCCCAAAACCTAGACAAAGCTGTCAGTGTCGTTTTTTACGTATAAACAACCGGTAAAAATTTAATAAATATGAATGACACTGACCATTTACTCATTGTTGTAAATTCACTGAGTGAAATTCTGAGTGAAAGAGTGAAATACTCTTTCACTCAGAGCAATGGTTTTCTCTTTATTCTGCTAGATCTGGTAGGATGAGACTTCATCCAGGGCTATGAATTTTCATAAAACATCTGATCAATGTGCTTATCAGCTGCCATAATTTCTCTAGTATTATTTAATTCCATGCCGAAGTTACTTGCTAGGGGGGGTCGTAAAATTACAGTTTCTAAAACAGTAAAGAGCCTCCGCAGCGAAGGAGCGAGGAAATTGCGACCTAAGTCATCCAATTGGGAAGATCTGGGTTCGAGTCCCTTCTTGGACCCGAAGTTTTTTTCGGGTCCTAGAAGGGACTTTCTTCAGGTGAGTTTTCCAGTCTCATACAGAGATGACAGTTTTTTTTTTTTTTTTTACTCCCGAAAACTCAGCCTATTCATCCCCAAAACAGAAAATACAGTCAGAGAACAACACATGCTATTAAGCAACCATGATATATTAACATGAGCTTAGCTGTTTTGGCTGTAATTCCAACCAATCCAGTTCAGTCCAAACTAGAAGGCAGACCGATAAAATTCTACAACCATAGAAGTCAAAAGCCAGCAAAAACTTGCAATATAAATTATAGAAGGGATTTGAGACCTAAAAAAAAAAACATGAGGAACAGCTGGAAATTCCAACTAGCCCATTTGTTACTAGAGAAACGACACAACAGTTGCTGTTTATGTAGTATTCACGGAAGCCAACAAACAAACAAAAAAATGAAACTTCTACCAGTTATTTTTCTAGAGGCACAATGAGAAGTGGCTTGAAGGATTACGGAGTGTCCTTAACATGTTCCTCTTTGGAAATGCGTGACGTCATTTCCAGAAGAGTTAATTACAAAGTCTGTTCCGTGGCTGCCAGTCAGCTAGCGGTGAGGTGAAAAGAACTCTTTGACTGATCGTTCGTAGACTGCCATTAAAGCCAGCCGACCTAACGTGTTAAACTGCCAAGTAGAAGGAAGAGAGACGTGATGCGAGAGCCCTGTCAGACTGGTCACTTCCTTCACATGAACGTGATACACTCTTGATGTCTGAGACAACAATCAAGACGTGGAGGAGCGAGTTGTCCGTCCTTCTCCAATCCAACTCACCCATACTTGTGTAGTGGAAAGCACTTCCGCTAACCAAAGACTACAGCATGGAATTCAGAGTAGGTAGAAAACACTATAACGTGTATAGCTGGTTTTAAAAGATCAGTTTAACAGGTTCTAAGGGATCAGATCTAGCGGTTCCGAAGGGTCACTTTCAAAGGTTCTAAAAGATCAGTTCATCAAGATTCTAAAGGATCAGTTCAACAGCTCTTAAGGATCAGTTGAACAAGTTCTACATGAGTGGATATTCTGATTCTAAATGACCCAATCTACCGATTTTAAGAAGCAAGTTAGTAATTTTTTCAGTGTAATAAAAGGTCAATTGTACCATAATGAACTGCAAATAAGTCACGATCACATGTTAATCCAGTTTTGCTAAGACAAGTTTTTAAAAGATCGACATGCAATATTCAATCATCACGTCTTACATATCGAATAAATCGTTACATAAATCTGAACCTTCACTAGCGTATGTGTTATTAAAAAACATATAACAGGATTAGCAAAAGATCCTGTTATATGTTTAACAGGATCCTGTTATATCTTGTCCAAATAACATTTTTGTTATTTTGATACCGAAACTAGTTCTAATTTTAAAAGAAAAGTTCCCAAGAACCTGTAGGAGTTGATTACCCGTGTAAATTCGTATTAAAAGAACGAGAGCCATTTATAACCTCGATAGGAATCAGGTTTCTAAAACTGAGAAATTTTAGAAACCTGAATGTTTCACTCCTTTAAAGGAAGTTTAACAAAAACATCCAATTTTGATTTATTTACAAATACATACACACATGGAATATAAAACATACCAAAAAGCGAGTTCACAGCATGCGGAATCGGGTATTTTACCTCACCCACGAAGGGTTAAACCTATGGTGTGACTACCCACCTAACCGATGAATGTTTGAATTGAAATCAGTGAAATCCTGTGACCTTTTGTGTCAATCCACAGTGGAATTATTGCCGTGAATCAACCAGATTGCTATGCTTAATTCGTGACCTGGTGTTTTCAACGTATCGAGGATCAGAGAATTAACAGCAACGCAATATTCTCCCCTCTCTCACGCGTTAAAGATTAATTAAAACGACTATTACTTTCTTCCTGTTTTTACGCTTACGCGCGAGCCCACACAGTACCATGTAGGCTTTCGAAACCATATACAAGAGAATCTGATTAAACTCGTAGTTCCAGAAGGACTATGAGATTGATTAATCCAGAAGCAATCTGCAGAGGTAAAATCATCAGACAGGTGTACACATTAAGATCATCTTAGTGTGTACACCTGTCTGATGTACACACTAAGATCATCTTAAAAACAAGGTAAATATGAGATGACTATCCATTTGTATCAATATTTGACCATTCTGGGGAAAGAGAACAAACAGGTCTTAGAACACCGAAATACCGATGTAGTTCATCGAGGTTAAATCTAGATAGCGGATGCGAACGGGAATGTTACTCTTTCTTTACTCTCTCAGCTATATGGAGTACACTAATACGAAATATCCAATGCAAAAGATTGCTTTCTTGGCTTATTCTCCCCATTAGAAGGAAGTGTGTGTGTGGGGGGGGGGGGGGATGCTCGTTTAACTTGGGCTACAGTAAACATGTTCTTCACGACCATGATCAGAAAGCTTGATGGCTAATAGCATTCCAAATTTATAACGAAGTTAGCTGGTGGTCTGCATAATATCAAAAGAATTGTTTGAAATTAATCAAAGGTTTTAATCTTATTACATACCGAAAATCTTAAGGAAAAAAAAATTCACTTGCGTAATAGGAAATCTTGGTATCAATACTCAATCTTAGCAACATAACTTAAAATGAAGACACTATTGGAATACGGCATAGTTGTTAGCGTATGGGAGTATCCAGAATACCAGTATTGGCATTTGGATCCGAGTGAGGTATTGATCAGAAGTTATTACTTTCTAGCCTGGGAGTTGTGTAGATTACGATCAATCCCCGAAGTGTTCTATGTCTGTAGATATGTGTGGTCACGGGCCAATTTGCCTGTTTTGAGGAATGAAAAACCCAAGTTTCCAAGCAAAAAAACCTTCGCCCCCGCATGAGATTGGCTAACTTACTTTTAGTCGAAAAGACCTGATAAAGGTTTCTCGCATTATAGACGGGAATCGAACCCAGGTTATTTCCGAACAAAGCTTCGTCTATACAGACTGAGCTAAAGAGGCTCACGGCATAGGTAAATGACTGAAAGGTTAGCATAAAATAGTCTTCAATGCAAAATACGGAACAATAAATATGCCAAAACCAGTAGAAGAATCTGAAAGAGTTAACCTTTTTTGCTTAAAAATGAAAATATGTCCTTTTAACGTTAGGAGCAAATGAAAATGTTGATTAAGACGAGAAGAAAACCTTTCCATGGACCATCCTCTAATCATCATCTTCACTTTGAATATTTCAATTATTCTTGTAGATAAGCTTATACGTTGGTGATACATAACTATTAATTTTAAATATTAATTTTAATATTTCAATTAGTCCTGAGAGATTCATCACGTCAAGTAAGAAAGTGCAATCAATTTTCAATGGTTCTGTGGAAATGATATTGGACTTGAAATTTTAAAGAATTTCCGTGCCCGTTTTTTTTTGTAAATCAGACAGTAATTTACGTATATAAATCCTGCTCTTGATGTTCAGATTGTGAGGGCGGTATGGATAACCGCCTAAATGAGCACTAGATGAAATGAAGACAGTTTCAGCAAAGCAACAGCATTCAATTGAAACATTAGGATAAAACCTAATGCTGAAACAACTCCATTAAAACAATCAATAAACACAAGTAACTCGGGTTGGAGGATGAGCGAAAGAAGAAAATGAATTCCCTCTGATTGTTGTTTTTACAGCAAAAATGAATTTATAAACAGACATGTGGTTGTTAGCTAAAAGTTATAATAAACTGTACTTTGTCATCTTACGTGACTTCATGCTTAATTAAATTTACTGTTTTTTTTTTCAATATTGTTTATTTAGTTTTTCTCATTTTACATTTTTAATATGAGATGAAAGGTTTTTTATTTGGATAGGAAACTTTTTTTTTAATATCTAAAGAATTTCTTAGTTGACGATAAATTTCTTTGATTTATTACTGGGTTGGGTTGCATTATTTTAAATTATGGCCGAAGCAGTTGTGACTTATAAGGCCACTGTATTATGTCTATTAATTGTGTGAGCTATTAATGGACTGGTTTTGGGATGAGAAACCAGACTTTCTTAGAGGAAAATCACTTTTGCCTCCGTATGATACCAGTAAACTTATCTTTAGATGAAAAAAAAAAACTTATAAAGGTTATATACGTCCTAGAAGGGATGAGATCCAGGTTCGATTTTATTAAGAAATGACATGGCTAGTAATGAAGATACTCTTTCTTTTTACAACCTCCAAATTTCAACCACTCCTTTAATGTAACACAGTTAAGGTATGACCAGAGCTTCTCTTATTATTGTCTTCAATAAAAGGAATCCCATACCCCCCCCCTTCTCCTTTCAGTGCATGTTCACCAATTCGTTGTTTTTCCATTTTATAAGATGAAATCAATTTGCTGGTGGAATACACTGCCATCTACTTAATAAATAAATGTCGCAATGCACTGCACTTAAAAAAAATCACAATTGACTGTGTAGTGAGGGCCAGAATTCGAGCCCTCATGAAATAATCTTGAGCGTTCAGAATCGAATGCATTAACGTTATGGTAAGAAACGCTAGTTTCAACTGACCGGCTACTTGATTTTCCGTTCCTTGATTTCCCCTCCCTTCAGAAAAAAAAAAAAAAAAAAAATTCCGTAACGCCCACTGAACAGGTACCGCCCCTGTTTAAAATCAGCCTTCTCCAAAGACTCCAGAGCTTGTTGTGACACCAGCAAAATATTTCTACATCGATGGAAGTATTCAAGGTTAATATGGTATCCATTTAGAGATTGACATAATACAACCGAACACGTATACCAGATTTAAAAAAAAACAACCTTACTTGCACGACGGCTGTTCCTATTTAGGCAGAATGACAGCCATCCATTAGCACTACATTCATTCAGAAATATGCCTTTAAGCTGCCATTAGCACTCTCCTCCTCCTTGAACAAGGTCCACTAAAAATAGGGTGACGATATGAATAAAGGTGTGTCAGTTAGCTTAATGTTTCTAACACCAACTTTGCACAATATCAACAAAGGTGGGCATGCAGATTGTTCTCAAACAATCTACAAGAGTGGTCCGGATCAGCCCATTTAAAAACTCAAAAGGTTTATTTAGTAATATATAACTATAGTAATGCTATCGTATGTTTTGCAATATGGTGTTTAGACATTGTGATAGCAATGCTGAGAGATCATCACATATTTCTTAAGGTCAAAATGTGCGTGATAAGATATCACTATAAGTTTTTGTCCTTCTGTTGATTGCCAAAGTGTTACAGCCATGTTTAACTTCATTCATATCAAGCATCTTAAACACTCAGCACATTAATAACAAAGGTGAGATATTTAGCAAGTTTGTATGCAAGACTTGGTTTTCGACGTTTCTTTTTCTTATCCTCCTTTTGAAGATGGTATCAACATTTATCCTCTGCAGTTATGTTACAAATAAAGAGAATAAAAATTCGGCAAATACACAAAATCACCAGAAGCTATGCACAGTAAAAAAAAAAAAAGTGAAAAATTTGTACCCATTTCATGACAATGATTCATTAATTTATACATCCCCATTTATCAGTAATAAAACGTTGTGCATATATGTATGTGTGTTTCTTTGAACGCTTCAAATGATTTTACACTTGCTTAACAGTTTCAAAAGAAGGAATTGAGTTCGCGGGTGTGAGAAAGAGTCTGCTTGAATGTATTTAGTCATTGGAATTTGTTTTTCTTGCGCGAAAAATCTTCTTTCAGTTTATTTAGACCGGTATCACTTTTCTTGTTTTAAGTTTCAATAATTCTGGTAAATGCATAATCAAATTTTCCTTTTGTCAGCCATCGAACAAATTTTTCAAATCGCTATCGACCGGCGGAAAAATATCTATAGTTTACTTGATATCGACGATTCCTTTGGTTATAAAAATCTAGGTTCGAACCCCATGAAGAGACTATATATACAAACACATGCATGCAAGTTTTTCGTTCCACTAAACTATTACACCGATCAGACATACTCTGCTTCCATATTTCCAAGACAACATTGCTATACAGTATATCAGCCTGCTGCTCGCAACATAGCGCCGGTACATACACTACTTGGAAAGAATTCAACGAACACTTCCAATGGACAAGGTGCATCGTGCCACAGTCACGTGTTTGTAGCTGGTATAAATTGGAGGAATGCGAAAGTCAGTGCAACCTTGTCCAGATGAAATTGCTGAGAGAAGGGAACTGATGAAGTTTCAAAGAGGCATTGTGATAGGTTGCCATGTTGCAGGCCTACCTGTTCAGCAAACTGTTGACAAATTCGGCCATCCCAGGTCAACATTCAGCGATACTATATTGAGATGGAAGAGTAGGAAGTCAACTGTAAGTCTAAGTCTTACCTGCAACGGACGACCCACCACACTCACCTAACATGACTGCAAGGTGCTACGAAGGATAATATGTAAAAACCACCATTAGTCGGCCGATACATTGAATGCGGAGTTCCAGGGATCTGCTGGAACATGAATCTCCACAAAAACATTCAGAGGAGAGGCTCACAATATGGGTTTCCATGGTAGGATCGCAATATGCAAGCCCCACATTACTCGAACCAACATTCAGCATCGTCTTCAGTGGTGCAAAGAGCGTGTACATGGGATGTGGAAGCTTGTAAAGCTGTATTATGGAGCGACGAATCACGCTACACCCTCTACCGAGCAAATATGCCGGTGTGGTGTCAGGTGAACATCTCTTACCAGAGTGCGTAACCCCAGCTATGAAATTCGGAGGTGGCATTGTGAAGGTATGGTTCTGTTTTTCCGGTTTGGCCTCGGCCCTCTGTTTGTGGTTCCACGAACACTGAAACTCGAAGAGGTATCTGATCTTTCTGCACAACGCAATGCTATGGCGTTTCTACGGAACTGACCATTGTCTCTTTCAGCAAAATAATGCACCGTGTCATAAGGCTGCTGCTGCTGAAACTACGTGGTTTGTGGATACGAACGTCACACACTTGGCTGACCTCCACAGAGTCCTGATCTCAATCCTACTGAACATCTGTCCGTCCCACAACAGTCCAGGACTTTAATACATGCACTGTAAATAAGATTTACAGGAAAAGTGGTGCAAAATTCCCATTGATCACTATCGTACGCTTCTGGAAAGTATGCCCCATATGATTGCTGCAGTCATCGTCGCGTAAGGAGGTCCTGTATCTTATTAAAGTGGGCGCCATGCCTGTTTGTTCCTCACGCTATGATGTCCGTTGACTTCTTTCAAGCAGTGCATACATCATCGCGCCCTATTCTTTCCAAGTGTAAAATGAAATCATCCATATATCGTAATTGGTGATTTTATCAGTTTGAAAAGCGAAAGTAAATGAAAAAGAATAATACAATTCGTTTTTTTTTTTTTTTATCAGAAATCAGCAAAGAATTGCAGGATATCAAACAGAACACAGAGAATAGATAAGAGAGAGAGAGCACCTGTGGCGGCCGGTGAAAATTTTAAGTGGGGGTTCTGCATATACAAAATAAAAAAAATATAAAAAAATCTTTTTTTCCTAATCAGTAACTAATTTATTAATAAATAAATTTACATATTAAAAAATTGCTTTATTAAAAATATTTCACCCTCACCACGAACAAACACCAATAATAAAAGTTTCGTACCTCACAGAAATAACGCACGCAAGCATACGACACCCTGCCCAAACGAGCAGTGTCGGAATGACTTGTAACGTGCAATCACAAGCGCAAACGAATATCGGCGAGTCTGGCTGCATTTGGCCAAACGCAATAATTCTGACACTGCGTTTGTTTCGTGTAACGATAATTGAAAAAATATAATTCTTTTCATATTTTCAACAGTGACACGCGTCATAATTCAGCCTTGTATCAATAACAAATAAATAATTATATGTTATTTTAACAAAATAAAATAAGATTTGCAAAAAATAGTTCACCCTCACCACAAACACACACCAATAATAAAAGTTTCGTACCTCACAGAAATAACGCGTGCAAGCATACGATACACTGCCCAACCAAGCAGTATCGGAATGACTTGTAATGTGCAATTACAAGTCATTCCGACTTGTAATTGCACAATTCCGACACTGCGTTAGATCGCATTGTATTTCTTTCGTAATCTAAAGCGTTAATCGAACAATTCCAATCATTAACTATTCAATCAATGTCGAAACATAAGCTGTAACCTTTAACATGTACTGCATTTATATAATGTTGTAAGCATTGTTATTAATTATTTATAAACACAAACAAAATTTAAATTTTTCATTTTTTCCTTGGGGGGGGGGGTGCTGCAGTGTCGCAGTGCTTATGTACGGGCCGCCACTGGAGAGCACAGAAAACAGGTTCACCATTTTAAACCTGATAAGTATACATTCAGTGTCCCCCCCCCCCACCTTTCCAGAGGAAGGGGGGAGGGGAGGACTATCAAAAACTATCATTCTTGAAGATATTAGCAGTAATTTCTTTCCAGGCATATACTGTATATCTGTTTTTTTTTTTTTTTTTTTTTCCTGCCTAATTTCTGGCTTAATTTTTTTTCTTCGCTCGATCTTGTTTACTGATCGTATCGATTCAAATATGATGCATTTACCTTAATCTCAATACTTCTGCTAAACGTTTTCGAAACACGAGCACAAATCTGTTTCTGTTATTCACGATGGCCATTCTTATGGCTTCCATAAAATCAACTTAATCTTCCCAAAAGTGCAGAACCAGAACTACAAGTTTGGGTCCCAATGCACAGAATATCTCATTCAGTTGCACGAACTCTTCCCACATGAGGAGAATATTTGATTCGTATCTATCAAAGCATTTTGAATAGGCTTCTTAATTAGAATAAAATGCTCTTTAATCAAATTATATCACAAATTTTTGAGTCCATGAGACGTGACAGTTCCTTACTCATTTCGTCCAGAATACACTTCTAAAGCAAGGTGACAATTAAAAAGTTCTGGAATGAGACCATTTATCCATTTCCCTTTCTTAATTCCGTTAAAATATGAAAGATGATGGGGGGGTGCTTTTGGTCAGTCCTCCGTTCTCTCCTGAAACAACTTCTGCCTTCGAAGATGCATCTTCACGTATGTCATGGTGTTAACTTATTAACATTAATTGCTCTCGTTCTACTTGTATCATAAACAGATCCCTTTAATCAAATAAAAACTATGCTGTTTCGAAAAAAGAAAGTGTTCTCCCTCTCTCATGTGGCTCCCACCCATGAAAGGTCTATAGTACACTCGTACCGTGAGAGGGCTGTAGAGGCCAGAAAGGGAAATGGATAAATGGTCTCATTCCAGAACTTTTTAATTGTCACCTTGCTTTAGAAGTGTATTCTGGACGAAATGAGTAAGGAACTGTCACGTTTCATGGACTCAAAAATTATTTACTCTGTACCAATATGTTTGTTACTACCAATTGCTACTTCATGATTACTTCCGATATGTTTAAGTCATCCAACATGTCTATTATAGATCTTTTAATAGCTATTCGTTCGTTTTAGGTGCAACAGAAATTACAAATCTAACGGACTGTTAGTTTACTGAATACGAGAAAATCTGGTCAAAGAAAAGGACCGATCGCAAATGACTAAGGTAACTAAGGCTAAGAGGGAAGTATGGCTTGTTAACTGAGTATATTCTCTGGGAGAGGAAAAACTTTCCACCTCCGTATGATATCAACTAACTCATCTTCAGATAAAAAGACTTGCAAAGGTTTATCGCGCGTTAGATGGCTCCTTAACACTATGGGATTCGAACCCAATTCTTTATAACTGCAGGGCAATCTCTTTTATCCTCACTTGGCTGTGACGGTTCCGTTAGATTTTCTTTCCAAAGTTTACAGATTTGGTTTGCTCATATTTGAATTAAACACCACGAATTAAGCTGTTCAGCTGTTTTTGACTATCGAGTATGATCAATTGCAATTTAAACTACATAATCCCCAGATTTCATTTCGAGTTCTTAGCAAGGGATGTCACGAACTATCAACTTGTGTTTCCTGTTGTCCAAAACAGTGATTTTTTTCTGAGGGGTGGGGAAGAAGACGAAACTCTTTTTTAAACCAATTTATTCCATCTAAGAGAGGGGGGGGGATTTCTCATATACTTGACGAACTCGAATCCCTAGTTTTTTTGATGGATACTCATGACGAAACAATAAATAATTACACGTTTCCAATATGTTCCTATAACTTCCTCCTGCAGTGAAAATATTTTTCAGTTTTCTCGATGCTGTCCGAACTAAAGACAGTGCTTTTACTTTTAAGAATAAGAACTCCTTGCCAAGTGTTTGTCGCTAATATTGTGAAGTATACGCTAAGTACTGTTTATTGTCATGCTATTCTACCTACCTATTTCTCACACAGCATGACGTGACAGATAATTTTATTTAGAATTGTCACAGAATGGCATGTTGTATCGATGCATTAACACGTGTTATTAATTATTCTTTTGAATTGTCTATTTTCACAGTGTTAAGTGCCTAATTATCTTAGTCATGCACTTTATTTTCTTACGGATATTAAAAACAAAGTGAAAAATAAAGTCAAGGATTGATGATTACGTCTTCATGACAGGATAAAGTTTTGATTTTGTTTATTTGTTTTTCATTTTGCATGAAACAGAATTCTGAATGTGTTTCAGCCACCTCCAGAGGGCATCCGGAAGCATAACTTTACCTACGTCATCTGGCTGAAAAACACCTGTGCGAATCTCGCCACTGACCGAGGAAATTTTTTTTTCTTCTCCGAGTTGAAGATAATCGGGTCTCATAGGGAGACTACTAGGTTTTCCCTCTTACATAACACAAAAAAAAAAATAGCTCGTGAAGTCACGTATCTGAAGACATACTACTCCCAGAAGGCCTAATGAGGATCCAGAATTAACAAGAACCAAAATCAAAGTACTTCACGGTTATCTGTTTACCTGAGCCGATGCAACAGCTCTGGCATTTCCCGAGAAGCATAATTCTGCCATCTAAAGAGATATGCATGTCTTAGCAAAACATCATGAAATGAGATTTCTGCAACCTAAAGTAAATAAAAAAAATTTGCATTCTTCCTTATTTTATATTCATCTGTTTCTTTGTCGCCCATTACAAAGTTTAATGAAATTAGACATTATTTCATTACATCAGTTCATTACGTTGAAAAGCTCCATTATTGTTCCTTGAGTTCTAAACTGTATTCGAATTCGATTCTTTCCAAACAAAAGTCATCAGTGATATACACTGCACTATGGAGTCGAGAATTTTTGGCTTATTTATTTAAACGAAATGATTTTCAGGTTATAATAATAATGTGACAAACTGAAAGAAGACAGTTGAATAGCTGAAGAAATGATATATTCCTCATTCCTGAAAACGGAATTGCAGTCGTAACTTTGATCCCTATACAGTACTCGTATGTCGACCAACCTGCAGCACTTCAAGTGGAATATTTTAATACAAGAAATGAATTGGTAGAGCATGCAAACCTCTTTCAAAAAACATTTCTATAAATTTTACATTTTATATATTCATGTTAACTCTGCTAAAAATATATTTGATGATAACAGTAAAGAATACAGAAAATCTCCAAGATTTCCAAAGCGTCCTATTGCAAATATATTGGGATAAAATTTGTCACTGAAGGGCAGTAACTGAGACATACAAATTAGTTTTTAATAGTACTAATATATAGCAGACAAATGAACTGTTTTAACAATGATTTCTTTAGCTATTTTTACCCCCAAAAAAGTTAAATACCATATAAAAATATCATATACAAAATCGTATAACATCAGGTAAAATCACATCAAATTAACGATGATCCGTCTATATTTAAGTGGAAAAGAATTCCAATGTTTCCATCCCCTTCCCTCCGTCCATGAACCAAGTTTGTTTTTGTTAAGATAAAGCAACTGTTGGGTTTTTCCAAGTACGAATATAGGACATTGATTAACGTGGAAAATCCATTCCATTATATTCTATTTTGTCGAAGCCCTGATTGCAGTACAAGAATATCTACAAGTAAATACATGAATTAGTAAACAACAAACATGTTGTGGCTATATTTTTTATTAATTTCTTAGTACGGCTGACTGAATTGATATGCTTTTTGAGTACACAATGCTCCGAACAACACTTCCCAACCATGAACGAGACTAATGAGGTGATTCATTATTTTGTATATGCACTGACCACAAACAAAAGCTGAACATTTCTCAAGTTAGATGGGTCGTGTCTTATATATAAGACATATCTCTTCGTGTGTTCGTACCGGTGTATCTGGCACCACTAAATGCTTCATGGCCTCCTTCTCTATCTGGTTGACTATGGAAAGCCAAAGGCTATCATTGGGTCTTTTTTTTTTTTCTCATTGCAATCAACAAGAGATTGTAAACTGAAAAAAAAAAGCAGCTTACTATCTTTTCTCAATATCTTCTTTAAAACATCCCTTTTCTGTACAATTTGAAAATCAGTAGGAAAAAATACATTATGTGGCATTCACTTACATAAGTGTCCTTATGTAAGTGAATGCCACATATCGAAGTATGAATGCCACATACCATTAGTCATATCGAAGACTAATGGTAAAAATAACATACAAAAATAGTCTATTAGGGTCAAGGGGGGGGGGGGGTCTTGAGCATTTCTAACGACATCCGAAGCCAGACATTGATGAAAATAATATAATATGCAGGGTGTTTCAAAGAGAATGACCCGATTTCAAATAATTATATTTAATAATGAAAATGTGGTACAGTTACGAAATAAATTACCAGGTATTAAGTAAGGCCTAAAGTTTCACTCACCATGCAGCAAGTGGAGGGCACGCACAACATCAAGCCGATAGCTGAATTCATCCCAAACGCGTCTGAGAGTGTCTTCTGTCACAAAATTTACTCCAGCAGTGATTCTGGTTCTGAGCTCATCCAAGTCAGCGGGTAATGGAGGAACATAAACATAGTCTTTTACGTATCCCCATAAAAAGAAGTCACAAGGTGTGATGTCTGGAGATCTTGGAGGCCAAGAATGTAGTGCCAAATCGTGGGGTCCCGAGCGTCCAATCCAACGCTGAGGCAATGTTTCGTTTAGAAACCGACGAACTTGAAGGTTCCAATGTGGCGGTGCTCCGTCTTGCTGAAAAATGTTATCTTCAGATTCTTCATTCAGCTGTGGAAGTAGCCAGTCCTGCAGCATTTCAAGATAGGAATTTCCCGTAACAGTGTTTTCCTCAAAAAAGTGTTTTCCTCAAGACCCCATAAACCTTTCTAACAGAAACCGCGCAAAAAACATTACGTTTTGGTGAATCACGTTCATGTTGTACAATTTCATGTGGATTCTCAAGTCCCCATATCTGAACATTGTGGCGCGAAACTTTACCGCTTAGAAGAAAGGTTGCTTCATCACTAAAAATCAACCTTTGTAGGAAGGTGTCCTCCATGTCCTCTAACAGATTAGCACAAAATCTGTTCGCAAAAAAACTCTGGGCCAAGGCCGTTCACATGGTACAAGTTGCATTCATTTGTGGTTCATGGTTGCAGAGATATACAATTTTAAAATCGGGACATTCTTTTTGAAACACCCTGTATATTAGGCTAATGTTATCCAATTGACTGTGTAAAAAAAGTATTTAATATTTTTCACCAACATTAACTCTAATTTATCCTCGACAAATGTCTATTTGGTGTAATAGAATTTATATAATAATGTTATTAAAGGGAGGTCTCAAAACAGTGGCTGCGTTCGAGTTTTATCCTAGGCAATGTCGGGTCAAAAAGCATAAACAGGTAATTTATGAATAAATAATCAGAATGGAATAAATTCTTTTTTACGTTGGTTAAGGCTTTCGTATTTCGATTGGTTTGTAATGTGCAGATAACTTTAACGAAACGCAAAGAATCGATAAAATTTTACATGACGAAAAACTTTGGAAACAGTTTCTTAAACACTAAAAGAGTCATCAGTAGTGAAGATATGTTTATAGCAAACCAAACTTTCTCAGTTGTAATACAAGAAATATCTTTGATTTCTTTAGAAAACCAAACACAAGCGTCATACAAAATATAAAGCAAAAGTTTTGACCCCCCCCCCCTCCTTGCATAAAAAAAAGGTAACCGGAAAAGTACAACACACCTTAAATATAATGCATTACAGAAAATAAAAAAAAAATTTAAAAAGAGAGAGGAGGAAACAGAAAAACTGCAATAAGTGCGCGACTACGTACACTCGTGACACTCCATTTCGATTTTCTTCCTGTGATTTTTTTTTCTTTTTTCTTTGCCACGTTCATTGTGCGACAGCCTCGATAGCTTTGAGATTACAGGCATTAATACAAGTCTAGAGGCAGGTTTATCCGGCTTCGGATATATCCTTCGGTGTAAGTAAGTTCCTCAATCGTGTCCCTTAGACTGTATTTTGATCATCAATCACTCCTGTCTCCCTACTTGGTTGCAGCTTCCAATGAGAATGGTGAAAACAGAACCTTCACTGAAATATTCGTACATCGGGTGTGGGAAGATGGAGGGAACCAAAATGGTCTTTTTCATTCATGGTATTTCCATGTGACTAGCTTTTAACAGTAGAGATGGTGTTTCTCTTCCTTTCCCCCACTTTTCCTCCCTTCTGTTTTTTACGCTAAACAGAAAAGACGTGAGAAGCGACTGCAGTAATCAAAGCCGACCTAAGAACATTAATGACATTAGCACGTCTCCTTAAATTCCAGGGATAAGTCTTAAATAATCTATGACGATAAAATTCCAACAATATCTTGCATACTATCCCTTACCTTCCGGAGTTTGTTGCCAAATATTCTCTGTGGGAAGTTCTTGTTCGTTTGCACTTCCGAGAAATGGCAGGAGATAGACATCTTAGACATGGGACGTTTCATGAGGTATTGTCATACCAAATAACTTCGCAATTTCTAAGAAATTTTCACATCTGTTTAAGTATGTTCGTCGTTATATATTCTTGACTTTAGAATGACAAACATCTACAGTGAATTTTTTCCTCGAAGTGATCGTACTATGACAACGCTAAAGTGATATTGAGAATTAACAAAAGCAACCATTTTTCTAAATGTAATAGGAGTGAACAATTGTTACAGTAGTAATGTATCTTCTGTGTTCACACGCAAGCCTATAAGTAAGGGATTAAACGTTATATTATTACAACATGCTTACAAAATAAGTGACGATTTATAAAAGTGTAACAGAAAAATATTACAATATTTTGACATGCTCAGGCAAGGAAAAAATTGGCGTTTCAGTTCGAACTTGGTATATTTGGAAACCTACCAAAGGATCTAACTTATTCAAAATGGCCACCATAAGCATCCACGCTTCCATCCATCTATTCCTCGGATATCAACGGATGCTGTATATTCACTCAGTTGCTCGGAGATGTGCCACACCAATCCTCATCGGGTGGTCCTGTTGTATGCTTTTTCTGGAGGTTTCAACCCTCTGAAGATCAGTCCTTCCAGACACGCCATCCATCCGCCTCACTGACGGTCTACCTCTACATTTTTTCAGGAACTTTAAATTCTATTAATGTTTTTTGAGTACTCCTTCCATCCTTTCAATGTGTCTAAAGTATTTCAACTTTCTTCTGTCAGTAACCTTAAAGTTCTACCGATCCTTTCTAGCACCCAGTCGTTTGTCCATCTTCCAGTATATGACAGTAACAGCACTTCTCAAAAGTAGCTATCCTTTTCCTATCAGACTTCTTTAGGTTCCAAGTTCCATAAGTCTTCCATTAGAAAAACAGCTACATTCAGAATCATCAACTTTGTTCCTGTGGAGATAGATCCATCCTTCCAATTTTAGACAAGCATAGGTTTTATTAATTTATTACAAGTACAGGTTTTATTATATCCAAGTAAATTGGATATAATAACATATCATTCTATCTAAAACATAACGGAAGATTAGATTTTTGTAGCTACCCATGAAGAAAGATGTACTTTTTTAGCTCGTCCATTTTCTGTTGACCTGAGTAATAATAAAGGCATCACAAAAGCATCTTCAAAACAGTATTCTTGGAGTATATTCTCACTACTGGAAGAAAGCTTACGGAGAGAAAAGCAGAGGTAGAAGTTTGAGAGAGCCTTTCAGATAGCATGTATCCTTGTTAATCTTTTGCTACAATTACCTTATTATTGATACTATATCAGAAAGTCATTATCCTATTAGAGATCGTATTGGGTCTTTGATTATAGTGGACGAGACGAATTCAAAGATTTGCAGACCGACCACCAGACGACAGTACTGCTGCATTAAGTACAAGGCATCTTCGACAGATGTAAGATGAATCAACACGTTGTATACTGTGTTAGTGAGAGTGTGATTGTATCTTTGTTCTTCATCAATTTCTCTGCGTCAAAAGAATAGCGAACTTTGACAACAGCAAATGTGCATCTTTTTTTTTTCTTTTTTTTTTCTTTTTTTTTTTTTTCACGCTGCGAAAAATTATCACAGAATCTTGCAAGATGTTAAAACGTCTTTTGGGAAAGGATACACATGATCAAGGGATTGGCCAATTAACGAATGTATCCATGAAAACAGACGCGGGTTATCTATCGGTTGGAAATGGTATTTAGATCGCGATAAAAGATTTCGACACACAATTTAAAAATGCAATGGACTGAATTATTAAAAAAGCGCTTATGCCTGTAGAGGACCTTTTAGCCGAAATGACACGATTAGTTTTCCACACACTCTTGATCTGGCAGCGCCATGTGATTGTTTTATTTTTCAGAAATTGAAGGAAAGAAGATTTGATGACATTATCAAGATTTAAAAAAAAATGCAGGTTAATAAACAGGTAAGTTCAAAACAAAGGGGTCGTAATTTCACTTTTATCATCATCAAATTGTAAGGGAAACTACTACTTCGCACGAGGAAGCATGAAATAGTGGAGAATGCTATTATCATAGAGGGGAAAATATTACAAAATACTCTTTCTACAGTAAAAATCTATTCGCAGAGTACTCATATTACAGATGTAAAATCAAACCCAGACAGACAAATCACAATCACATTCTCTTAACAAACCTAAAGTGAAATAATTTTTTTTTAATTGTGATTTGTTAGATTTAACAGTTCCCAGGTCTGAAAAAATAACCTTCGGATTATAAGATTCTATTATAAGAAGCCTCAGTAACAGAATCCCCGTCCCCTCTTTCCGTCATCATCTTTTCAGCTTCCTGCTTTTGTTAGGCCTGTTTTCTGTATTACAAAATATCCGATAATAAAGGGATGATAAACATTTCATGCCAAAGCTAGCAAGAATATTTCACTAAAACGTGCATGCATTTCAAATAAACATTGGACAAGGTTCTCCTCTCTCCCGAAAAAAAAAAAAATCATTTGCGAATCAGGAACTAAAAATGTGGTTGGTTGCTTCATAGATTTTTAACTTTCAGACCTGATTTGTTCTTAAGATTTTAATCCATCAACAGATGTAGTGAATGAAACATTATAGAATGAGTAAATATGACAATCTTTGCAGCAAGTTTTCTTGAACATTATCAGAACAATGTACATTATATGAAACAACCAGAGACAAAGCAATTTACAAACAAAATTCACGAAAAAAATTTCAGAATAAAACAACACGACGAAAGAGAAACGAATATGGAGAACAGTTCACTACTAAACAGGAGTTCTGAATTCAATAAAGCATGTGGTGGAGCAAGATCGGGATGTTGACCTTATAAAGGTGTACATGACCCTCCTGTTGTATTGTCTGGAAACACTTTAGTGATCTGGAAGAAAAGACACACGCAAGAAAATGTTAATTTTCATGTCAACAACAAAGTCCTGAAATGTCGGATCCTCTCTGTTGTCTCCGTCCCTGTCATAAATATGCAACTTACGTCCGCGTGACGCAGAGAGACAGGTCATCCAGCGAAGGTAAAGAACCCTCTTATCTCCCATAACAATTACCAGATAAGTCGCAGATAAGACTAGAGTGACCCGCCCGATGTCCTAAGTTGGAACTATTTTTCATCTCTCTGTCTCTCTCCGTACTTGTCAACGGCGATAGATTTCCGTCGCATGCTCCGCTTCTCTGGCATAAAAGAAACGTCCCATGTTATCAGACTAGCGCTTCAACAGATCTCCATGCTCAGCGACTTCAAGATACCAACATCCGGGAAACAATGCAGTGTTTGTTGCATTTTTCTGCTCCGTATGTTTTGCCTTTATTTATATCCGGCAGACAATAATTAATTATTATTTTTTAACAATATTCTCTGGTCAAATAAGACCACAGAGAATACACATTTAGGAAAATGTGACTTTTTCCATTCTTTAACCCCTCAACTTGTTTTGTTTGATAAGTCCACATAAATAAGTTTCTCTGATTGACAGACATCTATTCTACAAAGCAATCCCACATATAGAGAGAGGAAAAAAAAAGTTATAGACACATTCAAACCTCTTGACTATCCTATTCAACCATAAGAAGAAAATACGGGCTTGAAGATAAAATCCTTCATTTCATTACACATTTGGAAAGATCTAAATTCAAATCCCCTCTACAATCCAAAGGACCTATTTAAGGACTTTCAACGAACAGTGGGCTAGCCCGTGCTTCATTCGAGATGGCAAGTTCTTATTCTCCAGAAAACTTGGGGTTTTCTTTCGGTAAAATAGACAAACTTGCTGTGAAACAATACATTTGATAGAGCTCGATTGGCCGAGTGGTTAGGGTATCCGCTCCCCAAATAACAGACTGTGGACATCAATGTTTATGATTGTCTTTAGGTGGGAAACGAATTTCATCGACTGGTGTCAGAACATCACCCCACTTAATGGAGGCTTGAAGTGACTTGAAAAAGTCACTTTAGTTGTTCTTATCTCTTAAACGTTCTTAAACTATAAAAATACATAAAATGAATAAAATGGGGAAAAAATCCTTAGTCCGCCCATGGTATTAATGTACTATAGGTTTACAACCTCTCGTGGGTGGGAGTCACATTGATTTCCATACCAGCCAGCCAGCCAACCAACAAACAAACAAACAACATAACCTTAGTTACAACTGTTCAATTTAAATAATCCAATACATGAAGGAGGATAATGTAGTATCTTCCTTTTAATGATATTAGTCGAAGACTGCACAGACAGATTAATGCAGTCTCGATTAACTAAAGCGAAGAAATCAAGATAAATATTGATTTTTATTACTTTTTATGATGATCTTATCACGAACTCCAGCGTATATTTATCGTAGTGGGCCAAGGGTTAAATAATCCGTGAGATCCAACACAATCCTTTTCACCACTCCAGTAAGAAGTTATCAAGATAGTAGCTTCACATCGGCGAAGAAAATCATCCGCTTCAGGAGTTCTACAAATATCCATGCCATAGTAGATCAACCAGGCAGACAACGATAAATCTTAACTTCAAATAAGTAATGGCCGTAATCGCATTTTCAAATGGAACAATAATAATAAAAAAAATACATGCCCAATGGACAAAGCGTGCAACGAATTCCATTTTAAAGAGAAATACCAAACTACAAAATGGAGGATAGGAAAAATAACGAACAAAAAACTACTAAATATGTATTAGAATCCCAAGGTTTCCATACTTTGTCCAATGAAAACTAGAAGAAAACAGTTAAGAGTAATTAAAAAAACACAATTAAAACAACCACTAGTTAGTAATGATCACTTGAGAAATGAATACGATCACTAAAGGTAACTGTAACTTTATCCTATATTTATTCGTAATGGTATCGTTAAATAAACGATTTAACATGGCTGAAAGAGGTAAAAATGCAATACACTTCCTTTCTCTGACAGTTTTCAAACTTTATTCGACCTGTGGGTGACTTTCAGGGTCATTAAAACTACGACCCCACCCTATATACGAAGGAAAGGCCAAAAATGATATAATTCTGCCGTCAAGGTCTGCAACTAGTTTAACACCTGTGCTCCTGCTGCTTTCTCGCTAAGTTCTTATAAATCCGAGCAGGCTCAAGGCAAAGACTATTCGTCCATTTCTAATTCCTTACTTTATTTTAAGCCTTTGTTTGTTAAAGATAATTCAGGAATAATTTAGAAGATAAAGGATAGAAAATAAGAAGAAAAACTTGAGATATTCAAACATGAGAGGAGAAAAAAAGAATGTTGTGAGTAAAATTGACTTTAACTGGGATTTTAACCAACACTGAAATCCATGGAGTCAAAATCATTAAAGACAACACAATCAATTCCCTTAAAACAATGTTAACAAAGCAGCTCCTTCTTATGTAGCAACGAGAAAAAGCTAACCAGAAAAATCTTAAAATCGTTATTCTTTCTTTCTTTGGCACAACTCATTTCACGTAATGTATATTGGTTGTAATTTTATTTGCATAACTTCTACACCGTTTTAGTATAACCAATGACGATTTGAAATAGCAACTACACAGATTATTTACTCCCTGCCAACTACACAGATTATTTACTCCCTGCCATGATACATATCACTCCTAAATCCAGGTAAAATTTTGAACATATCAAAACTCACACTGCGTCAGTTCATGTCGCCGATGGGCGTACGGCAGTAGTCGATTTCACATTGTGCTTTAGCTAAAAACATGCAGCTATGGATGCAACTGGTACGTTACACCCTAACCTGAGCAGTCCAAAAATCGGTCTGGTCTTATGAATCCAATCCTGGTGGCAGTATTCCACGCTGATGGAAGGGTCAGAACATAGTGACAAAAGCATGAATTACTGAATCCACCGTCAGAGATAAGAATTCCTGCAATGTGATGATGGTATGGAAGTATTGTTTCGGCATACATTACTGATGGAATGAAGTTTGAGTGCTGAAGTCTACTTGAACATCGCGTCTCTTAATGATCGAATTTATCCGAAAATTCGAAAATTCTACGAAAATTCGCCGTAAACATTTCCCCCGCAAACATTTACGCCGTAAGATATTTTGCATTAATTTTTGTAAATAATCAACGGATGATAAACGTTATTATAAAATCATTAAAAAGGTAAATCTTTATTAAGGTGAATGTCAGTGATACATAACATAATGAAATTATTCAAAAATTGTGCAAATTAAAAGAGATGCTGCGTAAATAATTAACTTTTTGCTGCTGATCGTCAATTCAACAAATACATCAGTAACATGGTCATTACAAGAAATGCTAATACTAAGAAGCATTTAATTTTCGTGTTGAATTCAGCATATGTTTGATAGCTTAACTTCAATGGCAGCAATTTTCCATAAAGATTTTGTGCCACATGAAATAAACAACCTGTTATAGTTGTTGATGTAAATATGTTAGAAAAAGCATTGATAGTTGCCTTTCTCGAAGTCAACCATTAATGTTTCGGGATCTAATGATGAACGTAAGCCGTTTAAGGCACTGAATAATCTGCTGTAAGTTAATTCTGATTTGTCAGGAAGCAAAGGAAAAAGCCGCCATGGAATCCTTAGGGGTCTCATGCCTGGATAAAGGAGGAGGGTCAGTCAGATGAGTGTCAGTGCTCTGATCTTAAAGAAAAAACACGATTGTTATCTGATGCTATATGTTTGTTGATGTAAATATGTTTTCTAACATATTTACATCAACAACTATAACAGGTTGTTTATTTCATATGGCACAAAATCTTTATCGCAAAATTGTTGCCACTGAAGTTAAGCTATCAAGCATATGCTGAATTCAACACGAAAATTAAATGCTTCACAGTATTAGCATTACATGAGTAACATGGCTCATTACCAATGAGCGATGTTACTGATGTATTTGTTGAATTGACGATCAGCAGCAAAAAGTTAATTATTTACGCAGCATCTCTTTTAATTTGCACAATTTTTAAATGATTTCATTATGTTATGTATCACTGACATTCACCTTAATAAAGATTTGCCTTTTTAATGATTTTATGATACCATTTATCATCCATTGATTATTTACAAAAATTAATGCAAAATGTCTTACGGCGTAAATGTCTGCGGTGAATTTTCCGGCCACGAATATATCCTCCTAACAAGTGTTACTTCTGCACAAAATGAGTCACATGACAAAGTGTAGATCGTACGAAAATGGTTCCAGGAACATGAAGAGATGACTTGACCATACTTCATTGGCCTGCTCAATCATCGAATCTCAACCAAATAAACTCTGTGAATGAAATGAAATCAAACTGGTCCAAAATGAAATGAAAACTGAGATAATTCACTAATTTTTATAAGGATTCCATATACTGAACTGGAATAAAATCCTTCCAGCCGGAATCAAAAAATTAACTACTAGAAGAGAATGGGGAAAAAAAGACCAAAAAAAAAAAAAAAAAAAGGACAAAATAAATTTAATAGGCCTTGAAGCATTTCACGAAATGCAATAACAACAAAAAATCTTGAAGATATTTCTCTTTAAGTTCAATGTTTATTTATTTACAAAAATACATAAATAAATAATAATAAAATGCGTCCACACGGTATCTTGGCTAACACTGCATTACGTATGCCGACTAAGAAATTTCGGGTACGATTCATGGACGTTGTTTATCATACTAGACTTGGCTGTAGATCGTTATTCCGGGCAATATTCGATCACGCTTTTCTGCTCTTTCGAAGAGCTCCGTCTACTTTTCCAGCTAATTCTAATTTATGAATACTTGTATGCATACAAGAAGCTAGAAGCTCTATTCTTAAGATCACCCCCCCTCCCCTCCCGTATTTATCATGTTTAAGAATGAGAAACCGTAAAGATTGTAATTAGCAGCGTCAGAACTCCTTGCATTAAGAGTACAAATGACACGCTAATATCTCACAGATCCGTTAATGGGATTTGCAAATAGCTCAGGTGCATTGGAATAGACCATCTGTCATAATCGTTACTTTGCTACCGTACGGAGCAGGAGCGACTTCCTCATACAAGTCGGCTCTCACACTCGGAGCACCTGTCATTTAAGTCGGTACAACAGACGATGCACACGGCACCTGTCATTTAAGCCTGTATAGCACTTTTTTTTCGTAATGTACATTACGTCATCTCGGGTGATGTTCCGCTAATAATCTACGGCAGAAGACGCTGGCGATGACAGACACTGTTAATGTGTTGCAGACCTTGGGAAACCGGTGGGAAGCACTTCTCAAGAAGAGAAGTAGGGGGAGGGATGGGATCCCAAACAGAATACGAGGCATTCCCAGCTTTCCAATACTAGCATTATGAGAGAGAATTTATCAGTTGGATTCTACGGTGCGCCAGTTATGACCGGTAAGGCATTAGCTGGTGCTTCCACGAGTGGTTTGGATTCTGAAATTGGCAATTTGCACAGACAATAAGTTCCAGTTTCTAGCGGTAAGTTGAAATCATCTTGCTTTTGGCATGCTATGCTGGGGCAACAGCAGTCGTTCTACTATCGATTGATCATTATACCACGGTTAGTGAACAACTAATGGGTACATCAAGCTTGTAAAACATCTCATTCAATCATCACTGTTTGTTTATTTATCACTCATTTACCCATTTGTATCAATCAGCATCCCACGCAAATATTTTTAATTTAGATTAACTAAAAGAGTTAAACCATTTCAAATTAAAAACATGTAATAGCCAAGAGAAAATAAAATGCAATCTTCACTATTTTTGACTCATTTACCGTGAGGACAATTAACATTAGTAAAGTATGTGATTCGTACTGCATATATATATATATATATATATATATATATATATATATACACACACACACACACACACAGTACATATTTACACAGCCAATGGCGAAATCAACAAAAGACTGGGTTACAACACTACCTTTCGCAATACTTGTGTCCATCATTCTTCAAGCATATGGATAAGACATAATTCGGATAACCGTTTTTTTTATTATTATTATTTAATTTATTTAGATGCATTATAAATAACATAATTGTGTTTCACATCTTAATACATTTAATTTGCGTTTCGATGCAGACAGTCAAACTTTAGAACATAATTAGTATATTCTGTATTAAAAAAAGTAAAATCAAGTCAAATTTAACTCACCGTAAGTATAACGCTGATTTTTTTAACTACTAAATTACTTTCTTTTTCCATAGAAATTGCATTTTTGATCACTTTTCCATTAAGAAACAAACCTTTTGAACCAAAAGACAATTTGATTTACCCAGACTGCAAATCGACTGATTTCTTTCAACAATCAAAGTGCCCTCTCACAAAGGTGTGAAAATGAAAGTAATTCAGTACAAAAAAAAAAAAAAAAAGAAGAAAAAGAAAAAGGGGAAAAAAAAAAAGAACATATGAGTATATCTGATTCACACAGGGTTTATTATTATATAATAGATGATAATTCAAGGAAATGCGTGTATAATATTTAATTAAATTTCATGTGCTGATTAGAGTAAGAGATTAGAAAATTAGAAATCAACATTTTAATTATAACAGATTAATAAACATTACTTCTGTAAAAAAATAACCAGGCTGGCTTCACTTGGCGCATAATAAAATATTTTAGCCAACAGATAATGATATTCAACTTTCCTTTCAGCAACTCTGGACTAATAGAAATTAATATGATATATATCAGCGACTGTTCAGTGATAGAAACACAAATACATTATGAGAATGACTTTCAAAAACAATTATACTTGAAAATTTATTTCATTCATAAGTAACAGTTTTTCAGCTGTGCATTCATAGCAAAATATCACGACTCGGTAGTTTCTAGTATCTTAACTGGAAACATAATTTAATGGGCTTTATTTGACACCCGTCTGGCAGAAACTCCAGTTTTGCTACTTTTGTGCGACTTGTTTATTTGCTTGTATCTAAGTTGTAACTTACCTCTTTATGACAACATATCTCTAAGCTGTTTGTCCTTACCATAAAACTGCCTTAGATGCTTTATTAATCCTGTAATCGACAAGTTGTTCTTAGGGGAATGTTATTTATCGTAGTAACCTTAAGTGTAAATCATAGAACAATTTGCTTTTGCAACATTGAACAAACTGCTCTGAAATCAATAGATTAAATCATATCCTGAGAGAGAGAGATTCATGGAGTATTTTACTATACTCCATGAATCTCTCTCTCTCTCTCTCATATTTATCAAAATTTATCATCTGATCCCAATTTGAGAAAAAATGAATTTTTTAAATCGCCAAGATCAGCTACCTTTCAGAAGTGTGCAGTATCTGTGACAGTCATTAATACTCGTATTTTGGCATGTTTTTGGAATTATCTTGCATAACCTGAATGGTAACAATTGGATATCTAAATAATTCTGAAATGTTGATTTTCTAGTTTTTCATCAGTGAATTATTGTAACACTGAAGGGAAATTTTTAAGAAAGGGGAAAAATAAGTGCATGTATTTGAAACAAGATTTTCTTTTCGTTTTGTCCCGATATTACGCAATGAGGGCAATATTGATAATAAGAAAATAATTCGTGCCTCTGCCTATTGGCTAAATAACTTCAGTAATTCAGGCCAAAAGCTTCAAAAGAAAGGGAATTACATACTCCGCATCAGAGAAAAAAAAAATTCAGAAAAGGGGAGGGGGAAAGAAGCCTCTAGTCTGTTATATTGTGTGTCAGCTCGAGCGAACCAAATATCCCGGTATTTGGACAAAACTGAGGTTGTTTTAATTAAGATTCCGAAGAGAATGCATTATGTGGGTCAATTAAATGTTCATTAGTCCGTATATCTATTTTGCGGGAGGGAAAAATCCAAGTTTCCGGGAGTCAATCTAGGATATACCTGACATCACCTCTATAAGTGGGTTTCTAATAACAAGCATGTATTAAAATATTTTTGCCTTTTGCAAAGTTTAGGTTCACTGCAATTCAAGTGATCTTTATGGATTAGCATTCAAATCAAATAGTGGTAAAAGAAAAGAAAGGAAAGTATAGTAAAGGAAACCTCTCCCGATCTGTATATTTTTGTTGTCCTATTTAAGGAAAGCTAATTAAAAGCATGATTTTCTTTTTGTAGCTTCATTTATTTTTTTAAATAACTGATTTAATCCCTGGACAAACAACATATTGCTATGAGTAACCACCATTCACAAAAATACTGCATTTCGTGAAACATAGTTCAGGATGAGTCAAATGGAAATTTAATGCGATTGCTATGGTACATTTGACCAATATTGCACAAATAAATTGTTCAAATCGAAAGGTAAATCATGTGTTAGGAAAACGAAACATACACCACTGTTATACAAGCAAAATAGTTACCACTTTAAAAACTAGAATCTTCATAAAAGAAAAGTTAATTTTCCGACGTGTAATAATAAACAATTCATCCCACAAGACGGATTGATTACCCTATTATCGGAATGGATTTCCTTCTTTTGACATGCGCAGAAGTGTCGAAGGGTCTCGCATCTGTGGGCGTACAGTACTTGATTTTGAGGGAACTCGAAGAAATCTATCTGACAGTTGTCATAGTTTCAACTATTTCATTTTTGGCGGGTAGCAAGCAGCTACATTTCTTTCTGTACCATGAAACCATAACATACAAAAAATGCTATATGAGACTTTGATTATATAGATCGACAAGAGAAATTGGGCACTTTGGTAGTGACTGAGTCACACCATGGGTCAAGTATCTAGCCACCAGAAAAAAAACAAAAAGAGGATGACTACTTGCGGATGAGGTGTTAAAGCCCAAATTAAATAACCCTTGAATAATTTACCAAAATTTTTCCAATCTACAAATTTCTAAAGTGCTCTTAAAAATTTTAGCTAGGATCATTTTCCTTCTTCTTTCCTTTGGCGCATCTTGCTGTAGTAATTTTGTCAGAACCAATATAGAATGTCTATTGTGTTGGTTCTAACAGTACTGATGGTCATTTGTCACTACTAAGCTGCATGGATGCATTCTCCAATGTTTAACGGGACTTCAGTTATTTCGGCTCAATTTTATGTCATGCTTTAAAATACATTCTAAACCGAGCTGTTATTGCCTCTTCATATAATATACGTTCCTCAATACCAGTGAAGTCTTTTCAAGACAAGATATTCTTCTGTTCTTTATGGTTCTCATTGTAACAAATGGATGTTTTGCGTTCTCGACTAAAACAGTTACTTGTCCCTTAAGTATATCATCTGTCGGTCTAAGTTTCTCTAAATAGGTTCGCCAACAATGGAAGGAATAATCGAACGAACTAAACAGATTTATCTTAAATTGTCCCGTCGCACACAAACAGGATATATTTCTCTTACCTCCACTACTTTATAGACATCACCATATAGCCTGACACGGATCACATTATGCTCTATTGCGAAAATACGCTAATTCAGATAACAATGTCATCCCCGGAATCACGTGAGATGCTTAATCGCCCCAGCATTAATCTGGCTAGTAGGTGATCTCGTCCGGGACGGAACCTTACGTGTGAGCCCTTAACCCCACCGATGATAAGCCACCGTTATAAATGATATCCCGACTTTAGAGGGAGGAAGCTATGTTTCCTGTCATTACTGCGGCCAGGCAGTAAACACAGTCGTGATTATAAGCTCACTAATTGCTACCTAACTGAGGAAATAGCGAGTTAACCACCACTCATTACTTCCCTTTGTAAATGACCCGCGAACAGCAAGCCTGCAAATTCTACTAATCCGCCCACGACATTATAAAAGGTGTAAATGAGACTGTGTCCTTCTATTGCCTTCGACGTTTCACGTTAAACATGATTAAACTTCAGACTTGCCGTTGATCCAATAGTCACGTGACTCAATCGGACCAATTTCCACTAGGCTTACTTGAGCAAGCTGACTGAGTTGCAGTGGGCAAACAGAGTAATCAGCGACATCTCGTGAAATCTCAACTTTATTCCGGTGAGCCAATGAAATCTATTTATAGGAAAGATTGAAACCAGCCCATCCTCAACAAGTCGAAGCTCCTGGGATGGGCAAAGCTAAAATAGAAATTTTTAGGTGACTGCTTTCCCATTAACTGTGCTAGAAAGGAAAAGTATCACAACATGCAGCAATCCTGATGAATGGAAAGGAAGATCGCCTCTCTCTCTCAGATTCAAAACATTGCTATGTAGTTAGTGATCGTTAAAACAAGGGGGGGGTGGACGAATGGATAGCTAACCCGCTATCCAAACAAGAGGCTGTGGGTTCGAATTCTATCGTTCTGGATAAGACCACTAACTTGCTGGTGGTCTGAGGTGGCTTAAAAGTTTAGTTGTCTATAGCACGGTTCCTGAATTTTCTAATATTTATCCCATATTTTCTTTGCGAGCCTTGTAGGACATACTAACAGCTTGGTGAACTTAGTAGAGAATTACTTCTTACTTCTCCGGATATGGATAGCAGAGAATATTGGTGGGGTTTGAGCTTCTTCTGGTATTATAGGTGAGCCATAGTATATAGCACTGATTTCTGTGCAAAGTAGGAAAATAAAATTTATAACCTTTCTTGGATGAGATCTATCAAGAATCGCCTTTCATTTCTGCAATATCCAGACTTACCTATCATCCATATCCTACTACCAAAACACAGACAATCCCAAGATGAAAAGAATCAGAGCAAGTTCGCCAGACTCTATGCTAGCTCTGATTTCTCACTGACTTCAAGGGTTCCAAATGTGTTGAACAGGATTTAGATTTGGCGAGTGAGAGGACATTTATGGAGTCGATCAAGTAAAGACTGTCACAGAACTCCCACAAATATCCAGCGAGTAGAATCAGTCCTCAAGATTGCACTGATAAATGCTCTGTCCGATTCCCACAGTAGAAAATTTTAGAGTGGCAGGCGATGAAGACAACTCTTGGAAATGTGGACCATTACTATCACCTACAGTGACTTCCTTCAGATGTAGTATATACAGCTATCCCAATTGAAGACCTCACTGGAGACAGTTGTATTCACTCTCAAGAGACACGCATTTAAGATGCATAGGTCACTCGACTGTTTTTGTAAGCAATGAGAGAATACTTTCGACTTCGAAAATACCTTCTCGGTCGCTGTAAGATGGGCAATTTTCAAAGAATGTGGGTGAAAGACATTCTGCATATCGGTTTGAGACTGGCTAAATATTTGAGGGATTTTGTAACCTTCGTTAATCTATATATTACTTCACAGCACTCCAGTTGCGCTTCACTCACCGACAAACGCTGTCTTAGCTACCACAGAGATCTCGAAAGAGAAACTCAAATTATTTATACGTCTACTGCAATCTGAAAATTTGAATTCAAACATTCAATAGTTTGCAAAGGAATGAGCTCAGAATTGAGCTAATCTTATGTAAAAATGTTTGCAGCTGTATTTCTATACTATACCACACTACTAGCTACAATACTGACTACAAGCTATTTAAGATATTTTTGAAGTAACATTACCTCGTAATCCCTAATTCATTGGAGGGAAAGAAGAGTGATGATAAGAGTATTCCAGCGGTTTCGTATATAAAAGATCAAGGTACGTATTGGGGTGAAACAAGGTGCGTGTGACGTCATGGCAAAAATATTTTGAATAGATTAGCCACGTATTCAAATTATTTACTAATTACATATTTTAGCACTAACTTGGGTTCTAGGCAGTATTATTTAATTGATGCTAAATACATTTCTCTGCATATTATTCGCTTTCCTCCCACATATCTCTATATTTTTGTGATACGGCTATACAATGACATGAAGAAATATATGTAATATTAAAAAAAAAGTGAAGAAATAAATTCTTCGTGTATGAAAAACAAAAGTGTTGCAAAAATATTCCGAAAACTGCAATAATTTTACAGAAAGTACTATTTGATTGCATGTAATCTGTAAATCACTTCTAAATACAGATTATTATTATTATAGATTCAGTACACTGTAATGCAAAACATAATAAGAAAACAATAATACAATAATAATAATATAGTACAATATCCTACGCAATACAATGTTAACTGTAATGTAGTTGTGATCAAGTCCAATACATAAAAATAAAAGTTTTATTTTTATCTGGCGAGGGGAGGGTATTCAATATTAAGAGCTTACGCTTAACTTAAAAATATAGCATATTTTGTTACATCCTTTACATATAGAAATACGACGAGTCCGTAATACCTATCCCGGTTTTCAAGGTATTATGCCAGTTCGATATTAAATGGCAGTATCACACCCTCTTTATGTAAAATTTTTCATTACCTTGAACTATGACTGAGTAATTATCAGCTACAGATTAACAGTTCTTCCAATTTTTCCTTAGCATAACCTTAAATTCTATAGAATTACTTTCCAATCTTATTTCAGAATAAATGTTGGTCATATGTTTTGCATATTTCGCTACCAAAATATATGTTCAAATTATTTTTACACGGTAGATTTTTTTATGCGCTAATCGAGATCTTTTCTTCGAACTCTGATGTTCTGTATGCCCAGTGTTTATTTATTTATATGAAAGAATGTCAGTATTTTGTGGACTTCAAATAGAATGCCACTATTTCTAGCATCAAATGATGTAAGAAAAATTTCGGCACAATTAAACCATGAGACCTTTGCTTAACATACTACGAGATATAAGAATGAGTAGTTTGGTTACTCGCTCCTTCAAGAAGAGGAAGGGGGGGGGGGTTACACTTCATTTAGGCTATCCTACCACCCTGACCGGTTTCGGAAGCACGTGTGCCTCATCCTAAAGGAAGACCCTCTCTTTCTTGAGGTCTCTCTGTGAAAAACAGCCTTCGGCAATGATTAATGCTGAACAGTGTTAGAAAGAAATTCTTAATTAAATAAAGAAATACAATTGCGTTGTTTACCACTGTGTGATGAAGCACCAAACATTACAAAAACCGGTCAGAGTGGTACGATAAGCTTGCTGAGGTCATCCCATCATTGTGACTTTTACGTGAACGAGATGTCCAAGTGCTCATTCATGAAACTGGAATCTGCTCAGTGAAAGGGTTTATGATCTGCTAACTCTAGAATTCTTCTAAAAGTTTTATTTATTTTTATGTGATGAGGGGAGGGTAGTCAATATTAAGAGCTTGCGTTTAACTTAAAAATATAGCATATTTTGTTATTTCTTTTTGTTCTGCGTGATTTACTATTTCTCCAAAGCTAAGTTAAGAGTTCTTCAAACTGCGTATTTCATATTGCAATTTTTGTATCGTACATTCTACAAATTACGAAGTAAATGAAATCTACCATTTTTATGTTTTAATCTCGTACCAAAAAGGATATAATGTAACAAAGAAGCATAAAAAAGGAACTAACTATACTTATCGGTGTAATATCCCGTTTCATGAACAGCAAACGAGAAATTTCTATGAATATCCAATGACGTCATCAGACAATAGATTTTGTTGCTGACATTAGTGGTTTGATTTGGTACGCCCATTACTGAAGGACTTGGGCGTTTCAGTGATATGAACATACAAAAAGCATTCAATGTCACGACCTCCAAAGCTTAATCGCTGTTTAATACTACTTTGCGTACCACCCCAACGCAATCATTCTCTTGTTTCAGTTACGACTAAACTTCTAAGAATTATTCAATATCTCTCAACTGTTCTAAATCACACCCATGTAAAAACAAAAATTGCAAACGCTAAAAATATAATGTTTAATTCGAAAACTTCGCTGATTCAGTAATACGTTTTAGCAAATCACCGGTTCTTTAAGCAGTATTTCGATGTTGTGTCTTCTGGTGTTTCCTCTTATTATTAACAGATAAATACCTAAGTATAGCTACTTTGAATGCGTAACTTCCCTGGCTGAAGGAAATAACAACCACACCCTCTACATGAGCAGTCATACTTTCTATCGTTATTATGATAGTGACACTTCAGAGAAAAACATTTTGGTGTGTCTCAAGGCAACTACTAAACAAAATTGTTAAATGTGCAATATTTTAATTGCATATTTAGAAACTTCGTCCATATATATATATATATATATATATATATATATAAATCGAAACTGTTTCACATTTTACATATCTCGGTAGTTTTTCATCTGCAGATGGAGGAGCAACTAGAGCAACTAGAGAGCAACAAAGATTCAAAAGGCAAGAAGTGAATATGCTAAACTCAGTAGAGTATGGAAAATAAAAAATATTCAGATAGATACAAAATTAAAAATATTTAATGCATGTATTAAATCAGTTCGTTTATATGGATGCAAAACACGGCATTTCAAAAGCAATACAAAGAAAACTACAAGCATTCATAAACATGTCTGTGGAGCATCCTTCGAATTTGGTGGCCACAAATTGTTACTAAACAAGACCTCTGGAAAAGAAAAAATCAGCAAAAAGTCAACCTTGAAATCAGAAAACGAAAATTTAGATGGATGGACATACATTTAGGAAAGATCATGAAGAAATCTGTCACGCAGCCCTGGAATGGAATCCATAAGGAAAAAAAGAATGCGTGGCCGTCCTAAAAATACATGGAGGAGATCGACTTTAATAGGATGTGAGAAAAAGAGTTTTGCTGAACTAAGCCCAATAGCAAGAATATGGAACCGATGGAAAGCATTTATAGACTCCCGATGTTCCCAATGGAATGTGGAAAAGAAGAAGATACAGAGGTGACATGTTTCCCCTTCCCACAGAACACACACATATTTAACAGACATTTTGCATGTTTTATTTTTATGACACTTATTTATTTTTCAATATGCTGGTTTCATATCCATAGTTGATTCGGCCGTACTTCCAACAAATTTGGTAACTCGGCTTGGTGGAAAACTAAATGCAAGGGATGACTTTCCCAATTTGTATTTATCTTTTCCCTAAACAGAGCAGAGTTCTCATTTTTTGATGCAAGCGTTTTCTTTCTGAATGAGTTACACAAATTATGTGCAACTCATTCAGACTTACACATAATTTGTGTAACCTCCTTTAAGAGGACTTAAAGATCTTTCGTAATAAAGATCTTTAAGTCCTTTTTGCATGATATAACTATGCTCAGTATCCGTTTTATTCACTATATAAATACATACGATGGGTGTTTTTATTTTGGTAAATTAAAAACTGCAAATCAAAACTAAAATGAAAAAAGGCTGTCATTCCACTCGTTACTGCTCCAGTCCTTTATCCAAACTTTGGCTTTTAAACAAACGTGTCAAGATATTTAAAGTTATAACTGTTTTTTTTTTTTTTTAAACGAAATCCCTCGTTTCCCTTTTTCCCCAAAAAATTGAAAGTGCTTCAACAATTATCAACTAAAATAAATGTAATTTTGAAAACGCCCACAGCTGAGAATTTACCTATCCCATTTCTGAAAGCAGTAGCACTTCTAGTCCCACAGTAAACAAATTTAGTCACAGCTTCTCTCCAACCTTACTTCCACATCTCTTAATATCTAACAGATATGGAGTAGTATCTAAAGACAAAGTGGCTATATGGCTCATGTATTTATGCCTACAAACTATGTCTATTTATTTATTCGTATGGGTTCCCCGCTCTTTCTTTCCCATCCCTTCTAAGGAGGGATTTAGTATATATATCTTATGATTGTAAATCCGTGTGCGTGTTCACCGGGCCGGTTTGCCTGTTCTGAGGGACAGAAACTCTCTATCTCGGTATGACACCTGGTAACTCACCTTTAGTCGAAAGAGATCAGATAACGGTTCTTCACGACACGGACGGGAATCGAAATCAGCTGTTTCCGACCAAAAGGCTTCATCTATATCGAACTGAGCCTCACTGTGCCTAAAAACCTCCGACTTTCTTATGAGACCCGTTAAACTCAACTTCAGCTGACAAGTCTATAAAGATATCTTACATCCTGGACAGGACGCGAGCCCAAGTCTTCACAGCCAAAGAGAGATTGGCAATATCGATCCAGCTAGGGAGGCTCCTATCTGGGAAGTCAAAACTCACTAATACACTTTCCTCAGCATGTACAGCACAAATTCGTTCTTCTCAATTAACAAGGACGGGGAGAGATAATTGCCTAGACCACTCACCTTTGATCAAATACCACGAAAAGATTTTGAGAAGCTCAAATTTTTCCTCGTTACGTTTTCTGGGCATTCGATCGGATTTGCCAGAAATGAGCTCTTACGCTTTATATATATATATATATATATAAAGAAATATATAGCATAGCTGTATACTCAAAATACAGTCTTTGGGTCTTCAGTTATTTTCCATCACAATTTACTATGTAGCTTGCTTTCTCCACACGAGCCGTTACCACGGTCAGAAATGGACACTTTCTTTAGTGCATCTTTCTTTAACTTTATTTAAATTACCTTATTATTCCCTCCCACCCACACCCCTGTCTGGTAATAAGCATTCCACTAAAAAATCCACAATAATCAATAACTATTATAAAAATAACAAATACTGCAGGTATCAGAATAGTTATATAGATAAAAAGTTACAATTAAACCTTTTAATCTTTACGCAAAAAAGAGAAAAAAAATATCCGCATTTACTCTTTTTGTTTGCCCATCTTTTACTCTGAAGCCCGCACTGAGAGTTGAAACGTGATTATAATGTCCAGCTACAATCCTTGATCAAACAAGTTCTGGAAAAGCAGATATGCTAAACTGTTACACAATCTTACAGATGTATCTTCTTGTATTTCCCAGTTTTTCTGTACAAAGTTTTTTTTTTTTTTCGTGGAATTATATGTTTTCTGTATATCCATCTTCAAGTTCAGCCGACACTTTAATTATTCACTACTAGACCCATAGGATATGATAGCACTCCACCTAGAACTATTATCATGGTACCATCTATCAAGGTGTCCTCATTAGTATGAGGAATGTACAAGGCACTGGTAATTTTCTGGAACCTCTATGACATTAATTACTTCCTCTAGCATAGATGCGGTGTAGTCATTTCCTGTCTGCTTTTTAATTTTTCATTATTTCAGTCTTTAATAAAAATTGTTGATCCCATAAAATCGTGGCATCCGATTTTGTTATGGGGAAGATAACCCAGAACAAATGATTCCATCAGTAGAAGAGCCAGAATTTCTACTGGTTTATTATGCATAAAGAAACATGGTATATAGATCGTAATTCTACGTTACACGATAAACTATAAACCTTGGAAATAATAATCATTAAGCAGAGAAAATGTAGTGCTATATGTTTTGTTGACAATGGAACAAAAAATGTTATAAAAATGGACAAATTTCTGTAGTTAATTGGAAAGACTGTACAGCAAGTTCCGTAATATTGCTTCCTGGCACTGTGCCAATTCACATGCTAGGTACAGAATTTAAAAAAAAAAAAAAGGAAAAAAAAAAAAAGAAACCACACACATACAAAAAAAGGAAATTGTTAAAAACAAGGCACTTGAATACCGAAAAAAAAAAAAAATTATCAGTAATTGCAACTTAAAGGTAATTATATAGACCGTACCACGTGATACTATGTATCTGAAAAACTGGTAGAAAAACAGGATATTAATCAAAGCTTTTTTATTTTTGTGATTTATTCATTTTTTTAAAAAGAAGCTATACTATTTTATAACCAGAACTGTCGACGACAAAGTCATGGAATTTATTACATTTGGGTTAAAAATAAAATGGCATATGCGATCTCTTTTAGAATTCATTTTTTTCTGAAGTTTGATATTTTAATGTGCGATTACTGAATGTGAATATCAGACTGTGATTATATACATAATGGAGAATACTTTACTAGAATAATTGTAGATTAATTCATTTATCAATAAAAATTGGATTAATTATAAATATCAGTCTAGTGGGATGGAAGAAAATAAACAAGTAGAGAAATTATCCAAGACAGCATTAAAAACGTGTGTTCTGCTATAACAATCCTGTAGAGCGACGTCAATATCACAATCGTTTAACGTGGAGTCGTTTTTGGCAGGGGAGGTTCGTGCATAGGAACTGCAGCACCCCCAATTTCTCTCGATATATAAATATATTTATTCATTTATTTATATTTGCTTGTAATATTTAATTTTATCATCAACAATCCTATACAATTCTCTTATTTGGTATAAAAAATAATAAAAATCCATCTTGTAGCACTTAGGAGGGCGAAGGACTAGCAGCATATGCACGTCATAGTGAGATGCGAGCTATTTGCGTAATGCGGCACTGTTCGTATACAACAACAAAAAAAAAAAATATTTTTTTATACAAAATAAGAGAATTGTATAGGATTGTTGATGATAAAATTCAATATTACAAGCAAATATAAATAAATTAATAAATATATTTATATATCGAGAAAAACTGGGGGTGCCGCAGTTCCTATGCACGAGTCGCCCCTGCCAAAAACGACTCCACGTTAAATGATTGTGATACTGACGTCGCTCTACAGGATTGTTATAGCAGAACACACGTTTTTAATGCTGTCTTGGATAATTTCTCTACTTGTTTATTTTCTTCCATCCTACTAGACTGACGTTTATAATTCATCCAAGGATTTAATTGTAATGTCCAAAAATTGTAAATCCATTCTTTTAATTACAATTAAAGGAATGGATTTTATTTTAAAGTAATTTTGAATTATACCAAACTGTATAATTTTATCGATAATAAACAATATTTTTTCATGTTTAATTTTTTTTTAATTGTTACCATAATTTTGATATTTTATCCAAACACGTATACACTGTACTTACAGTGTGTATGTATATTTCGAAAGTTGTAGCACCCCCACGATTTCAAGCCACGAGCCGCCACTGGTTTTTGGATAAGTAAGTCGTCTGAAACGAATTAATTCATCTTCAGTTGAAAAAAAAATGCATGGATAACCAACTTTCAAAATTAATCATAACTGGAAAGAAAGTCTAGATTCGAATTCAATATCTAAATACCCACACGTGAATTTTCTAGGAGAAGATTTTTTTAATCGTGGTTACGAGTCATATAAAAAATTAAAAGAAGAAAGAATTCAGTTAACAGCAGTAAGTAGCTCCCAAAAGAACAGGAACTATGGAGATGGAACGACGTCCGAATCAACTAAGGCTATGAGGCTAGTATATTTACGTCTGTAAATTGTTCGCACGTTTGGCAAGATGAAGCACCTGAGTTTCTGGGAGTAGAAACTCTTAATTTACCTGGATATAAAAATAATAAAAACTGACTTGACTGATTCCGTGATATCTAAGAATAACAGTCTCTATTTCAGTATTATTTTATTCACATAATTGATACACAGTCAAAACAAGATATCATTTAAACAACAATTTGACTGGTGATACAGAACAATTCAGATTCTACCTAAGAATAGTTCGTGAGGTAGCGTCGTATTTTATTATTTAATAATATTTCATTATTTAATTTATTTATTTATTATGTTATTATTAATTTATATATATATATATATATTAATTTATTATATATTATTTAATTTTATTATATTTTTATAATAATAATAATATTTTATTATTATTATTTGAAGCCCAAGTCTGCAGACAGAGGAATAAAACTGTAATCCATAAATGTGATTTTTGATCTAAACTACACTGCTTGGAAAGAAGTCGCGACCACCCCATGGACAAGGTGCATCATGCCACGTAACAAGTTACATGTTTGTAGCCGGTATACATTGGAGGAATATGATGCTCCCAAGTCAGTGCAACTGTGTTCGGATGAAATGGCTGCGAGAAGAGAACTGACGGAGTTTGAAAGAGGCGTTGCGATAGGATACCTTGTTGCAGGCCTATCTGTTCGGCAAATTGCCGACAAATTGGGCCATCCAAAGTCAACAATCAGTGATACAATACTGAGATGGAAGCGCAGGGAGTTAACTGTAAGTGCTACCCGCAGTAGACGACCCACCACACTCACGAAAGTGACATAGGGTGCTACAAAAGATAATACGTAAAAACCGCCATCATTGGCCGACACGTTGAATGTGGAGTTCTGGGCATCGACTGGAACACGAAACTCCACAAAAACAGTCAGTACCTAGGCTAACAACAACAACAACATGGGTTTCCACGTTAGGACCGCAATATGCAATCCCCACATTACCCGAATCAACATGCAGCATAGTCTTCAGTGGTGCACTGAGCACGTAGAGTGGAAAGTTGGAAAGCTGTATTATGGAGCGACGAATCACTCTACCGAGCAGATGGATGGATGTGGTGAATGCCTAGTGAACGCACGTCTCTCTCTCAGCAGAATGCGTAACCTCAACTATGAAATTCGGAGGTGGCGGTATGATAGTATGGTCACGTTTTGGCCTCGGACTTCTGTTTATAGTTCCACGAACACTGAAATCCGAGCGGTATCTGAATAATGTATGCTTCCTACTTTGTGGCGTTTCTACGGAAATGTTCATTGTCTCTTTCAGCAAAGACAATGTACCATGTCATAAGGCTGCTGCTGTAACTGCGTGGTTTGGAGACATGGACGTCACTACACTTGATTGGCCTCCACAAAGCCCTGATCTCAACCCTAGTGAACATCTGTGGGATAAACTAGAGCGTCGGTTGAGGTCAAGGGACGTCCGCCCGACAACAGTCCAGGACCTCATTACATGCCAACAGCAAGAATGATCCAAATTCCCATTGATCTATATCGTACCGCTATAGTGTCCATTGACTTCTTTCCAGGCAGTGTGTGTGTGTGTGTGTGTGTGTTCAAGCCACCTACTGACAAAAAAAAAAAAAGGGGGAAAAAAAAAAGAATTATTTGTAACTAGATTGTACCTGGTTTAAATCTTAACTCAGAAAGAGATTATTTTCGTGGTAGACTATGTGTAAGATTGTTTCGATTAGATTACTTAAACAAGAAGCTTACATCTGCATCCGAGATAAATATTCTTCTGTAGATTGAATAAAAGAAACGTTTTTTTCTATATAATGAAATGGTTTCTTTTATCTGTTCACTGAGACATCCGTCTTAACCAACAACAAACAAACGATGAATTATGCTTCCATATTTTGGTAGAAATAATAGGTTTTGTTCGCGCCAACTTAATATGTGACACACTATGTTGTCAAGAACACACACAAACTGCTACACACGAACTTAGCAGTTTTTTTTTGTGTGTGTCTTCTTTATTTTTTCGTAGTGATCATCCAGCTCCCCCTCTCAATTTCAACCAAATTATCTTTTTACATTTTTTTCCCCGACCAACAAATTCCAGATTACGAAACGTCTTTATAAATCCTTTCACAGTTTCTGTCTTTGGCGATCTCTCTTTTGGAATAACTTTTTTTTCCGAGATTTCTGGGCCCATCTCGTTCACGCACACACACCCCATGATCAAGCAGGACTGTTTGCCAACCAGCAGACTGCGAGTTCGAATCCCACTTATGTTAAACAAGGATGTTTAAGTCTTTAGATGTAGATAATTTTCCTCAAGCAATATTAGACCACCACTGGAACCCTGAAGTGGCTTGCAAAATGGATTGTGTCTGTCTCTCGAATGGGGTTCCTAGTATACTCATCCCTTAGTCAACAGACTGTACTAATATGTACGATAGGTTTACATGAAGTTAGGTTTATATAGGTTTACACAGCTGGAATAGGATACCCACATGGACGGAATGCACAAAAAAAAAAAAAAAAAACCACAAATTTAGATAATAATACTAGCACTTCGGCGGCAGTGATACAGAACTCTTGGAAGTAGGGGGTAAGCATATTTCGCTTTCCACAATGTAAACTACTCGGATATGTCACCTGGTGGACGCAAGCAAAAATTATTGTTGCTGATAGATCGAAGGAAACATAACGTTAAATCAACTAAACTAAACTATTTCGCCACTGACAGAAAGTTTCATTTACAAAAATGACAGGTAACCGAAATTTAATATCTGTAATGACAAAGATATGGGTATTATAATACCCATCCGATCGAATTTTGAAATCATAAATTAGTCGTTGGATTCATTTTTAATGATTTCTTCTTCCCTTCACGAATCCAGGCCAGATAACGTGTTTCAGTCTCGACCAGAGTTTCGTTGGTCTGCCTCTGTTTCTTCGACCTATAAATTTTGTATATCAACTTTTTGGGTATTCTTTCATATGCCATTCATTCTAGCTATTTTTCCCCATTTAGTACTGGGGAAAACTACAGTTACTTGTATAACTGTAGTTTTCTATTGTTTTCATTATTGGTATTTTAGTTCTTTCAACGTGTAGATAATTTCACTTGTATAACCTGCTGTTTTTCTCACATATTTCATTTCCGTTGCAGTGATGCTTTTATCTCTTCTTATTATTGTCCATGATTCACCTCCATATAATAATTTTTGTTTTGATAAACTATTATACATTCTTAGTCTGTTTTTTTGCGACTATTGCTGATCTTAATGTTTTGTTTATTAATGAATTGTAAAAAAACATCCCATTAACTTCCTGTGAATTTTGATATGAGAAATTTAAATTTTTGTTGTTTTAAAAATCAAAATACTTCACCTGTGGTGACATCATTCCACCTACATAGCTCTGCCGAAGAGTATCACATACTCGATCCCTCTCCAAATAAGAAAGATCTCTTAGTTACCCCACCGCCTACGGTTCATACCATGCAATGCCATCTTTAACTCTCTCTCCCACTATCAATGATATATGCTATAACGATCGTTGCATGCAAACATTATGAATAAATTCCTGTTTTATACTAAAGATCAGCTCATAGTATCGTCACCTTTTTTTAAAATGGTATGATTTAGAATCATCTAAGGATGATTCTAAATATATTTTCTATTTAGTGGAAATCTCAAAGTAGAATGGGATTAGTTTATTACTCACCAGGTGGCGTTAACAACATTATTTTGCATCCATCCGGAAGTGAAACGATGTTCCCGCATGATATATTGTCAACTCCTTCAAGAATCAAGTCCAAGCAAATACTGTGAAATACTGCCGATGTCCACAGCTGACAGCTTCTCTATATGGGCCAGGGGCTTCATCCCTTTGGGCCTTCATGATGGGGTGTGTCTTCAGCCTTAAAAATTTGAGACCGAGATAGTATGATAAAGAATTAGTTTTTTTTTTTCATCCAAACACCTCAAGGGATAAAACGAACGTAAGCTGCCTATGGCTGCGGCTTCAAAGGATAAATCGAAGGCCTCAACAAATGCGGCCAACGCCTTATCTCTATCGACTTATCCAGGACGTCGCATAGCTTTTTATCGCACCGCCGGTCACATCACAGACCTGAATTATTCAGTTTTGAAATTTTGTTATCGGCGTGTGTGTGTGTATACATGACGATGCGTGTGCTATTACCGAACTTTTGCACACCGTTCCACTCATCCCTAGCGATAATGGCATTTACTTAGTACATCTCTACGTACTCGTGCATATTTTATTATTGCAAGCGTACCTCTATAAACGCCAATAAGTGAAGTGATAAATGCATTAAATGATTGGGTGTGTAAACACATTATGATAGACTATTAGTGAATGAATGGATGAATAAAAGCATCTAACGAATCTAAAAGAAACTATTGTTCTAAGTGCTTCTATTTTCAACATTCATCTCTCTCTCTCTCTCTTGCTGTAAGCAACAGAAGAATATCGATGTAGAAAAGACAAAAAGCAAGACGAAAAGGAGTTACTTGAAATTCCAATATTGTGAATATATAGCATTACAACAAAATAGTATTCGCACTTTTAAACATTATTATTATTATTATATAAGACTGTAAGGATTACAGAAGTGATGTTTTCATTTTCAACGTGAGAGCCATTGGTCACTCTGAAGAAGCTGTAATGGTGAGTAGTTTCTTCCAGTACACTGCGTGATACATGTTAAGTAGATCAATAGCCAGTCTAATTCTTTCTTTCTATTCATTAAGATTGGTTGACGGCTGCAGCACATAAACCGGATTATTAACATTCATCGTTTATTGATGTATGAATAGGGAAATATACATAAAACAACAACTCATTAAGATAAAGTCTATTAAATGAAGGTGGGCCAGGATGTCTGTTGTGTACCAAGTAGTAAATGTCAGATGGTTCATTAGTCTTCTCTTCAAAAAGAGATTTCATTATGTAATGCCAAAATTGTTTTTTGGTTCTCTTCAAGTTTGTGTCCTAACCACCTCACCTGACTTTTCTGAATTGTTTCTATTAGGGATCTTTGCCGACGATCATCAAGAATAACAGTATATGGAATAGATCTTGCCATGCATATATTGATTTATAATTACCGATTATAAAACAAATAAGAAATACAGAAAAATCCTGTAGTACAACCTACATTTTTAACATAACCTATCAAAAAAAGAAATTAGTGGAAAATGAGAGCCATTGTTTCAACCATTCTACAGACGGAATTTCTCATTAAGTCATCCACATAACAGCAGGAATGAGAAATGACTTCCTAAAGTCCAATTTAAACTGAGATGCACAGTAATGAGAGGATATCTTACAAAGTGGACAATGGTTCTTTTTGAATCTTCATGATAGAGAATGAATAAGATAATATCTACAAAGTGGATGCATTCAACAATGTGCTTGTCGAATGTTTGTAAATAAAACCTTGAGAATTATTCTTAATAATATAAGCTTCATTTCTGTTCTCTTTTGAATTTTAGTAATAAATATTTCAGGATATAAAAACTACTTATAATTCTGTGCACTGTGAGGCTTTCTTCATTGACTCAACCACCATATATATAGAAATCAGCAATTTTAACCATAAACACCGACCTGACACAGGTATTTCAAATCAATCACTAGATCGCAACTTGCTCAATGTATTAGAGGGATCCAACTACGAATTTCCAGTCCCGAAAAATTCAAAAAAAAAATATATATACACACACACACACCCTATTATCCAAATGTATATGTGCAATAAAATATGGATGCTGTCTGTCACTAGGCGATTATCTAGCGTGTATGCCAATCCATGTCAAAGAGAAAGACAGACAGAGAGTAATGAATATGCATTAGAAGAGAAGGAATGTAGAATGTCTCAAAGACACATATAAGATAGCAGTAAAATCATACACGAACGATAACGTTTTAGTTGGAAGAAAAGCCCTTAGGAGTTAAATTGTAAAAGCGGTTGTTAAAATAATAATCTTTCTGTGGATTATACTCTAATAATGGTTTTCCACACTTCGTGTATGATGGCGTCTATTAAGGCATCCTCGAACATGGTAATTTATTCCATCGTGCAGCACGACCTCTAGCGTTACTTGTAGGAAAAAACTGTACAGCTGCAGGTGGCATTTACTGTGTCCATGGATATCCAAATCGCGAGTGAGTGCCAGGTGCTTATGTCAGTGGCTGTACACAATGTGCCAGCTGGTTGTGGAAGGAACGTTGAAGCTTAAACTCTTTTTATTTCCTACGATATCCAGCATCAGGTAGATAGGTCGTAAAAAAACACAAACTTCCTTGTTGTTAACCGAATTTTATTTATTGTTATCACCTATAGCTTAAGGCGACAATTAATTGAATAGTTTTTCTATATCTGATATACTTCTTCCAAGTAAATTAAAAATAGAGACGGTTTACATTCATCATTCTACTATATCACTTGATATCTATACTAGTACTCAAGATGCATATTAATCTACGGACAGAAATAGAGAGAACCGTTATTGCAACAACGCCCAGATATGTTAACCTTTTTGTCTATAAATTAAGAACATTAATCTACTTGTAGTTGAGGCCAAGGAAGCCACGATATCCAAAAATTTATTACCACCTGTCGATGCATGGAAGGTGATATGACGTCACAATCATATAAAATAAGTATTATATCCATGAACGCTACAACCAGAAATTTATTTTTCGTGAAAAGTTGAAAACTTCAGGAAAGAGAAAGAGTTTAAATCCTCAGTCCTCCAAAATAATCAACTAGTATAACTTTGAACACTATTCAAGCACTTGATTCAGAATATCCTAAAATGGTGAAAAGAGTCCACAGTATAAGTAATCAGCTCTCTCCTATACATAAAATCTGATCACGCATCATTTATGTGTAATAACTAACGTCCCAGGGCACGTATAGTACTAACAGGCAATCTGAAATTAACTGACGCTGTTAGGTGATTTCGTAAAAGGCGAATTAATATACAGTGATATCAGACAGACACAAAAAGAAAGTAAATAAAAAAATTCAGTTTACTCAATGAACAGCGAAATAAAAAAGTGAAAGGACAATCACGGACATCTCACAGATGAAATACGAAAGACACAGACTACTCGGCCAACCGGTAGACGCAGGCAGAACCTATTATTACCTGGAAACTTATCTATAGGCGTAGTCCCATCCTTATTAGAATGATTATTATTTAGTCAAATATCCAATATGAAAAAGCAAGAATATATTGAAATTTATATTTCAATTTTTATTTTATATATATTTATATTTTTCCGCAGTTTGAAAAAAAAAACTTATGTCAGAATCTAAATTACTCATCCAACAGACAAGCACATTAAGGAGGATACAAAGAGGATCAAGAAGAAATCATAACAAAGTAGGGTATTTTAATCATCTTTGTGTTGTAGCTATTGAACGTCCGATTGGTTTGCCTAACATTCAATAGAAAGCTGTATTTTGACTTGTAGAATAGGTGTGTACACGTGGTAAACAGAAACTTGAGATGTCTGCACAGAACGTGAGAGCGGTGCCTCAAAATATACACCTTGACCCTAAAATCATATCTACGAATCGCAATGTCACTAAACAGGTTAACAAGACTAGTCATACTAACCTTCGAAAGTGATATCAGACAGACACACGAAGTTAAAGTAGTGATAGGCGAAAAGGGTATTTCTTCATTTAAAAAAAAAAAAATCTGAGAAGTAAGTAACTGCGAGTAGAGCATATTCCAATAATTACCCATTGCATTTACAGGATCGTGTTTTAAAACATAAAAGAAAAGAATACTAAATTACTCAACGCATGGTACTATTTGTGCTACTATATACATTTGCAAGGTACTTTGTTTGCAAAATATAAAATACTCGAATCCATTTGACATGGATTCAAGTAAGAGCTCACTGAGATTTTAGATTTTTGCTTCTCCCTGTTAAGCGTCTTGAAGAAAAAAAGGTGACTACCTAGTATTAAATGAATTATGCTTGGACGCCTAATTAAAGAGTGTCCTTGGTATCAAATATCAAGAAAAATTTTATAATATATTACTACTTTTTTAAGATAAAAATCATATATTTTAAATGATCTCAAACAACAGGCTGTTGACCATATATCTTATGGCAAGGTTTGGAAGAAAGTAGCCTCAATTTAGATTCCGGTGTGAAAGTAATTTTAATGTAGATTTTACAGATTTAGAACACGCATGCGAAAGTAGTTGTTCTAAAGAATAACATTTGAGTTTGTTATTCGTTCTCTTTGGAAAGAATGAAAGAGAAAGAAAAAATAAAAGATTTGTTCCATCTTGAATTCTCCCCCCCCTACATCCTTTAGTCTCATATATATATCATCTACTCTACTTGTTAGCAGCATCTTTATTTTTCTACTTTTACCATAAGATGATTAAATCACCTTGGAGATGACAATGTTTTTTTTCTGCAAAACAGACAGACAAACAAACTATCTCGAGAACACACATTTGGTTTCTCTGTTGCTTCAGCGCTAATTCCAAATAACTCAATCTAAACAAGATATATTTTATGTCGTTTTTATTTTTCCTCTCACGGTATAAATACTAATCAATAAAAACAACACAACAGATACGTATGTATCATAAATCTGAAAATGGAAGTATGCCCTAAAAATTCTCGAAAAAGGACTCAAATCCAGAATGTTTCTGTTAAAATCGGTGTGGAGAGACACCTGTAACCATTAAACTAATGTGTTATGTTTGTCTACCAAATGTTCTTTATTGGAGGGGAGGGGGGGGGGGTAGAATTGTCGTTTCTCTCCGGGAGAGAAACTCTCCATATATTTGATCGGCTAACATAAGACGGAAACATCATTTGATTTTTATATCCCATTGTTATTATATACATTAGTTGATGTTTTCTTAATGATATAAATAGGTTGTCAGTATCTATTTCTCAAATTCGATTTTATAAATTGTGTTTATAAAGGTTGCAAAATACGTCTCTAATATTTCGCTGACAACATCAATATCCGATGATCTCAATTTAAGATTCATTAAACGGATTATACTAATATGAATCGAAATATTACAGCTACTACACTTAAAAGAATAAGAATTTCATCATTTTAGCCGAAGTTTTATCAGTTCCCTAATAGTTTAAATTTCGATTTAATTTCCCGAGTAAAAGAGCGGTAAAAACTTAATGCAAAACTGATGGTTGAACCTTGATAAGTGGCAACATTTCTATAAATATACTTTACGTGGTAATAAAAACCTACTGTCTGAAAACTAGCTTGCTCGTAAATATTTGGCAACATGTTTACGCAAGAAAGGGCAATGTTTACTACCCGATCTTGGGATACTAACAGACCTCTCCGGTTTCCTATAACAACATAACTAATGCAAAAGGTAACGCCTTCAACAAGGAACTTTTTTTAAAAAAAGAACTTTGCATCATGGGATAAGCGAACGTGATTGTTTTAAGCAACAGGTGGATACGCCTACCGTGTTGCTACACCACCATGCAACACTTGTTTTCACTTTATTCTAATAAAACTCCGAGATGATCGGGATTTTTAGCACCTCCATTTGAGGTGTGGTCGTCATGACTACAGAGCGATTCTAAGAAATGGAATGTCGATAAGGAAAAAGTGGCCACCTGGAATCCAAGTTATTTCTGCCCTATCTTCAAACACATTAGGATACAAAGCTGCCATGTCAATATCTCATGTTTACTTTAAAACTCCCACTACATCTCCCTTTTCAGCTTGTAACAGAACACGGCAGGTATCTTTGCACAAAATTTATCTATCTGTTGAAGGCGAAAAAATCCACCAAGAAGTAGGAGATAGGAGGTAATCAAAGCGCTGATTAAAGCTAAAGCTACGCGAGCCTTTGATGTTATGTCTGATATTAAGGTGTGAATGGATACATTTCACGTGTGAACTCTCTTGTCCCACCTCCGTGTATGTAGATTCATAGATAGATATGCACCGGATGCAATCGTTTTTTATTTCTCTCTCTCTCTCTCTCTCTATGGAAAGATCACTTTTCATTACATCTTTCTCTCTGTAAGTAGTATGAACGAATTCTTCGTGAAATGTCAAATGGTTTTCATCACAAGTTTGATTACTCTTTATTCCTGCTGTCCCTTTCCTAATGGAAGCAGGACAAATACCGAAGCTTTCCTATAACTTCACAATTAAAAGTTTAAAAGCTGCAGTTGAAATAAAACTCGCTGAAGAACGACTTGTAAAATTCGAGATAGCATAGTGTAGACTAGGTATGATCGGTTAATAGATGAAAAGCGACAGAGACAGAGAGAGAGCTATGAGTTAAATATATAACTTTCGAATATATATAAATATATATATTGTTCTTAATTTTTATCCGTGTAATAATGATCACAGAATTAAAGGATTAGTATCTAAATTCACCATCGACAAGAAAGTGGGAAGACTAGTTAACAATGAAGAAGTCTGTGATTTCGGGGCGATTTATATGAAATGTTTCAATCTGAGAAATGGCGTTTAATATTTAAAAACTTCAGATTTTGAGATTATCCAAAGGATAATCTCAAAATTTAGTATAACTTATTCCTAAGTACACAGTGAAAATTGTGTACTTAGGTAAAATATTTTTATTGTAGATGGGTGTAGGATATTATGCTTTCACACAATCAGGGTTATCAATAGTCAATCCCAATTTGGTACATTGACAAAAAGGCACCAAGGTTTTCTAAATCTGTTCATTTTATATATGAAGCTACTATGATCAATGATGAAAGTGCATGTTTATATGAATCCAACCGATAAAATGATTTAAGCCTATCGTACCTTTAGAACAGTAGGTTAGATAAGGGTTAGTTAATCCGAAAACTTTTTCCAGCCATTTCAAGTTGACAATAAGCAAAGTGGTCTCGTACTGGACAATGAAATTCTTCTCCAAACAACAGACTCATACATACATCCATGCCAGAGTGCAATTCGAGTCCACATTAGCTAAAGAGCAGAGACAATCCACTCTACTAACTAGGCTAGCAAGTTGAACGAAAATATTATTTCAACTTGGTAGAGAAATCATAAATCCAAAAAACGATGCGGCTAATTCCCCCATCCCCTGCATTTTAAATGTACTTTTATATTGGTACATTTAAAATGCAGGGGATGGGGAGTAAAGAAATTCATGAAACCGCAAGTTTCACGAGCCAATAACTAATATATATATATATATATATATATATATTAACATCTCAGCAAGATATGCTCTGGCAATTGGAGTAACTTTGATAAGGCTTCGTCGAATTGATAAAGTTACCAATTGTAGATTTACATTACTAATTCAATTTTTTTTTAATTTTTTTTAGTTTCTTTCCTTATTTTTGAAAAGCTATTCTGTTAAGACAGTGACCACTGTTTGCCCTTATTAGTTGGTTGAAAATTTGGAAGTGGAAACTCTTCTTACTAGAGCAGTGAGACAGAGGCAAGAGTGTCCTATTCATTCAGCCATAGGATGATCAGTCGTTGTAAATGATTACTTTTTTTTAACTTCCTGCAACATTTTATAGATAATTCATTCATAATTAATTTAATACACAAACAGTATAATGGATCCAGTTCACAGTTTCTGAAGCCATTAGCTGCTGCAAAGTTTAGTACCGCTTTACATAGTGCACAGGTGACTTAAATATCTGAACTCTCTTCTTTGAAGTTATTCTCTAAGCTCTCCGGGGAATCCGAAATCATACAGGGGTTCAAGCAAAACAGGCAAACCAGCCACAAGAACAAACACAATTAACAGACATAATACACTGACCTTATAGCCTTAACCCCAAAACAACAACACCGATACTTTGATCCTGATCTAATTTAAGTATAGTGCTAAGTGAGGGGAGGGGGGAGATATTCAGTAAAGCAATATGAATTGTAAGAAATTCATGAAACTTGCGGTTTCATGAATTTTTTCACTTCCCTCAGCATTTTAAATGTACGAATATGAAAGTCTTCAGCAGCACCTTTTTTTGAATTTATGATTTTTCTACTAAGATTTTCAGAAACAGGCTTTCCTATTTCTGGTAAAAGAAATCAAGATATTTTAGAAACTTTTTAATCTTTGAAGTCATTCTCTGATCTGATAGACGTGTCATTGTTTATTCATTCATTCATTTCTTGTAAGAAATATGGAGCCCACAGCACTTATATTTCATGCAATTGTTATATTCCAACTTCATTGCATATTTGTGAAGCCACCAACTCTAACAATTCCTCTTATAATCCAAAATTTTTAATAAAATATTTATACTACACACTCTTATCTTTACTTCTAATACATTATTCGGGGAGATATTATTTGAAATTAATCTCAATGACACCAACTTAACAATTTGTAACTGTATTAATGAGTAAATTTAAACTGGATTAATGTTATATGGAAATTGTCTTCGGTTCTACAACAACCATTTGATAATGATGCCTTTAAAGGAATATCCTGTTCTGTGTTTCCCAAGAAGAAAAACTGTTCCCAGAACAAAATGTGATTTAGCTTGACAGTAACACGTTAACCAAGTGCGCGTTCTTGCAGAACTTGTAATCCTTAGCTCCCTGTCTCTTTTTATCTAGCCGCCTGCCTTCCCATACTTTTACTTCCGCGATATGTCACCATTTCAACAACTGCTGGTAGCGCAGTCCAAATAAGTCAAGGTTATCTATTTGAAGGGAAAGAAGTAGTCCCTTCTGAGGGTTTGAATAAATCTAATCTATGACACCTTGACAGTTCAAGTAGAAGGTTTAGTTTATGTTGGAACGTCTTCTTATTGTTCGTTTCTTTCTCTAATTGCCCAAATCCAATGGAGTAAAAAAACATCAAGGTCTGCTTTCTAAAGTCCCAGCCGAATATTTATATATAGATATACTGAAGCTCGCTGCTACCGATCCTTTTAAAACCCATATCCCTTTTCTCTGACACTTCTAACCTAGACTACTCGCTGAAGCTGTCTGGATCCAAAATTATCACTGTTACGACTCTTCGGTAAAGCATTGAGCTGAAATATCAAGCGTTTGATGATAAGACAAACTTTTTTATATCGTTTGTTGCTACTTCTGGATCACAAACTAATAATAAAAAAAAAACGGATAAGCTAAAATTACTAAAACTAAAGAGTATGGTTTCAGAGAAATTTGGTGTTAATTTGTCTTTGTGATTTAAATTCTTTCATCATTTTAGGTTGGAAATATAGCAGCTTAAAGTCTATTCCGAAGTTTCCAATGGTAACCGATAACTCCATGTGTTGTTCCAGAATGGTAAACCTGGGAGCTTCAATCGTCATCAAACTTGAAACTTGCTGAACGAGTAGTAGTTTACTTCTGTTAGATTATAATGTCATTGTTAACTTCCAAATACCTGGACTTCCACAATGCTAATTACAACTACACTCTATATCTTTTTCATGTTTTATTTGTTGGTGGCACAACTTCTTCCTGATTTTTTAGGCGCCATTTAGACCGAATTGGTTCCATCACATCTCTGAGACCTACTAGAAATTCAGAGAGCCAATTTCATTGGTATTCTTCGCTCTTAGCAGAGGCAACAACAGCAGAAACTCAAAGTTCGAAAGTAGCAGCAGCCAGCAGTGTATAATATTTGAAATGATTTAATTAAGCTAAATGGAATTAAAACAATTTGATTATTTGTATTCATGAGGCTGAAATAAATATTCGGGATCACTTTTTTTCTCCTTTAAGGGTTCTGCATCAATAGTTTTACAGAGATGGATAAAATATTGTCACGTTCAGTCCACGAAGCTCTGACTACATAGGATTGATATTATGGCCATACAACAGGAAAAGCGAGTCAGGGAGCTAGAGCAATTCAGAGAATTTCTTGCGTATCTCTATTTCTGATTATTGTAATAATATATGGATGTCTTCTAAAGATGTATACCGCACTTTATAGAATCCGGCTGTGTGTTAATTTTCGACATAAATATTGCAAGTGCACAACCAACTAAGCTGATTGACTGTTTTGAATTGGGAAGACAAAGCCACGAAACCTCCGAGGTATCATGTTTATCGGTTGTGTACATTAAAACTGATTTTTTTTTTTTTTTTTTTTTTTTTTTTTTTTTAGAGAGAGAGAGAGAGAGACGGGGGGGGATTTTTTTCCCTACATCCTTCATCTCAAAGGACTTAGACATTCGGTTACCATTAATGCTAAACTGAAATATCTGACAAGGTCTAATGAGTATTCAATCAATGAAATGATTAAATGAATTCCTCCATTTTCTTATAACTTTAGATACCTAAGTATAAAAACAAATTTTCTAGATAGTTCAGAGTCTTTTCGACATTTCTTTTTATTTCAGAACATTCGTTTTTTTTTTTTTTTTTTTTTTTTTTTGACATTTTGTAACTGCCCATTTGAGCTTCGTCTTTCATGATCATTCTGTGATCAATGAAAGATCTGATTATTGAGAACAGAGTTCATTTTGAGACATTTCTCGTCAGTGGTTAATTAACTTTCAGCAAATCTTTCTGTTTTCAAAGTTCATTATTTTTTCCTAATTATAATTAGTTTTGTTATAAAATATTTGAATATTTTTCACTATTTCAATGAACTGACTCTTCCAGGACATTTTTTTTAAGTCTGCAGTTAAGTCGTGAAGATATATGAATATGTACGGCATATTCAAATATCTCTCTCTATATGCAGGTCATTGTAATACAGCAAACCTTTGCTATTTATACAACTCGGATTTTTTTTTCCCTTCTGTACATACAATATATACCACATATAGTTCCTATTGAACCCGTCATATATGCGTTAATATCCCTTTGTACCAGCTGGCCTGTGTCCACACCAGGAAACACGTACTATAGGCAACCTCTATTTTATTAAATACACGAGAAGAAACATGTGAACGGCATTGCCCAAGTTTGAACTTTTGTATCTTTTGTTAGAGATGGCAACGTGACTATAGAGGCAAACGAAATGTATAGAGACATAGTTGCCTCTCTTTTTATTATTTTATTTTAGGATCTATTCCCTGTCAGTCCACCAATGGAGAAGGAAACAAAGCGCTTATGGGATCACGCAAGTTTGGTTCCTATTCTGCACACTACGGATTATGCGTGATCCGATTGCTAATGCTGTGAGGGAGGATGTTCCTTTGTTTACTAAATAAACTGCATTAATTTTCTCTCATCTCTGCATACATTTGCAACAAAGATGGCTGTCAGATAATGTGACAGAACTCGTCCCTCTCTTAGACAACGCAAAAATACAATGATTTAATACATATTAATAAAAGAGCAACTATAAGTCTTCACAGTACATAACTTTATTCATCCAGAACATAACTTTTAGATTGATATTAAAAACAGAGGGTAAAAATAAAAATACAACCGTTGTCATGGCAACAGATATGCGTATCCGTATTGTCATATTGGACTTAGCACGCTACAGAATCTTAAAAGCTCAAAAAATGATATAATATTATTTTGATAAAATAAAATATAAAAATTAATATTATGATAATATTAATTTCTCTGTCATCAATTTCAATATGATAATCATATTATGGGTTTGAAATTCATGACACAGAACATTAACAGCATTAAAATACGCTAAATGCCAACGCATAAAGAACAATAACAAAAAATCTGAATACATCGCTAATAGATGATCATTAATTTTGATGCTATATCAGGATTAGCATTAATATTTATCTGGTAAACAATGCAGCAAAAATGGCAAGAGTTACGCACTTTTTTCAGTGTTTTCTCTCTATAGTTATTATTTCAAGAAAGAAACACAATGCAGCAGAATTTTATAATAAAATAATTCAAGACTATAGTACTCGGGTCTATAATGTAGGTCTATATTCGGGAAATGAATAAAGGATGATGAATACAACTATCCTGAAAAACATTTAAATCAAATTGGAAGCAGAATGCTATACTCAAGAGAGAAGGAAACAACCAGAATTCGGGATAGGTCACAAGATTAAACATGTTCTCTTAAAAAAAAAAAAAAATCCTGGCTAAAATGCAAAAAAAAAAAAAAAAAAAACAAGAACCAAGAATATAAAAAAACATGACAAAAATTACACTGGATTTATAATTTACAAAAAAGAGACAACACACTTCGAATGTTTAGGATTAACTTAGCTGGTGTGTGTTTGCTTTTCCGTTTTCTGACAAAAACACTTCCGATTTCAAAGAAGATGGAATTTGGCTGAATTAGTTGGAATGACAACTGAAAACTGTGGCTATGAGAATGATATAAATGAGCGATGTTAATCGCGTGAGTTTTCCCACCGGTTTTCATATCTTGCTAGATGACATCAGTCGGCTCTTCTTATGGGACTGACTAACTCACGTTCATTTGATAAACCCTTAACCGGATTCGAACCTAGGTCTTTCCAGCCAATGAGAGACGGTGGATTAAATCGGCCAAATATGTTTCTTCATTGTACGAAAAAAAATTGCTGAATAATCAGGATTTCTCTTGCAACTTAAATAACAGGCAATAGTTGACATCTGTAGATCCAACAACTGATGTATACTATTGTACTTATCTGCCACTGTTTCTGTATATTGTCATCCTATTGCTTAATTCAGAGACAGATAATTTAAACTGTGGTATATGTTTCTCTATTTTTTATCTATTAGACAGAATTTAAAAAATGCGGAAACAAATTAATTCATGAAAAATGTCTCTGAATGGATAGGGTGTGAGGTAACAGGATACCATCCCGACATGACCAATGACTCATTCAATCTGCATAATAACAAACAGTTGCTGACCCACTTACCTGTCTGTGCAACGCCTTCAGCTAACCCACCTGTAAATGTCTTAAAAAAGCAATCATGTAACCTCCTCACCATAAATAAATCATTTGCAGATAGAAATAAATCGTAGGGTTGATATATGACACCTCCTCCTGTAGAGGGCTCTTAATTTCTTGAAAATGAGAAGACTTTTTCATGTTAAGCAATTCTTATTATGCTATTCATTGCTTCATACTGCATTTCCAAAGCTAATTCAGAATCTTTTGTTCTGGAACCACGAGAAAAAAAAAAAAAAAAAAAAGGCCGAAATATTCTTTATCTCCTACTAAGAACCTGTTGAGAATGATTCCCGCTGACATGACTGACGCCATCACCTACTCTGACGCTGTTCGTAGATACTTTCTTAAACATGTGCCAAGCTACATTCACATCACTATTGTCGCCTAACAAGTACAAACATGGAAAACCACCCTCTTCTATTATTTCTTTAGTCAGACTAATATGCATGAGATCAAACTTGCATCTTATTGTCTAACACATTAACAAAGGCACTGAATATCAACACTTCCACCTACTTGAAGCATACATTTCCTTCATCTTGTATATATAATATTTAAATCAATCCCAAATAGCTTTCTGGAGCCGATGATGTTATAATGTTTGCAAATCCCCTCCCTTAAGATGACTAAATGTGAATGGCAACGAGTGCTTTGTGACAAACATTTCTGAAATGTTGAATAGATATTGTTTGATTGCTTAAGTGAATGCTAATCTACATAACCAGTCCCATGCCATCTTTACAAATTAAGTAAAATAATGAAAGTGTTTAAAAGCTACCATTATTAACCGTGTATGTTATATCTTTCAAATTGAACCTTAAATATATTAAAAAAAAAACACATTATCTGTTAAATTAATGTAAACAATGCTTTATATGTTCATTGTATTACATCATCTGAATTCATGTAACTTATCGATTTAGTGTCCGGAACAGCCTACAGACCATTTTCATTTCATTATCATCTCGATGTTCATCAACAGACGGGCCTACTGACGTATGTACGAGAACATATTCGTCCGTAAAGGATGGAAGAATTTTGTTTGTTCAATGTTGCCAATACACTGGTAAGACTTGTATGTCTCCTGGCATTCAGAAAGGTCAACTGATTGAAAGAAATAAAATCCAAATATTCCTAAATATACATTCGCAACTATGCACACTATCCAAAGCACTTGGCAGTATGAGGAAGATTCCCTTGAAGCACAACTTTTGATAACGATATTTTGTTTTTGGGCCACGTCGACACTACTTTTCATTGCATCTCCCCCCCCCCTATTTTAGTATTATACTAATTTATACGTTGCTGACGCGATATTCAAGTAAAGCTATTATTTCAGCGTTCATTATGTATCTATAATTTAAAATTTGCATAAATTTCAAACCACTTATAATTATTACAATTAAATTGGTTTTAATTATACAATATTTAAATGAAAATTTAAATAACTACAGCCACTGATAATTGCTCATGTCTAAATTCACCAATGTTCTGACGTAAAGTGCAGAATAAAATACCAGGAGATTGCTCTCAGTTTAATGTAACCACAACACAGGTATATGACTTGAGGCGGCAACAACCACATACATTTTAAACGCTGAGATTTAAAAATTAAATCTCATTTCAGCATTGAAATTTAATTCTTGTTAAATCTCAATGTTAAACATTTTGATCTGAACTGTTAATTGCTTGGTTGACAGCAAATGTTTTTGTAATTGTTACCAGAGTATATACTTAACATGTTTACCTCTGCACACCAGCCTGGATTCTGAATAACATCAGTGTTCTGGTGTTTGAGGGTAGGTATCAGGCTTGATAGGGGTCAATTGAGGTCTGATGAATAAAAATCAGTTGATGGCCAATAAAGGAGTAATGCAAAGTAGGGATTAAACTCCACCTGAATCTTTTATTATTGAAATCTTCATCATCCGGTATACATATTTGTATTGAGTGAGTAAATCTGAACAGTATTATTTGCTCTCGGTCTCTACAATGAAGAATTCGGCGTTGACAATTGTAGTGAAAAGATGTGCGAGTTGAACGCAATACTTGAAGATTATAGAAAAAGCAGGAGGTATTTACTTCCCTTTCCACCCAGATAAAAGTACAGAGATAATATTATTTTACACGAAGAGCAAGTTTCAAATATAATGAAATCAGTTGATACTTTAAAAAAAATGCCATAATGCCAAAATACACTGTTTACGCAAAAAAACTGGTTATCAGATTTCGGTATCACCTGATGTAATGATAATGGGAAAACCATATGAAAAAAAACAAGAATAAAATGTAAACAACGAAGATATTCATCTAAAAAATGATAGCATGAAAAACAAATTGAAGTATGTATATTTTCCAAGTCATTATAGATACATAATGACTTTGGAAAGTCATATTTGCATTTTCCAAAGAAAATGCAAATATGACTATATTAAACGTAAGTAGTTATTTAAGAAGTGGGGGGGAGGAGAGAATCGTGAAATGGCGACATCACACCTCTTTGCAATTAATTGCTACTGCTTGCAAAACACCATTCTAAGTATTGCGTATCTACCACACTCCCAAGCAGGTCTTGTTGCAAATGTAGGGGACAGACAATGGCAACACATAATCAGTATTCTTACTTTATATGTTCAAGCCTCTTCTAGACGCCAAACCTCATAAATAACGTCTGCCCTTCTGTCATACCTTTACCTTTTCCTATTCTGCGAATAATTGCAAAATTTTTTCTAACCAGTTGATTGATCATTCATCCACCTATCTTTAATGTCTCAAGAAACTGGTTCTAAGTTAGCAAATTTTTCTACCTGTACCTTATTTAAATCAGACGAAGGCCTACAGAATTACATCGAGCATCTATTTGGTAATGAGTTAACTATTTAGAAACGACAGAGAATCGGGATTCACATTAAAACCAAGGTCATTGAATCTTGGGCGCGAAGGACTACGTAAAGTACAAGTTGGGATGTTATAACTCTTTTAATTAATTTGTAGCTAACTATATATGTTTGAGTTAAACACTAAACGTATTTGAGATAGATACTCTACTTAGTTGACTGTATAAAACTCTTAAATCCATTTATTCTTGCAGCAAACAATGATTCAAAGATTCCAAGTCTTTAACATAGTGATGACAAGTATTCGCATTGAGCATTTTTTCAGCTAGCCTCTAGTGATGAATAGTAAAGGTTGTTGAGAGAAAGCGGATGCATGCTAGAAAATAATTATCTTGCTGATTTACGAAAGAAAAAAAAATAGAAATTGTTCGGAGCGTTGGTATACGCAGTGACTTGCTGAAAAATAGCAATCTAGGAATAGATGTACTAATGCAAGTGTTGCAGTTGGTTTTTCTGGAGATGCGATTCATTCAACGGTATTGTGATTATCTCTACCATTACACTTTAAGTTAATTTAATAAAGACGACCACAATGCACAAAAAGACAATGAAAAGTGTTTTAACAGAGTGTTATCACACCTTAGATAACAGAGATAACTGGTCTTTTGATCTGAATCAGCAACTTATGCTACACAATCGAATAAGTCATTTCTCAATAGTCCACCTATAACCTGTCAATAACTGGATATCGGATCAGATATCCAGTTATTGACTGGTTATCTGATCCGATATCATTCAGACAGAAGGATATCAGTCAGAAATTCAGATAAACACTGTTGTGTAATACGAAATCTAATTAAAAAAAAACACATCACATACGTAAAAAGAGACCCAAGTAGCAAGGAAGTAGGAGATTTCTATTAATTATTAGTATGTTGTTTCTGCTATTATAGTACTGCTTGAAGTTCTGTGGAAATTAAATTCTCCACAGTTAACACAATAATGTCAAAAACGCGGCCACTCCTATACTGCTTTCAGCCTTTAGCTTTCCTAGTACTTGGTTCACTTTTTTTGCATACCGTATTTAATTTTTAAGATGGAGTACGTAAAGCAGTGGGGGAAAGAACCGTCAAAATCAGTTGAATGATATAGCTTCTGGCAACATTTGGGTTTGTTTTCCCTTCTTTTACAACCTCCGCCGTTTTGGTCCTATTGTGTTGAAACTATCAGTGGACCTTATGCAAGATTATGAGAACAACTACACTGTTCAATCGTTCAAACAATTGAACAATGAGACCTGTAACAGTATTTTCAGAAGCGACCTCCCTCACCATATTCCTCCCACGTTTTATTTTGATGAAGCTGGATTTTTTCAAGGGTCCTTGAAAAATCCAGCTTATAAGAGAAAACTGTATTCCAAATTTGGTCGAAATCAACCAAATGGAACAATGTCACGTATGAGAGGAGTCACGAAGAATATGACAATCCCCCCTCGCGAGCATAAACAACACAAACTATTTAAAAATTCCAAATTTGGTAGAAAATGACAGAAAAATGTCACCTACAGAGGCGTCTACGAATACGAAGAATATGAAATCTCCAACGTGAGCATAAACAACATAAAAATATATTAAAAAAATCCAAATGGTTCAGATTTATTGAACAGTAAGACCTCTAGAAACACATATATAAAGAAGAAGAGGGGGAATAATGATGCTTTGGGGACATTTTTAGAGAGTGCTCTAGTTTGTTTTTATGTATGAGTGCGTGCGTATATGTGTGTTAAGATCTGGATTTTAAGCAGCATCAAATTTGTAGAGTATGACCTGTAATATTTGACTTAGGTAACAATAGGTCGAATTTGGGATCTAATGGTTTTTTGCAGAATCAGTGACTCGCTGCAGCACTAGACCAAAAAGTCTATCGAGACTCTTGCTTGAAGTCACTTATTACATATCTAGTGATCCGCTGTACATTGGATTACCATTGTACAGTGGATACATTCTAATAAGTTTGGTAACCATTAACCCCTACCCTTTTTTTTTTTTTTTTGATCGTTGAAAGATTTTCCTTGCGCCCTTTTTATTTCCATTAAATATTTCTTTAACAAACAACCCCACTATAAGGACCTTATGCATCTAAATATTAATAAATAAATGCATTCTAAAATATTTGATGTAAATTCGTCCACAAAAGGTTGTAAACCTATAGTACATTATTACCGTCGGAGGGCTAAGAGTTGGTTAACTCCCTATTCTAGAGACCAAATATCAAACTTTCACAAGCCACTTTCGACATCCACGGACTGGCGATCTCACACAGAGACGATAAAATTTATCTCTCACTTGATAAATTTCATCGCCTCTGTGTGAGTCTTGATGAGTTTTACAAGCATCCATGTTACATAGATCTGAACCCATAATTTGCATATTGTCGAGCAGAAATGCTGATCAACCTGACAAAACCACGTTCCACAATCTAGAAATACTGGATTACGCCAAAGCAAGCTGGTCTACGAGGACGTATTACGTTTTGTAAAATTACGTGTATTTTCTCTCAGCGTTTGCATGTTACATGGGATGAAATACTCTAGAACTCTACGACTAAAACTGAACAAGGACTTGCTGACCATATGATATTATATTTGCTATCCACTCGGATATGGCCATTCAAAGAAATCCGGACAAGCATTCATTCACCTGGGCGTTTTTCTGACAAGGACTAGGTGGATCAATATTAATAGAAAAACTAAATGCCATTTCTTCTCTTTCCGATTGTTTGGTTTGGTTTTTCTTATAATAAACCTAACTATGAATATATGCAACTGACAAATGTACAGAGACAACTGACAGAAGAAAGTCGGCATCCCTGGAGAGCGGGTAATCTTACGAAATATATGGCGTTAGTACGCCTAAGTAAACGGTAAATCACACGTAAAGCCTAAAAGCTGATGAAAAATGAAAAAAATTCAAAGCATTTGATAAAAGAATAACACCGCGCTTTTAAACTTTGCATTTAAATATTAATCTTTAGTTAATGTAACTTCTTCCAAATAAAGGTTGTAAACCCATAGTACATTATTGCCCTGCGTAAGTTAAGGGTTTTGTTCTTTATCTTTAATATTTAGGTATTTTTTTAATAGTCAGGAATACCTGCTCTAGAGATCAAACATGAAACTTCAGCCCTCCAATAAACTAGGCGATGCTCTCAGAAAGGGAGATGAAATTCATTCCCCACCTAAAGAAGACATCCATACTCGTTGTGGAATTCGATACTACGATCTATTGGTTGGAGAGCATCTACTCGGCCAAGCAGGCCATCAGTTATACGTTTAGAAACATAATATGAAATACTAATATTTACTATTAATTAAATTTCGCTATAAAGTAATTGCTTGTAATGCTAAAATGCTTATAAAATATATATTTTTTTAATTCCTCAAACATTATTGTCATTCTACCTGTGGTTACCACATTTCTAATAAAGTGTTAAAATCACAACCGTTTGAATCCCAGGGGTGCTGTTAAAAGAGGCGCTCACGAACATTCTTCTTCCAAGTTGTTATTTGAATAAGTGTAATGTGATGTTTAAGAAATGACTCGGTGAAGCAGTCCAAAGAAGACCTGGGTTGGAACGCTGATTAGGAATATTTCTATGACACCAAAAGGCTCCTATGTGAGTTAGCCAGTGGATGGATTTTTCCGGTTTTTAACTCTCCAGAAACAGACAAACTGGCTTGAGAGCATAAGTGTGAAGGCCATTAAGAACACTGTGGCGACAGCAAGGCCTGAGTGGAGAACTGGTTGTGTAGTCTGAGAGAGAGATTGAAAACGCTGATCTGGAGGGGATTACTCAAAGTTTTAAAGGGGGAGAAAATATCTGGAAACCGAACATTAGAGGGTGTCTAGGCAAAGAACCTGGAACAACCAGACCACTATGCAAACTGGTATTTCAATCCGTTCTCATAAAGAGCTCATAAGCAATACTTTCGACGTAAAGCTGATACACGTAAGAGAACTTATTCTTGTAATCTTAACTAGTATTACTAGGAAACTGTTGGCTAGATATCGGTTTTAAAATGAAATCATATACTGTATTTGTGTACTTTTCTCTTAGTCATATTTTAGCTACAGCTATGTGCTGAGAAAGCATTTTTTTGATTTTTATTTCGAAATAATTCTTCCCCCCCCACCCAACTCCACCTCTTCTATTGTAATTTATCTGCTGTTCGCTACACTATGTTTCGCATATCTACTGGAATGTTACTCAGCCATTCTTCTATCATACTACACTCTTGAGACTGCAGTAGTTTTTCTTACTATTTTTTAAATCGAGTCATTACTGCAGTCAGACCATAGCTAAGTCACAAAGCCAAAAGGCGTTAAGCTGAAGTCCTCTACTGGAGATAATCACACCTACAGAAACATGCTATGTTCGCTAAGGAGAACTTGGGGGGAAGGGATAAGGAAATAGTATGACAGTGACAAATGGCTCTGTTGATGTCCTGGTGTTTCGGAACTAGACATTAGAAATCTTTCCCTCCTTTTTCTTATCCCTCCCTACAGAAAAAAAAAATACTGCAAGCAACCACGTGTGCTAAGAAGTACCATGCACAAACAGTTCATGTGTCTGCGCAAGTACATGTACCAATGACATCAACAAGCACATGAACACTGCTTTTTTTTAAAAAAAAAATCTCCAGATGTCTTTCTATGATTACCATGCAGAAGTGTCATAGCATTTTATGGCTATAGCTATTTTGCCGTTTTCAAATTCGTTCTAAACTACTTCCTTTCAACTCCTTTACCATTTCCTTGTACATTCTGAAGGTCTACTTGCAGGTGTTAAACTAAAAAGCAGGAAACCGTGTATGCATCTTGCATATCAATTAAGTGATATATTATCCAAGATGTGCAAAGTGTGATTTTTCATCATAAGATGCAGTAATAATTTCCTTTGTCCTTCAAGACCAATCTAGTCTCACCCTCAACATACACGTCCCTCTTCCCCTTTCGAACTAACAACCAATTCCCATCTGTTGAGAGAAAGGAACTCCTCCCCGTGATGCAATCAAATGTGTCTTCACCTTTCTACTTTAATGAATTTAGTTTAGAAATCTGTTCCCCCCCCCTCTTACTCCATTCTCTCCTCACTGAACAATACTGATATAAATAATCATCTCAACTCTGTCCTTTAGAAATGATAGCGAACAACTGCCAATATTCATATATATCATATCTCTAGCAGATAAATGTGAAATCTAAAACTGTACGATTGCTTGGCCATATGTAGAAACATTCTGCCTAGTTCTATGCCAATCAGAAACTAAATCTGATTCCAACCAATGCTAAGATTGCTTTCGAACGCAATTTAAACAATATTATTTCCGTGTTTCAAACTGTCCTTATTACACTATGTATTTTACATGGCTACAAATGAAATACTTGAGTATATTATGAAAATATTAAACACAGTACATATATATTTAAGCCATATAATTACAGCATACTGCGACACGTTGTTTTGTTCTTATTCAAACAATATTGTCGTAATGTTTTGAAAAAAGTGGAACAAAAGACAACTTTCCCATATAAAAATAAACTAGTACTTAAGACTAACAAAAACAAGGGAATGTCCAGTCCACTACATCGCTATACATGAATTAGTTCATGTGTCTGCGAGTACCACTGTAATTTATCAAACCCGATGTTTTTTAATTTTAAACAATAGATTAGCACTTTTGTATAGAAAATATTTTTAAACAACGAGAAAAAAAAGTCAGTGTTTAAGCTATGTTCCTAAACTATATGTATCTGTTAATAGAGTTGCCTTATGCTACGGGATTAAATTCTCTTCCTTTTGCAAACATTTGTTAAATCTGTTTACAAAGTTCTTAATGATTCTGATCCCAGAGGAATGGCAATCAGCTGAATAAAATCAAATATTGCTGATGACTTTTTTGACCGGAGTCCTCCATTTTTTTTTTCTGCGAACACTAGGTTCATCCCTTCAGATTCCAAATTTCTTACTGGATAATAATTTATACAAATTCTGCGGTCAAAAGAAAGAGCTTTGACGATCCTTCACTAGCGGCTGATTTATATAATCTGGATTTAATACATTCATCGGAGGCTCAGCTGAGGAGATCAGCATCAAACCTGTTGCTTTATCGTAGCAGTGTTTGATGATAAATGACCGCTCACATTCTGCAACCGAGATAAAGTATTAGTAGCTGCTTAAGGTTGAAAAGCCTTTTGAAATATTTTACAATCACGTGATCACGAATTCTCCTAAGTTTCAAACTCATTTCATTGCAGATGTTGAGTGCTCTGTTATCTTCAAAATAGGTGCAGCTTACTTTCATGTCAAACATTTCCAAACAAAGGAGTAATTCATCTACATCTATCTGTTTCATTAAGCACATTTTCTTGAAGAAATACAAATAACTTGCGTGTCTTAATAAGTGGGATTGCAGTAGCTGCAATAGTAGTAGTTTGGAATAACGGTAAAAGCAGCCAAAGCTATGAGACCAATACATTGTGTTGCGTTCTTCTGAAAGGTTGTCTCTTTGTTGGGCTGAAAGACTCAAAAAGGGAAACACTTTCCCTCTGTATAAGTTAGCGGATAGCTCGGTTTCCATTGGAAAAAAAAAAACAAAAAAAAAAAAACAATTGTAAATATTCGATTCCTATACAGGATTCAAATCCAAGTTTCTTGCAAACCAAACAGAATTGTCAATAACCAACTGAACTATGGAGGTTCCTCTCTTCGATTGGTTAAAAACCGTGTCATCTGAACATTGTTCTCATGTGCCAATTTGTGCGCTTTTAGGAGGGAAACTTCCAAATACTTTTTTTGGGACGATTCATTTGGGATAATTCGACTGCAAAAAAAAAAAAAAAAACTGTAAAACGTTTCTGGGATTCGAACTCACACAGCAGTATTGGACAATACGAAAATAATCTATAGATGCCGATGTTCTTCGGTCGAAGAAGTTAAGAACCCATTTCAGGAGTTTAAATTATGGGTTGAAAATAGAAGTATTTTTTGTTTCTATTTTTTGAAGATTCATACTACTACAAAGCAGTTTTAAAAACACAATTTCTTCGAAACAATAAGCTGTGTTTACACTATTGTAATCACTTCTAACGTTTAAAATTCCTATATAGGCTACTTAATAAATTACTATTCCTACTATTGACAGAAGCGATATATAATTAACCACCTTACCGGCCATTATGGATCAAATACGCATCCTCATACGTTTCGTATATATCATATATTTCAATGTAATGTCAATGGTATTACAATTTTATTATGCACTTCGCATCCATGGTAACTTGGACAAATTCATAAAAACTGTTGCATCGGCACGCTGATATCTGACCTATTTTGTGACATTTATAACCATATCCATAATATGGTGTACTATGATATACACAAGCAAACCTAATGTAACTATGGAAACGAATCCACCCATCGTAGAAGTATAACATATATATAACAGACACAATTCTACGTAAAAGGCCGTGTCCTTTCTTCACAACGAAAGGACACGGCTTTAAATTTTTAAACGCTGATAAAAAAATAAACATCAAGTATTATCATCTAACAGCATAAAGGACGTGATTAATTGCTTATTTGAAATGAGCAAACTTCCAGTAGTAAACAACTATATAAAAATGAACCTTTATCAATTACATTCAGAGAACAGTAGAAACAAAGGTTGGTCGAATGGTAGAGCCTCTGCTACTAATGGCTCAGTTAAGTAAGTTTGAGCGCGGTTAGTAGTTGGAAGGGGCAAATCGTTCGATGCTGTTGGCACACACTCCCTCGATGAATTCCCTAGAGGTGTCAAATAATAATAATTCTTGAATATTGTATGCTCTAAGCAGAATGATATAGTCTCCTCATTCGTAATTATCGAAGATTATTGTGTTTCTCCTCTCCTTTTTTTTAAAAAAATAATACAATACAGAACTGAATAAATGGTACGATGAATGAACATGCATAAAAACTTATAACTAGTTAAGTAACTGATCGGTTTCCGATGATTCAACAAAACTATTAAATAAGGCATATTTCAATTATCCTAGTGCGGTGGTTCTTAAGTATTGCAATTATTTATTTGTAGCGCAGCCTGTCACCAAAAAACATTGAAAAATATTGTTGATTGAATTATATACTAGACAAGAAAATTTTATTCTTCCACAAAAAAGTACTTTTATCTAACGCACTTTTTCAGCTTATCTTTCGTATAAAATTTTGGATGAACAATATTAAGAAAAATTCACCATTCTATTATTGATTTGAAATCTGTTGGTACAGTAAAACAAGTAAGAAACATCTGGGTTCGTAAAAGGTTGAAATTGATGTAACATAAGTTTTAAAAGAGGTATACCGTGAGTAGACATATCATACAAAATTAATACTTACGTGGCGCTTTTTGGAATTGTCAGTTATCGTTTAATTTGAGCTTAAAATGTACTGAAGATGACTGTGACACACCCACACGCGAAAATTATACTATTAAATAATCTTTGAACGTGATGTAACATGGAGAGTAGATTTTGGCATATTTACTATAAATAGCTGTTTGTTTTGCCTAATTTGTCATTAACGTCAAAGTACTAAAACTGCTAGACAAATTTATTAAGTATTTTAAATTTCATTAAATTATATCAAGTCAAGGAGGAAGTGTTATGATTTCAAATTGTTTTGCAAACGGTGCAATTATAGTATGGAGAATTATCCAAGCTTGAAACTATGTCAGAAAAAAGAAAAGTCATCAACTAGATTTAAACTCAAAACTAGAAATTCCAGTACTCGCTACTGCATACGAACAAATAGCCACTGATCACGCTGAATCTTATATAACTGTTTACATATATTGCAGTTTGAAATTTTTCAACTGTATATACGAGAGTCGTTTTAAAAGTTCTGCGCACCACGCATGCGTGGAAAGTAGAATGATGTAACAGTTTTCAACCTTTGTGTCAGTCCTACGCCAGACTCTTGAGCGAAAAAGGTGTGTCCTTTGATTCTAGTGTTCTTATTACAGGAAATAAGACTTCAAAATGAATTAAGTGGTACAATTTAGCGTTCTTACATTAAAAATTAAAACCTTACGTGAAAAATAAATAAATAAAAATAAAACAACTGAACATCAAAATGCTGCATGTGAAGTTCGTAGCAATGATGTAGTGGAGTGGATCGTAGGACAGTGTCAAGGTAGACATCTCACTTCCATGAAGGTCGGACAAGCTTTAAAGATGACCCATGAAGTGGTAGGCCATCCATAGCTATGGATCACACATTGTGGTTATCGTCCACTCTCTGCTAGGGGAAAAAAAAAAAAAAAAACGACACAAAACACGTCGTGAAATTGCAAATGAACATCAAAACAATATCTATTTTCAGAATTCTGAATGAAATTTTGACAAAGTAGTCCTACATCATCTGAAAGATGACATTTAAACAGACCGCAAGATGATTACAGAAAAAACTGTGACATCGCTATGAGACTGAAGATGATTAGTTTTTTTTTGAGTCCCACAGAATGACGACTGAAAGCTGCGGACTTAAGCCATTTTCATGTATAAATTTAATGTATATAACTTTATTAACCAGTTGGGGAAAAACTTATTTAATTTTCTAAACAATCCCAGTTCCAGAGGGATTACAACTGAACATCGCTTCTTAACCTGCGAACCACAGGTTAAGAAGCGTTGCTAGGAGCAAAATATATTATTATTATTCGAGACACCTCCAAGGAGTCCGAAGACTCATCACGGGAGGACACAAAATATGGATACGATATTTTGAACCCGAACTGAAAACTATTCTCACAGGGAAACGTATAATCTTTCCTTGTCCGAAAAAGTCGGCTTCAAGAATTACAGGTTAAGTTATTGACGAGAGAATGACTTATGACAAGAATGATGTGATAGCGACAGAGTACCTGAAAGACTGTGCCAGCAGCATTTTGTGGTCGAAAATTCTCACCAAAAGACCTGACATGTTCGCCCCAGAGTCCTTATTCTTCTTCGTGACAAATGCGAGGTCACATATTTTATGTGAAAAGTATCTGATCATGTGAAAAAATATTGATGGCAAGTGCTTTCTTACTTGCCATACAATCCTGATTTCGATCTCTTTCCTAAGTTAAAAGAACCACTTCATGGGAAACGCTTTACTACCACTGACGAGATTTCTGTTAAACTGATCCCCGACTTATCAAATACATCACAAGAGACTTGCTGACAAGAAACACAAGACTTATCTTAAACATTGGGCAGCAATGTTAAGGAAGAATGGAGATTAAAGCTGAAGGCCTGTAAATATGTTTTGTTAAGTAAATATTCGATTTAACAACAGGAGTACAGTGTGCAAAACTTTCGAAATGACATTCGTATTTCCGTTATTTTCGCAAGAACCTATTTATTCAAAGAGGGTTAAGTATAAGTCATTTTGAAATCATTACCGAAGCAACAATGGCTTTCTCTCTCTCTCTTTTAGACATACAAGACATTTTGGACATGTATTTCAAGCATAAATTCCTTTTTTTTTTTTAATTATTTAACTTTTATACTAGAAATAGTCCACTTAAGTCTAAATCGATTTAGGTACGATCGTGACGAAAATCGGGTGAATGGGCAAATTTTCTTAAAGATTACAAATACTTTCAAATCTTTAATCAAAGTCCTGGATTTATTTACATACGCAAAAACAAACCTTAAGCAGTTTGTCAAAAGGCACGAGAGAGACGCCATTTGTGATAGCGCATAAAATTGGTTCATACTTCGGTTCACTTTAAAACGTTCCAATTTCCATACATGTTAAAAACAATGGAAATGAAGCCACATGTCAACAAAATATAAGTTCGTCGAAGCCTTACTGGAAGCTAATTATGATGTAAAGGTGTGGATCTCTCACTGATTTCACACTGAGCGCACACAGTGGCCTCGATTTTTTGGAGCAGGTGAATTTTCGGATTAACATGTGTTCAACCTGAGTGGTAAAATTAATTATTTGAACAATCGCAGTAAAGGGAAGAAAAACATTTCAAGCAATGCTTCCTTCTCGTACTGCCTTCGCGAGTAGTACAAAAGGGAATCATTACAGATAGATCGATATCTTTTGAGAGTAGTTGGCTAATTTTGAGGTGAACTATCCAAAGACGTTTATGCAACACATAGTAAGCAATATACAACTGAAATATATATATCAGTTGGTTTATTGTACGTAAAGCCGACGGTAATTTAAGTTATAAAGGGCTCTAATAGGTCACAATGCTATAAACATTCTATAATTCATATACTGAGCGAGTCTTAAAGTGGGTTTGTCAGTACGTGGATAAATTATTTTTATAAGGCGAAAGAGGAAAATGTTATTACTTTAACAACCATTCCTTAGGGGATAAAATTATTTCTTCAGTAATCTGCGGGGGTCTGAACTGCAGACTCTAGTTAGGGAGAATGTGCTATCACCAAGTTAGTCATGCATGATTAGTGCAATTGACCATATCAGCATAAGATTGAAAATAACTCAATTAATCATAAGTTGAAAGATATGTTGTATTCTAGGTATATTTTTTTCATTAAACAACCCGCAGTTCCTAGATCTTGAATTTTGCATATTTCCAATGCATGTTTTCAAGTGAAATCATCATTGACAGGAGGCCATTGCGAATCGATTGAAGCCATTCAGAATATTTCCAAAAATAATAAGTTTTTCAGAATTTCAAAAATGGCTTTGGTTAATGCTGAAATAAAATATTCTGCAAAATTAATTCGCTCATTTAGCGTCAGGTATCCTATATACGTTTCCAATATTGATTTTGGAAATCTTTTTTCTCCACTAATACATACATGTAATGCCATCTCTACTAGTGACTAGACAGAAGCAATTAACCTCGACAAGTATGGTTGACCCATTGCCACTAGGAATATTGCGAATAACTAACTGAGCATTCATCTCTAGCAGAACATTTAAGCCACTGTTATATTAAACAGACGTTCTCGGGAATATGTTTTTATTTTATTATGCGACTCCTACCTACGAAAAGTTATAGATTTACGAAAAGTAAATCTATAATGCATTAGTATTGTGAGTGATTTCTAAAGATTTCTCTCTATTTATATCATTTTTTTTTTTTTTTTTACATAATCCAAAGACCCTGCTCTCAAGAAGGAACTTCGGCGTCCAATATATTAGCTGAGCGGTGGTCTCACACCGGGAGATAAAATTCATCTCTTAAATTTTATATATGTATGCTTAAAAATGGAAGGAAAGTAACAGTATTATGAAATTCTGTATTCATATAACAAAACTGAAAGACTGACAAAGCACTAATCAGAAAACTGAAGTTTTTCTGATTAGTGCTTTGGATAGTTTATGAAATAACTGTTACGTTGCACGCATCACTTTCGGAATTTGATAACATGATTACTTTATGCGATCTCTGTAACACATGGCAATTCTAGAAATATCTATGATATTAAGATAAGATCTATGATATTAAGATAAGACAATGTAACCACATTAAGATATATAATGTATGGTCGTGTAATCCATCTTGTCTACATGATGTGGTCGATTATTTAATAAAAATGATCAGCATCTGGCAAATTAAATTATTTTGGATAAAACAAAAAAATATTTGGTATCTTTTAACCCGCTACCTTCTCACATACTGCGACTTCACTGCCAAGAGGTGGTTTTTCACATTACTGAGTAAACTTAGCTGATGAAGACCACTTCGAAAATTAATATACGTAGATTCCTCAATAGCTACTATCAGGAAACACACGATACTCATCAGGTCTTTCAAAGTTTATAATGAAATAATGGAATTTAAAGTTATGGCAATACCCAGCCTTCAATGAAATATATCATGATGACCACTTTTCTTCTTCAGAAGTGGTTTCAAATATCTCTTTTAATTTTTTTAAAATTCAAAATTGCCATGTCACATTTATTAGTTGTTGGATTCTCCTTTTACTGATTTTTATTCTAATGATGCGGAAAATAATTGATGTGTCCCCCCCCCCCAAGTCTAAATTTACTAATTATCCTAAAATTTGGAAAACAAGTTCGTAAAAACTTGAACACCTGGGTCGCTTTTACTATAATTTCTCATATAAATTAGGTGATAACAGAAGGGACCAACTCTATTCTAGCTCCTCGAGAATAAATTAAGGGGAGGGCGATGACTCTGCACTAAAAACTTGTCTCACCAGTTTCCCCATCAGGTGAATCCACTAGTCACCTACGGAAGCGATAAGTGTCAGCAATGTGGAATGTTTGCGTGTTTTCCAGGTTTTGTCTCATCATTCATTGCAGTTCAACATAAATTACTGATAGAACAAAGGCAACAATGACAAGAGTTTCGCAATTAACCCATGTTTCAGAGTGAAAAATCCAAGTACTGAAAAGGACAAAGAGGATTTCTTGATACAGAAAAAAAGGCCTGGTAAACAACAGAAGAAAAGACAAATCATAAGACCTTGACTTTCTTAATACAAAAAGAAATTAAAAAAATAAGACATCAGTGGTGAGGTGCCACTGTGTGATGTACAGCTAATGAACTGTAGATGTAATAATGAACAATGCTTGAAGTTTATGAATCGCATAAACTAAGTTTTTAAGATGAGACGTCAAATGGTGAAGGTGGCAAAGCAAAGCTGGGATTGACTGATGGATCCATTCATACACTGGAACCCCAGAAGGCACCTTTCAAAACGTTCACACGACTAAAGAAACTAACGCCCAATTAAAATTTCACATTCGTTATCATGGACGATGCGAGGTGTCAAGAACAACTACAAATCGTATTAAGAGATACATTAATCATGGCATAGTGATAACAAGTTCATTATCATACAGAAGGCATCTGCAGTTGTGAATTGTGGACCTACAACGAAGTGGCAACTGGTTCGCTTTATCTATTACATGCTTTTTGTTTGCAAATTTTCTTTACAAGGACGCAGATAATGATTTCTTGTAGTCTTTTTTTTTTTTTAAAGGAAAAGATTCATCTGTCTACTAAGTTTTTACTGCTTGGGTAAACGTTGCACAGCTAATTAAATCTCAATAGAAAAAAATCAATTCTATTGTTGGTATTTCATAAAAACAAAACGGTGATCAAGTTCACTAACTCCTGTTCTGGTTATTCGGATTCGTGGGACTGATCATTTCTCTGTTTTCTCACCCGATCGTGGCAGTCAAAGTTGCTTGTACCAACAGGGCTGTTCACTGAATAGATTACCAAAATTTCTGCAAGAAAACGAGTGTGTGGAGTAAGAGAAGTTAATCATTTTCATCTATATTTTAATCGCATTAAGATTCTAATATTAATAAGGATTCACAGTTGTACAGTGAGTTATCTGTTAATTTTTTTTTCTGTAGTATTTTTTTTTAACAGTGGTACTGTTTAAAAACACTTTCATGTTCGTAACCACATGAGATATAGAAAATGTTATGATTAATTGCGGAAAGAGACAGACTGGATGTTTTCCTTGACCACTTTAATTCTTCGTTTAGCATACTGTTAGCCAATGCCAATTATTCAGGTCTCTACTTATTATTCAAATCGGATCTGATTGGTATAATAGCAAAGGAAGTTGTGATAGGTGTAGAGTTGGTACTCAATTTGCATCCAATAACTAGTCAGGTTTGGATAGCGGGGCGTAGATTATACCCACCTAATTTAGCATTTCGGAATTTCCATAGTATTCACTGCAGTTTAGCATCCGTGCATACTATTTATTGTTATTAAAATAATAAAACATAATAAACGTCAGCCTTCAAATGAGTGGAGGATAAATAGCCTATGAAAAATCTGTATTCTACATTGCAAATTAAAGTAAAACAAAAGTTTAGTTGAAATGTTAATTACAATTTCTATATTAGAGACGAGTTGTTACGACTATTAAGTTATGAAATGTGAAATAAAACACATCTTAAAACGTTTCCTTATGGAGAGACCTTGAAATTAACTGGGGAAAGGTGCGTAGTCTAAAATGTCACCTTACCCCTTAGAGGACGAGCTTAAAGCATTACAATTTCATAAGCGAATATAATACTCCGTTTGAGAAAATTACCTACGGATATGCACATAAAACAGGTCGAAATTTTCCATTCTGTAATAATATGTTTTTATGAATATTTAAAAAAAAAAAAAAAAAAAAGATATTTTCCTTATTATTGTAATGTCTTGAGTAACCAAACGTCTGTCTCATTCCTGACAATGTATTAACTGAAATTATAATTATACATAGAGCATGTAATGTGTGTTTCCTGCAGCTATCTATCAGCCTGAAGGTAGTTATTACTTACCAGTTTCAGAGGTAAAGTCGCCTACATAATTATGGTGCAATCATTCTTCACTGTTTGGTTGGAATACTGATTCTTTTAATAATAGTTACACAGAGAATAAAAGAAGCGGATAGTAAGGTAAGGCTTTCCTTATTTCCCTACTCGTTCTGTCGTTTACAACTATAATGCTGCTGAATACAGAAAATAAAACAGTTGATTGCTTCAACAATAACTATCTACAGCAGTCAATTAAAATGTCGATGAATTATTTCCATTCACCTGTTAACTCCAAAAAATACGCCAATTTATTTTAAATAAAGCAAAGTACAAAATGTTTATGGAAATATCCCTTGAAAATGTGAGGTTTGGAAGCACAGAGTTTACAAGCAAAATGACTAGAAAAGATGTCAGTATTTGATAATGATGGAAAGGGGAGTGGGGATAAAAATCAAATTATCTGAGTAGATGATTAAAAAATTGTGCTTTTTTTACTAAATAATTTAAGGAAATGACAACGTCAACAAGGATATACATTAAAATAAAATTTAATATACTTCAATATTTCGGCAACGCCACATTGCCATTTTCAAGAAACTTAAGAACAAGACACGTGCACGCAGGCACAACAAACAGTAAGTGAGGAAGAAGCAGGAAGCTATTATTTCTCTTAAAGTCCTGATGGTGCCCCCTAGCGGACAATGTTGGTATTCTTGGGCGATTGGGCTGAAAGTCTTCTGATGTAGGTTTCCCAAATTTGAGGCAGTCTCATGCAGCCAAATTTGTTGAGGTTTGGATTGTTTCTTAGGGCTGAAGCTGATTCCATGAAAAGCCTTTCATTTTGTATTTACTAAGGTGTATTATCATGGCTTTTTTTCACCGTATTCTATGGCAGGTATCCAGCGCATGGTCAGCAAGACCAGCGTGGCTGTATTGGTGAAACCGGATGTAGTCCTTGTGTTCTGAAATTCTGATATTTTGCTGTCCTGCCTGTTTGGTCAAAGTAGGACAGCTTACAGCTGCAAGGGACCTGGTATACACCAGGTAGGTCTAGGGGGGGGGGGTCTTTAGTAGAGCGGATAAGGGATGCCAATTTTTTATATGGTCTGTAACAAGAAGTTAAGTCATGTTTTTTTAGGATTTTTCTAATAATAGCTTCCTGTTTCTTCCTCACTTACTGTTTGTTGTGCCTGCGTGCACGTGTGTTGTTCTTAAGTTTCTTGAAAATGGCAACGTGACGTTTTCGAAATATTGAAGTATATTAAAATTTATTTTAATGTATATCCTAGTTGACGTTGTAATTTCCTTAAATTATTTAGTAAAAAATGCATAACCAACGTCTAAGCCTTTCCACGAGTAAAAAATTGTGTATATTAAAATTCGTGTATAGTTATTCGTTGTCGCAACACTTGAACCTGGGGCAGTTCGATGGTTATGTACTCCAGATATACATTTGCTTTCGTTAATTCTGCCATCCCAGTTTTCCATTCATCATGGGAAATTGCGGCGAAACTGTTATAATGAAAATAGTAAAAACTTAATAGAATGTGCATTCATCTTACAACAACTTAAGAAAATATGAATAGTTTTTTTAACGAAGCAGCTCATAAATTTATTTGGACAGATAGAGATCAAAAATCAATAACTGATTTCTTGATAGCCAATAATAAACTAACAAAATTAATAAATGATGTAAGAGAAGAAGAAGTAATCGGAAATATAACAAATATAAGAGCACCAAATTGGATAAAGAAAAGAAAATCAAATGGTAATGAACACGTATATAAATCATGAATAAATACTTCAGAAAAACAGAATGGAAAGAAGAGATGGAAGACAAATGAAAAAATCTGACACTAATTATACATAAATCCGAAGAAGAAAAAAAGTCGAGGAAAAAGGGCAAAAATGGAAAAGAAAACAAGTATTCCCAATATGAAATGAATGAAGTGAAGAATATAACGGAAGATAAAAAGGGAAAACAACATACACTAAATGGCTTATCTGAAGACAACTGGAAGACGAAATACAAATTAAGAGAAAAAGAGCAACAGAAGGACAGACAGGAAAAGTTGAGATAATTATATTAGTAAATTAGAAAAAGAAATATGCAAATCACAACCAAGAATCTATAACGCAATAGTTCCTACAGAAACAACTACAGAGGGCTAAGTTTATTAAACACAGTTATAATATATATTGAAGAACCGAATGGCATTAGAAAAGGCAGAGCTTGCATAGATCCTATTATTCACCCTCAAACTACTAATTGAGAAAGGAACAGAATTCAACTTAGAAAGAGATTATTAAAAAAAGTTTTTGATAAAGTAGACAGATACGAACTCTTGGATATACTAAAAACTACTTACCTATAAATTTATTAAATCTACTCTGCCTATATGAAAAAACCGTAATAAGCGTATAAAAAAGGCAAGAACAGAACCAAAACATCTGAAGTAACAAGAGGACTTAGAAAATGACGTCCCCCTATTTCCTGTATTATTTGGAATATAAATGAATGAAATAATCAAAGAATGGAGGTTAACCAACAAAGAGGGAATCGAAATAGATAATTTTATCTTAGATACCTCAATTCTCTTTGTAGATAACCAAGTGATATATGAAACAATTGACGACAATCTACACAAAATGTATATATATTGAATGTAATAATAAAATAATATATTATGTCTCTCTCTCAAGAAAACAAAAACTATGGCATTTAACTATTTCAACTAAAATAGTAATAGACAATAACTGAACAAGTCAATAATTTAAATTATTTGGAGTATAAATTAAGTTATACTGAAGATGTAAACATTTTTAAGAAAAGTAATACGTTCTCTAAAGTGATGGGAATAACAAACAAAACATAAACATGGACAGCAGTAATCATCAAAAAGCAGAATAAGAATGTGTAATATCAAAACCAACATCATTCTATGGTAATAAAACATGTACAATAAGAGAAAGAGATTCAAAAAAAAAAAAAGAATCGCTACATCAGGAATTCAATATATGTGACGGCCAGCTGGTTATACGACTAGATAAAAAGAGAAAAGAAGACACGTTAAAATTGCCAAACTAAACACCAGCAGGGAAAACAACCGTCAAATACATAACCCAATAGAAAGAACATATAGAACAAACACGACAGAATATCCACGAAGATGATGAACTATAAACCAAAAGGTCAAAGAAACAGAGACAGAATGAGGAAGCGATGCGCCGAGACCGAAACAGGACACCTGGTGTATATTCGTGAAAGATGGAACATTTTTTCTATACAGACGATCTGAATGAAATCTAAATTGAATCGAAATTTTTGTCGAAATTCTAAATTCCATTTAGCCAAAGTGAAAGTATTATCTGTTCGATTTTTTTTTTTTTTTTTTTGAAAATGAAATCAAACAAAACCAACCTGTTAAATCGCTTTTGCGAAAGGAACGCCGAAAAACGCAGAGTATTTTGCGTCCAACAGTGAAAGTTGAGGTAAGAAGTTGGGTAAGTAATCTGTGTGTTCAAGGATTCTGGTAATCCTGTTCCTTATTTTTGGGATATCCTAGAATGCCTTTAAAATATTCTTCCCTCTCTCTCTCGCAATTAGCCTTGTACAAAAGTAAAACATCAAAATAATCAAAAATATTAAAGTCATGAGACTTGCTACAATCTCTATCAAAATTAACTTCTTGTACAGAAGGCGATCAAGTCTTTCATGAAAGATTGGTTGATTTCGTTCTTATAATGTGTTGGTCAATCTGTGCACATCCTGATAAGCCATATTAATGAGCTCATCAAAAAAAAAAAAGTTCTACGCTAATGTTGCTTGATCAGTGGTGCATACGTAAGTATATGTATAAATTCTGAGTTAGAACGCCATGCATAACGATATAAAAGTGTAGTACAGTAGCTAACAACGAAACAAGTGTCCCGAAGAAGTTGTAGTTGATGGGGACAAGTGATCAAAGGGTTATCCTTCTACATCTAGACATATTCATCTTTTTGACATCTTCCACCCAATTCCTTTCAACTTATGTGGAAGTCATTTGCTACTGGTGTTTCGTACGTGACAATCCATATCATCTAAGTATGACCATCCAGGATTAACTCGAAGAACTCACTGCTAACGTAAAAGAAATCACCAGAATTATTTCCGTGTTGTTCAGTTGCGACACGGAAATAGCTGTTTTTCGAACAGGTAAAAACTGCAGGACAGCAACGAGTAAAAAAAAAAAAAAAATACCCAGAACGGGTTCTTGTAGCTTGGCACCTGCCGTATCCGATCCTCTCCGGGGTTTTGGTGGAGTAAAAGAGGTGTTGTCAGACGCTGAAGATATTAATTATCCTCTACTACCCGGAAAGAAGACCGCAACAATTACAGCGACACCTACCGTACGACCGAAGTATACAATATATAAACGCAATAGTTGTTTACACCCAAATGATTGTTTTGATTGGTTATTTATTGTGCTTGCTCCAACCATGGTGCTGATGGTAAAGAACTTTGCAGTAGTAAAGAATCGTTCATAATTCTCAATATTTTTCTTGTAGAATTCTTATAATCTCACAGGGCAGATCTCCAGTTAAATACACTCAGACTTCAGGTTAATCCCAAAGCAACAGGAATATCTGCTCCTTGCAATTTCTTTTTAATTCTCTCTCTCGTTTTTCGAAAAGGGATTTCCTCTTTCTTTACCAAGTCTTCAATTTATATATCACATTTTGCTCATTTTCATCTACTCCTTTCTCACTCTTTTAAATCCCAATTCTGTACGAAGTAATATTTTACAAAATATTACTTCGTACAGAATTCTTCGTACAGAAGAAAGACATTAGTTTCTTTTTTTTTGTTACGTTTTTTGTTTTCCTCTAAGTTTCGTTTTCATGTTCCGTTCTCCATATTCTTTGTTATCTCGCACAGCTTTCGTCGTCTAGAATTTGTGAAGAATTATTCAAATCTGTGGTGTACAGGGTAGAGATAATTACTAACCCAGATGTTTACTTTAACCCTGCGATTACTTTTCCCAACGCTTCGTCTATTTTTGATTTTCTAAGTAGATATACAGCTGAAACAATGAATATACATATGATAAATATTCGGATGATTCAAAATATAACTGTTCTCTCCTCCACGCTCAGAAAATAAAAGTCCGAATATGGCAGTCGATTTTCCTGATGATCAGGCCATAATTTTTTGATCATGATATTTAACTTTTTCGCTGGCCTTGCAAGTTTGAACTATGAGTGACTCTCCTCTATAGACTTCACTGAATGTACGACGCAATGTCTGTACTGACTTGTCAAAATATTATCTAATGCTCTTGAGAGGGTGGAGGAACTAAGACGAGGAAGGTGAAATTGAGGATGATCTAAGAACATGTTAATTGATAAAAAAATAAACGTTTTTCATTTGCCGGTTTCATATGGGGGGGGGGGATTTCCAACCAGAAAGTCGCGTCCCCCCCCCATTAAGTCAACCAGCCTCGTGAACACACAGATCTACAGACAAATAGTTGCCCTTAGGGTATGCAACAGAGGAGTGGCGTGCCGGCAGCATTAATTCGCCGTGACCCCTAATCAGAGGACTCTACCCGTCCTAAGGAACGGATGGATCGAATAAGAAGAAACAAATACTTCATTCTACATGGCAGCAATAAACCAGTCTGGTATTGAAATTGATCTTCAGCTGTTCTCACTTATTACAAAAAATAAAGATTATTATTATATTGAGATTGGTACATTATTTATCGATGAAGGTTTCATTTAAATTTTGAACAACAGTGACTAGAGTTTCATTTATCGTAAATTTTCTGGGATTTCATACCTTCATCCTTGCCAGGTTTAAAAGACTGCTTTAGTAAGCAGATGTGAATATTCAGAAAATTTACAATCTAGAATAAGAGACATGAATTTGATATCCCAGAATAAATTATGATTCAAACCGTCAATAATCGAAAAAAAAAAGTGTAATAATTCTAATTTTTGTGTGTTATGCTAGCAATTTAACAAGACGGTATACTGTATATCGTACTACTACTAATGAATGAATAGAGAAAAGTATAGTTACATACATTTTATATAACTGCAGCATTAAAACTGGTTTAATACCGTGTTGAGGTTTCTCAACCCAGCAATGCACAAATTATTAAGCATTGAAGATAACGTATGGATAATACAAAATATGGAGAATCTTGATATCGCAATATGGTAAGTACTTATATTAACCAAATAACTTTCCCAAAATATCACAGTCACTTTAAATACCGAGCAACAGTTCTGCCTAGTGAGCTGTTGACCTTTCCCTTAAAAACAAACTTGTATAACACACACATCATGGGAATTCAAGTTCCTTTTTCTTTAAGAAAGTTGGTTACTGCGGATTTAAACAACTTTCTATTTTTACCCCCCCCCCCCTTTTTTTTTAATGTGGACCCCACGCAAGAAAGGCTTAAGTCTATAATACGTTATCATTAGTGTCGCAAGCAGCATATAAATCCCAAAACCTTATTGTAAAGACCAAACATGGCCGTTTATTTAAACTATTCAGGCCTCCAATTCACGCAATACGCAAAGTGATCTTACACGGATGAAATTCACTTAATTCTTGAACACATTTTTCAAAATTCATTTTTATCTAACACTCAATATTATAAAATCAGATTCTTCTTTGTCTATCCCTTCTTTTTCTGTATTCTTTACCAAATTAATTTTTTTCAAGGTCTGAAAATGATTATCCAAAATATTTCATTTTCGTTGAGATAACATTTCGGATTTCCAATTTCATCTTTGTCAGATGCAAAACCTAATTAAAAAACTTCTTGAAGTATTTCATTTTAACTTTATTTATTGCTGGACGATTATGGGAATTTCAGAAAACTGAAGTCTCATTCTATTAAATCATCACAAATCTGATACTCCCATACTTTTTTTTTTTTTAAACGTAAAATTATTAATTTGCTTGAAATAATTTCCGCGTATTTGCAAAATGAAAATCAATATTACGAGACAAAACAAACAAAGAGCGTGCATGGCCCTTGGTTTGCCTAAAAGTTGCACTAAGGAAAAAACTAACACTCAGAAATCAAAATAATTCATTCGCTACGTTTTTATGCATTCTACAAATGCCGCTTCGTAAACAATAAAAAATATTTCCGAATCCCATTTGTAATTCAGCGATGAATGGCTATTTTCAACTTTCCACGAGTAAAAATGATGACGTCACCATCTAAAACGATTACACGTTCATGCGAAACGACGCAATCGGCATTTCCGGATGTTGAACGCAATAAAAACCTCGTGATAAATGGTTTGTGTCCACGCGCTACGCTACCTTTCCTGTTTAGGCGTGAGAGGAGATGGAAGACACTGCTGACTTCCCACCACAAGACAGACGTCGTGGTGCGAGAGGTGTCTTGTGAATCACAAGCCACTGGGTGTGGTTAGTGCTACACTCCGCTTTTAAACACCACTACAAAAAAAGATGGGGGGGAGGGAAGGGAAAAAAGAAAAAGATGCCATTTTAGATATAAGGAATTCATTTGATCGGGTTGTAAGAAAAACTACTTAAAAGTTAAGGAACAAAATAACAAAAACATCCATTTGTGTTACTTGTGTCTTATTAATTAAACTCATCTCCTTCCCTGTTTCTTTGTGCGAGTCATGCTTTCTTCTGTTGTATTTATTTCATTTAATTTCATGTTCCATATCTTTAATTTCTTTTTCAGCTATGGCACATTTCTTCTTTTTTTCCCCATTTTTTTAAAACTTTTTTTTTCAAAGTATCCAAAACTGATTTTACACGGATGAAATTCAAAATACTACCTTTAAAATATAAACTTAACTGGGATTCAGATAACAGGCAAAAAGAACATAAACTAAAAGGGAAAAGACATACAATAAAAAAAAGAAGAAATATTCATCTTTCAAAAACGAACTTAACTATTTTCGCATTCAATAAATATTTTACAAAACCACTGTAAATGTTCGTGATGTATAATTTTTTAAATATTTTTCAGATTTTTTTGTTATTTTTATTCGTACTGATATCCCGTTTAGCATCAATTCTTCAATATTTAATAAGTACTTATTAGTTTTGCTCGTTATCGACGATCTATACGTAAAACAGAGTCCTCAAGAAGATTTAATTCAATATTAGGAGTGAAATATTTAGAAAAGTTTCAAAATTCCATGTCGAAATAGTTCTTCTTGATCAAGATTAAGAACTATTTTGAATTGAAAAAAAAAAAAAAAAAAACTTGCCAGTAGTTAGTTTATCACTATATAGCGTAAATTATGAGAGATGCTAGATGTATGATTTCTCCAGTTTTCAGATAATTGTTGTAATCAGCAACTATCTCGTTCGTGTTCTCATCAAACCACTTCTGTTATATAGCCGATAACCCTTCTGTTATCGGCTAAATTACTAACTTGGGTCATAATCGACACCATCGTAATCCAAGATGTAGACATCTCTTGCTTGTAGCTAGTCAAAGAGCCACACAAGGAATGATATTGTTCTAAGTATTAATACTCTCAAAGTAGAGAATGTGTTGTGAAATAGTAAGGTTTTGCAGTAAATTATGCTATTAATTTATTTGCTTTTTTTCCCCAGCAGTGTATAATTTGACGTATTTTTGTAATATATGAATTAAGTGCTAAAAAATTACAATTAAGGGTAGTTGTTAAAGGCCTTGTGCTCAATCACGACCCTCTTCCCTCAAGCGCTACTCGTCAACCAAAAATGCTCAGGTTACACACACGCATATGTATGGCATACCTACGTGCTCTAAAAGGTGCCACACCAACAGGGGTCGTTGCCATCAATGTTACTCCTGGTACCTCATCAGGAATGGCTACTTTGGTCTTCCAGTATACATGTGAACGGAATACTGTATTATCGAAGATACTATTTTTACTTGAGTGGCTAGGTAGCCAAACAAGTTCTGCGGAAGTACGGATAGCATCGAACAGATCAATGTTACACTTATGGACAACGTATTCGTAACCATCGCATGTTTTAATCAAAATTTCCAACCATCGGGACTAAAATTGAACGCAAAACTCAAAAAGTAGCTTACATGTGTGCTGTTTTCTATCCTTCTGTCTCTCATAAATGATTTTGTGAGACATATAAAACAACTGCGAATATCTATTCTTATTTATTTCGTAAATCCGCAATGCGCATTCTCAATCTATACGTGACTTCCTTCTGTACTTCAGCAAGCATCCAAATAGAACTTTGTCCCTGAGATGGGGGTCGTCTATAGGTTGGCTTATAGTAGCGATCACAGCCTATACGCAGATTCATAAAACAGTGATGCTCTCAACTTCTTCTTAGTAGTCTAGGAATAAACTAGGAGCAACCTTGAATAAGAATATATCATCTTTCAAGTGGTATTCTCAAAAAAGGCTGAAGCCTCTTTCTCATGAAACAGAAAACAGCCATTCCCTAAAGAGACTGCAGCCTCTTCCTCTTAAAAGAAAAAAAGGGGGGAGGGGGGGGGAACATTTTAACAATGCTGAGGCTGCTTCTTTGAAGAAATATTCCAAGTAAGACAAACAGAATAACTTTTCCTAATAATTCACTCAGGAATTGTCTATCAATTTCTGAATGAGTTATTTAATAGCCAACCTATTATTTTTATTTTCGTTTTGATATTCAGTCACAGAAAAATAATTTGGTATCTTGGACAAGGTCTTCTTTACGGTGCTCTCGTCCATTCTAGGCATACACACTACATTGCCATTTTAGTATCCAGTGTATTAAATCTGCTAACTACATGTGTTCTTCGGTTGGTTTGCCCTGGATGAAATACCTCTGCCATAATTGTGCAAAACTCTGTAACTCAAACAAGCTAAAAAGTTCTTTTATGCGTTAAAGGGCTTTACAACTGATGGATAAATATCCCGTGATCTTCAGGATAGTGCAACACAGACACCGCATTGCAAAAGGTAGCCAAGGCCATAAGACGACCGCATCATATCTATTTCCAGTAGCCAATTTGTCTTCTGTTTATATCTGCGAAGGGAGGGGGAATGAGCTGTTTAAGACCAGTTAACTCAACTTTGGTAGAAAAAACTTTTATAAAGTGCTATTAGACATGTTTTTATTTTCACTTTAAGTTGTTTTCAAACTTAGAAATAACAATAGTCTGTAACAAATCCAAAATGTTAATTAACTGGAGTTCTTAAATTTTCTAACTTGTTTTCATGCACTTTGAGTTACTTTTAAAGTCATAAGAAACCCATAAAATTTCATCTTGCACTAAACAGGACTGGAATGAGAAAGGAGCCCTGAATTTTAGGATGCAGCTATTTTAGAAAGTAAGAAAAACTACACTGTGGACCGAAGATCAGATCGGGAAACACTGGAGCATTCCATCAAACACGATGAAGCAGTGGGAAGACTGAAGGCAGAAGACGTAGGTGCTAATGGCTAATTACATAATAATTATATTTTTAGCTTCCAGAGTTGAAAAGCTCTGAAATTTTCTATCCTTATATTCCCTATGATCTTAATTTTTGTCGGATTCCTTCGAATATAATTATCCATTTTTTTTCCTTGGGGTGCGTTCGTGGCCTAATTTCTACTCTGCTGGGAGTGTATACACTTTTCAGGTATCCGTATACTATGTCGGTTCTCTCCATGTGTACAGAGCTTTTATATAGTTATTATATTATTCTTAACATATATTTTATCATAATCTTTCCTTCTCTCTCTCTCTTGTTACTCTATTATTGAACTATTTGTTCTTCAGGATTTTATTTGCAAGAACGTTGAAGATGTTTTCTCATTTCTTTTGACCAAGTTTCATAGCTCTGTTTCATATTACTTCAGGTCTGACCGTTGTTTTTTCTTATCAGAAAGATCGAAGCTAGTAATTTAACCCTGAATGATATAAGAATATATAAACTCTACCTCTAGCTTCTTACCTATTTTGTTATTGTTAATTAAGAAGAACCCAAGATACCGAAGAAGTCGCTCGAATGTCTCCTGATCAATACTGGAAGATTTTGATGTGCTGACTCCCTTGGTGATTACCATTATGTGTTTTATGTTGATTTAATACTAAAACCTGTTTTCTCGAAGGCTAATGATTTTTATTTACATTTCAGAATATTTTTAATTTTTTTCTGATTTTCACTTATGGCAGTGTCATTCGCATATCCTGTAGAATCAACGTATTATCTACTCCCCCCCCCCCCCCCCGCCGTCTATTATGATCCATCCAATTCTATATTCTGAACGTGAGTTAGAATTCTCTTTATTCCAGTTCTCGTTTTTCGTTTTAATTCCGAAAGAATCTAATAAAATCCTGTTAGCCATTGTACTGCCTTTCTGGTCGCTTCTTTTTTTTTTTTTTTTGGAAGCCAAATTATGCTCCATAATATCTGTGTGATATATATATATATATATATATATATGTCTTTCTTAAAAATCAATGAATAGGTCATTTATTTTAAAACCAAATATCCATATCTTTTTCAAGATTTGATCAAGTTCATCAACGGTATATCTATTCCCCCCCCCCCCACTCTGAAACCTATCTGATATTCTTCTATGCAATTCTCTACATATGACATGAATCTTCACAGAATGCTATTCGAAAGAAGTCTGATCTGTGGATAACAGAGATATTCTCTAATAAACAAAACTGGAAAAATTATTTCTCTCTTTTTGTATACCGGAATTATTAATGAGTCCACTCTTGAGATATTCTTTATTCCAGCCATATGTTAGTTTGATTAAAGAGAAACGTCGGGAAGTTCCATTCCACCATGTTTTATTAGTTTGCTTCTATCTCATCAATCTCTCCTACCTTATTATTTATGGGAGATTTCATGCACGGCGATTTCGGAGTAATTACCACATTTCTAAAATCAAATTATTACAAACACACTTCTAGTGGAAATCAACGATCGATTGTCTAAAATGGTAAACGACCAAAGAAGTGGAGAGAAACTGTAGTTTGAATAGAAAGCTAGTACCGAACACTCTGAAGGACTCGAGTAAACATGAAATTGATGTATCGGCAATACAAGAGACAAGAACTGCTTGATAATGGTTTCATTGTATACCGATTATATATTTTAGTGATGATAATAATTCAAGGCATCGATTTAAAACAACTTTTCTATGTAAAGAAATCGATCATATGGTAAACATTGTTTACCATATGATCAAGGTTTTCCTATGCATTAGGAAAACTGCAGCCTAAATACCATCTCCTGCGTAATACCAGATAATGATTTAAAGCACCCAAAAAAAGTCCTGTTTTCTGGAAAGACTAGTAAATCCAGATATGATGATTACTGGCACCAAGATGTAATTTCTGCAATATAAAAAAAAATCCTAATGTTGCACTCTTGAAGAAGGGAAATGTACAACACCATTTAGACACCAAATGAGGGAAAGTCCAAATCACGATTGTTGACACTGCACTGCCACGTGACCCTTCGTCAAACGCTGTCATACGTAATATTTGATATTTCCATTGCAGACCTAACAAGAATAGAAATAACTGGTAAAATTTAAGTTAAAACGCAAGTTTACAGCAAGAGGGAGAATTCCTCCATTCAAGATACGCATACGAATGTAAATAAAAGTCGTGAATAGCTGTAGGATGGGAAAGGAGGGGGAGAGACGAAGATGAAAATGCAAGTTAATACACGCATAAATGCAGCACCAACATGGTTGAATCCAAATATTTTGGATGTAGATGAAAATATACTGAGAGGAAGAAACTAAGCATACAGGAAAATATACTCTGATCAAGAATTTGAAAGAGTGATCTGTGAATGAAAAAAAAAAAAAACAGAAGAGATGCTAGCCATATACTGATAAGTTAAAGAATAATCAATGCGACTTCTACACTGGATGATGAAACTCAGGTGGAGGAGTATTAGAATTATTGCAAAAACTGAATAAGAATCCGGCAATTAGCAATAGGGCTGATGGAATATCAGCACGGTTATTAAAACTGTTCAGCTGAACTGTCTATGCCTATGATCAGATTGTATAATTTGAATCTGAGCACAGGGCGGATTTCACGGGAGCGGCAAGAATGTATGATAATCGCACTACACAAGGATGAGGTAAAGACTGATATGTTTAGCTATCGACTTATTAGTATCTCTGGGTGGTGGTGAAGAAATGGAAAAGGTGGTAAGAGATTACATACAGAAGGGGGTTGACAGAGACTCTGTACTTCGCAATGAACAGCATGGGTTTACTAAGGGAAGGTCACGTTTGAGTAATCTCACATTTTATAATAATGTTACGGGTTGAATTAGACAAGGGGAAATGGATAAATCATTATCGTTTTGGAGTGCTAAGAATTCTGATATGATACAGCATGGAAAGCTGTTAATTAACCGGAGGTTATCGAATTGGATTATAAACTATTAGCTTGGATAAGAGGGTTGATGACTGACATATCAAAAAGTGGAATATGGATATGAGTCCGCAAGATTAAACGTGACCAGCAGTGTATCCCAGGAATCAGTCCTATACATTGACAGCATTAGGAAGAATTCGACATTAGACATCTATTTGCTGATAATTAAAAGATAGGAGAATCAGGAATGTGACTGACATTCAGTACTTGCAGTATGATTTGAATAGGCTGGAATTGTGTACATGTGAAAATGGCTGTCAGTTCAATATTAATAAATGTAAAGTTATGAACTTTGGTGCAATGAGATATCCAATGGCTTATTACTTTGGCGGGATCATGCTAGAAGAAACCGACCAGGCTAGGGATCTTTTGAGTATCTACTGATTGTAAACATTAGCAAACTGGAGAAAGAGGAGATGATAAAACAGAGACCTACAAACTTCTGAAAGTCACATTGGAAGAGAGGACATCCATAAAGTTAAGGAATGAAGTGAAGAAATAAGGGAGAGAGAGATTTTCTCTCATAAGCAGTGGATGATTGGAATGACTTTTGGTGGTGGTAAATGCAGGGTAGCGCGCATGACTTCAAGAAAAGGCATGGGGGTATGAAGATGTGGGTGATAACTGTCCTCCTTTGATGAGTCCCTGAATTCTAGGTAATAATCGCTTAGTAAAGATAGAATTTCTAAAAGACAGAAAGACTACTTTTATAAAGTATTCAACGTACAAACCTCGAATTAATGGTCCATTGGACAGCAACCCAATAGTGAGGATACTTCTATGGAGAGGGTTTCACGAGTGTGGAGTTTTACAAGTGCATAATACATCGAAAGGTATAACATCTGATCGAAAAATGAAGGATGTGCTTGGGACTGTAGATGCATCAATTCCTTAAGAAAATGCCATTTCTGGTATTTTTTTTTTTTTTTTTACAAGACTTGGTCATCGTTAATCAAGCGTGTGGACATATAGGATACCTTATTGTAAACAGCTGTCACATTTGGTTTTTCTTCTTCTCTCTCTCTCTTTAACTGCTGCAAAAATCTTACACATTATGTAAATCAGGCAGTCAACATTTGTCATTTTTCAGATATTCAATTTAAATTTTTAAAAAAATATTGTTTTTCGGTGTTTTACCATAAATTTTATTTCAATTAAGTTTTTACTATAACTGCAAATTTTTTCCCTGTTGAATTTTATGTGTAAATATTCAAGTGCTGCTGATGGGAAAACGATTTATGGGTTGTAAAGCAGCAGCAGAGGCGACCAGTTTTATCTTTTAAAAACTCAAAATTACGTTCCAGAATTTGAAATCGAAAAAAAAATAATAAAGGGAACAAAATCGTTTATGCGTTGAGAAAGAGAGAGAAATGGTCTGAGTGTGTATGTGCGCGAGCGGAGAGATGGAGAGAATTTAGTTGACCAAACGCCAATCAACAGTGTCCCACTATAACACTAACGCTTAGATGTTATAGTGGGGGTATACAATTTCGATCCTTTTAAGAACTGCCAGTTGAAGAACTTTCATGTAATGTTAATAATGCATTTTTCTTTGTGGACTTTGAAAAATAAAGTCCATTCAAAGAATCCCTCCCTTCTTCCTCCTGTTGTCCTTTAGAGTTGCTACTTGAACAGATCAAATTCCAGGAGATACTTAAGATTGATATGTTTTTCCAGGTAGGGTTCAAGAGAGATTCGTTCATAAATTACCTAAGGTCATTTTTGGTATTTTATACAATCGTTTTTCTCCATCTGTCACAGAGTGTCATACATATATCACTGCTCACTATTACCATTACAAAACAGTAGTTCTCCCCCCCCCCCTCCCCCGGAATTATGAACGAGCCCAGGTCTGACTTTTATAATTTTTACATAGCAGAATCACTTCTCAAAAATATAAAATGGAGTATTACTGACAGGTGATCCAATCTTATTCAATCCGTTTACTTACTTAGTTTCACTTCCTTCGAATGAAGGTAGTCAAAATCAAAAAAGTTTTTTAAAAAATTAATAACAAATATGTAATGCGTACTATTTAATAGAATTGATTCTACAGACTTTTAGCCATACAAATATGAATCCATAGACATTCTGTATACATAAAATGATCGTTGCTTTCTACGTGTGCGCAAACGCGAACCCATGCAGACGCCAAGAGAAGGGAGAGTCCACCTGACATTATAGATAGGCCAATCATCCGGCCCAAGCAGAGACGGACATCGGTCGCTCGCTGCTATTTGCTCAGATGTGCCGCCTACACCAGCGACTATTTATTTTCTGCGATTGCTTAATTATATCTTGTACACAGCAATTTCATTTAATTAATGCATTTACTAATCTTGTACACCTGAGAAAAGGGAAAATTTATTACCAATATGGAATAACGAGCACATTTCTGGCGGTACTATGAATTTAGCACTAAATTAAAGCGGTTCTCTAATTTCACACACTTCTAATTTAATCACGTATCGCACGACTCACACCAAACAGCAGAAAGGCAAAGCCGTGCTAAATGCACAACCAACTGCGATTGATTGCAATTTACACACAGTGTCACGTGATTTATATGGCACGCGCTACACGAGGTGGAAATTACCAAACACTTTAGCTATTAGTGCGAGACGACAGACATTGCAGGAATAATCTCGAAACACGAGAAATCTTGGGCTACAAACAGTAGAATGTGTTCAAATATGGCAATGGCAAAGGGACAAATACCAGCGACATGCGCACTGAGGTGGAGAATTCCTAGCCTTTAATACTTTTTTTTTGTTGTTGTTTGTTTTGTGTAAAAAGGGATTAGACGTTGGGGGAAATCTCTTTAATTCGTCCAAACAATATTCCAAAGCATGCATGGTTTTAATCAAAAGGCATTTTAAGAAATTTAACTCTTTTGGTATTTACTGTTAAGTAGAATCTGGTTAAGAAGTCCATTTAATGGATTAACGCTTTAAACCAAAATGATGTTTGACAGTACTGAATTCACTTATGCTCGATATCATATAACGATTCGATCGTAAACAATCATAAAACGATGCATTTTTGTATAGTGACGTCATCGTCATAATCAATCAAGATATCTCAACCAGCCTCTGTTTACAGCAAAAAATCACTGCTGGAAATATATCATTTGTGAGCACAAATAATTTTAGAAATGATCCAAACGATTCATTATTAGCAGCTAAAGGCTATAATAATTTTCCATCTTTTTTGCTTTTTTTTTTTTTTAATTCCCAAAATGTTCCCTCCATTCCTGGTTAGCATACTTTTTTTTTTTGGTTAAAGTCTGGGCACCGTAATCATCCACTGGCTTATTCTCCAGAGATTACGGTGTTGAATACGTTGGTTATTTCGGACTCTGATTGTAGCTCCTGTCTATTGTTGGATATTGTTTGTCTCAGAGAGGTACTGTATACTCTGACACGTATTCAATGCGGATATAGCAAAGTAGGATTTTTTTAGCTCATCGTGATTTTTGTTTTTGTAAAATTTAAGTCACACCCTTTTCTGCAGTGCTCATTTCGCTTATCATCTCCATTAATTCAGTGGGATCCGCTGAGAAGATTGCAATTCGGCAAATCGAAAATGCTGAGTTTCTTTCTTAAGATGCTGAGACCTTTGTAATTGAGCCAAGTTTCCTGAACATCTGTTCAAGTGTATATGTAAAAAAAGTCTATTTGGTCACCTTGTTTGACACCTTTGTTGACTGGGAAGTACTTCCCTTTCTTTCTGTACAAACAGATGCTTGACTTTTGCTGTAAATAGTTTGGATTAGTTTGATATACTTGACATTTATACCCTGTTTTACTAGAGCATCTAAAAGAACAGCATGGGTTATGGAGTCATATACTTTATTGCAGTCGATAAAAGGGATGTATAAAGGTTTGTTATATTTCTATATTCTATTTCAGAATACAGTTGGTGTGCTTTCATAGTAAGCCAGATATTC